>NW_004524604.1:3558340-3596754 GCF_000260255.1 Octodon degus | reverse complement strand
TTTATTTATTTTGTGGAACTGGGGATTGAACTCAGGCCCTTGCACTTGCCAGGCAAGCACTTATTCTACTGAACCATCTCCCCAGCCCCAACAGTGTGATAATTTAAAGCATATACAATGCACAGTAATGATCAGGATAGTCAGGAATTCCAGCTCTTTAAACGTTGTTATTATGACTTGTTCTTTCCTTAAACAGTTTTTAAAATTTGGATTAACAGGTCAACACTAAATCAAAACATTAATTTTTGGTTAAATTATATGTATTAATTACATTAATATATACATGTGACATTTCAGTATATGTGTGCAGTATGTACTGATTGGGTGATTAACATCAAGAGAAGCTGTGTGATAATTGAGCTCATGTATTTGATTTATTTCTTTTAACATTGTGGCCTCAGTACATCTATATCCCTAATGACTCAGAGTTTATCTGTCTTTATGTCAGAGTTGACCTCCATTGTGCATAAATATATTATCTATTTGTCATCTGTTGATGGACATATATAGGACACTTCTAAGATACAGCTATTAAAAGTTGTGCTGCTATAGATAGGAGTATGCATAACTACAATATGGTGTCTTTAACTCTTTTGGGAAAGATAGCTAGAAGGGGAGTAGCTGGGTCTAATGTCTAATGGAATTTGTGGTTTTAATTTTTTTTTTTTTTAATGTATTTGGTTGTTGCAGGGTCTCACTATGCAGCTCCGATTTGTGGTGATCCTCCTGCTTTCAGCCTCCCCAGCGCAGGGATTATAGGTGTACACCACCATGCGTGTACTTTGGCCAGCTTAGCCCACCTTGGGGGCGGGACTGGCACAGCATGTGGTGCCAGGGATTGAACCACGGTCCCTGCGCGTGCCTAAGTTTGCCGAAACCAGCGCTTTAGTCTGCTGAGCTATCTTGGCGGCACTTCAGGTTTTAATTTTTGAGGACTCTGCCCCTTCCATGGGGGTGGTACCAGTTCACACTCCCACCAGCAAATAGAAGGGACATAGAAGGGACGCTCCCCCCAGCATATGTTATTTGATATCTTGATGGTGGCCATTCTTTCTGGATTAAGGTGGAATTTCAGTCTTGTTTTAAT
This sequence comes from Octodon degus, assembly GCF_000260255.1. Taxonomy (NCBI): domain Eukaryota; kingdom Metazoa; phylum Chordata; class Mammalia; order Rodentia; family Octodontidae; genus Octodon; species Octodon degus. The sequence continues at coordinate 3,595,667 of NW_004524604.1, read as the reverse complement.
TTGCATTCTGATGACCAGTAATAGTGAATATTTTTGTGTGTTTCTTGGCCATTTGTACTTCTGAGCAGTGTCTGTTGATTATGGGGTGTTGTCCTGTGCAGTCAGTGTGAAGGTGTCCCAGCAGTGATCCCGGATGTCCCTGGCTGTCCCCTGCTAGCTTTGTGGTGGGAGCTGCTCTGAATTTTCCATGTGTGCAGTGATCCAGCGTGGCAGGTGATGTCACCATCTGTTTTCTGGGGACACTGAGCAATGCAGAGGCTCCTTTGTCTAAGCCTCCTGGGTGGTCCAGAAGCTTCAGCCTGGGCAGTCAGGCCCCAGAGTTGGTGCCCTTAGCTAAGCACCCACTCTGATGCCTACGAGGAGAGAAAGCAGTGGTTTTCCTTTTTAAAAAAATTGCCTCTTTGAGGCATTTGGGGTATTGGTGAAAGTACTTCCTGGGATAAAGTTGAGGGAGAGAAGATGCAGCTTAGGATAGGGTGGGAGATGGGGCTGGGTCCACGGTGGAGGAAGCCTGCAGACCAGGCCTGAAGTTGTTTACTGACTCACTGCATGACTTAGGAACAGGTCATGAATAGGAAGGAGAATTCACGGTGGCTTCTTGGCAGGCAGCATTCACATGTGGGGGTCTACTTCAGTGAGACCTTCGGCGAGAAACCGAACCTTGCTACTGTCTGTCTACCATGGTGTGGCTGTGATGGACTGTGGGTAGGGACCACATGCTGCCTCTGTTCAAGCCGGGCTCTGGAGGTGCTGGTGGGAGCTGTTCCTGTTGAAAGTGTGAGGTAGGCTGCATGGTGAGAGTAGAATTTGGACAAAGAATGTGTGATGTGCAGAGGTGGAGGGTGGAGAGCATCTGACTAGCTCACTTACTGAGTGGACCTTAGAAATTCGAGATTCAGGTTGCGGGGGACCATGGATTATTAGTTAAGACATTCTTGGTGTATAAAACTCTCCCAGTTTTCTTTTAAAGACTTAAAAAAAAAAAAAAAAAAAAAAAAAAGGTAAAAAGCCCAGGGAGAATAAGGATTTGTTTAGCAGCTACAAGCTTTTGAGAGCTAGGTGGCCACAGGGTTAGCCTCCCCCCACTCCCCCAGTCCTTGTCAAGCCCTCTCCTGCCTTCTTAGCCTGGGATCTCCCTCCCAAGCAACTGCTCCAGGGATAGGCAGCCCCTGCGGTAAATGTTTCACTTTATAAAAACTAATGTGCTCTGAAATATGTTACTGTCCTCACCCTTCAGTTTGCAGAGCACTTGCTTGTTTGTCTCTTGACTGTGGGTGACCTTGCAAGTGGGGGGCAGGCGGGGCATGAGTCATACTGTGCAGTGGTGAGCTGGGCTCTGGGTTTGGAGGAGCTTTGTGGGTTGCACTCCTGCTTCCACTGTCCAGCGCACCCATTTCTTCCTTTGGCCTGGCAGTTTCAAGAGTGACCTCTGAACTGCTCCAAGCTCTTGATTTCCTCGGTGGCCCCGCCTCCGTGTTGGCACCGGACGAATAATGCCTTATGGGCTAGACAGAAGAGATGATGGACAGTCTGGTCACAATGGCCCTGTAGCTTGCACCCAGGCCCTTAACTTGGCTCTGTACCGCTTGGCGACAGTGGCCGCTTAGGTATGCCTTCTCTCAGGTTTTTCATCCAGTGACTCAGAAACAGCAACCCATGTATACCCCAGTATTGCTCTGTCCGACTCCTCCTCCTCTTCCCCCTCCTCTTCCTCCTTCTCTTTTCCCTATGTGGTATACTGAACCCAGGCACTACACCACTGAGCTCTATTCCCTCCCTTTTTATTTTCCTTTTTGGGGTCAGGGTCTTGCTAAGTTACCCAGCTGGCCCTCCATTTGGATCCTCCTGCCTCATCCTACCTCAGTGATGCGGTCATCAGTGTGCACGGTGGTTTGCCTTTCGCTCAGGGCACGTCCGTGTGTCTGGAGGAGTGGCCCTCTTGCTGCTGCTGCCGGCCCTCCCCCTGCAGCTGCCTTTCTCCTCCGGTTCCTGCTGCTGTGTGCACCAGTGCTACTCATTCTAGTCTCTCACCAGGGGAATCATTTCAAGGGCAGAAATCCGTGTTGTCCTCTTTGCATACCTGAGAACTGGGTCAGAACAGGGATTTCTGCCATACTTGCTGGGCTTGAAGATTTCTTAACCCAGTTCACTTTTGATCCTGAGTCAGAAAGCATCTCTGCTGGACAGAGGGAACCACTCAATGTGGGACTGACTCTCCTTTTGATGATACATGGCTGGGAAACTGTCAGAAAGGCCAACAAGTTTTTGAACAATTCTTTAACATTTTTAGCTGTTTCTTAATGACTTGAGCACTTGTGCTTCCATGTGAGTTTGAAAGCCAGCAGCCCTGTCCACTTGGTAGCTAGCACCCCTACCTCATGGCTGCTGTTTCTCAGTGGGGAGCTTAGAGATTAATCAGGCCGCCGCGTGTGCTATAGAAATTCATAGTGATCCTTGTGTAGTGTGTGTGTATGTAGATTTCCTTAATAAGGATTTCCTTTAGTGTATGCTATGGAAGTGATGCAGATAATGTGGATGAGGATTCAGTCTTACTGTTTCACCTCTGAGTGAGGTGTAGTGGTGCATGCCTGTAATCCCAGAACTGGGGAGGCAGAGGCAAGAGGATCACTGTGAGTTCGAGGCCAGCTTGGGGTACTTAGCGAGCTCAAGTCCAGCCTGAACTACACAGCAAGACCCTGTCTCAAAAAACAAAACAGAATTTCATCACTGAGTGGCTCACTTGTGCTGGAAATGAGCTGATCAGCTAGGTGGGACACACAGTCTTCTTTGCCACCAAGGTGTCCTTGGGTAGTAAATGTCCTAGGAATTTAGAAATTATTAACCCCAGAAAATCCTGATGGGGACCCAGGCTTTGTTTTCTAGAAAGATTAATGATCTTGCAGGAAAAGAACAGAACTTAAGGGTTCTTTATCTCCCTTACCTTCTGTTGGGATCCTAGTGAGCTGCTTGCCAAGGTGTGGGAATACACTGCTGTATTGTTCTGGACTCCATCGAGTCCTTTACTGTGTCATGACTTGCCTGCATTTACAGGAGTGCTCCAAGGGAGTCAGGTGAGGTGGTGCCCTGTACCTCGTTGTGGGTGCTTGGCTAGTATGTCTGGGTGATCTGTGAAGCAGGCTTCAGCATGCGCTTGCGAGGCCCCAGAGGGGGCAAAGTGAAGGGGCTGCCTCTTGCTTCATCCTTGACCAGTGGGGCCTGTGCAGGCTGTCCATGGGCACTGCAGATGCCTCAGACATGTGTCGTGTAAGGCTCGGGCTGTCTCTGAAGAGGAGCATATCTCCCACCCCTTTGTCTCCACCCTCTGCGTGTGAGGGAGGGCAGGATAAAGACTGGCCCTGGAGGGTGGGTCCTTAATGGTGTGTGTATTTATTTTCTAGATGTCATCGTCTAGAAATCAGTATACTTCACGTTGAAGTCTGGATTTTGGTGATTTTTGTTTTTGACTGAAGTAAGCCTAAAAACAGAGGGCTTGTGTTCTTCCAGAGGAGGGGTGGACTGGCCCACAGGGTGCATGCGGTCCTTGCTGGCCCTTCTGCCACCTTCCTGACCCTAGGAGTATTGGGCTTTGTTCCTGTGAATCAGCCTTTCTTGGCTCACAGGCCTGCTGCCCACTTTGGGAAGACCTGGAACTGAGGCCCTGGGTGCCCAAGATGTCCCTTGTCAGAAGAATTGCTAAGGACACATCTTTGGTGCCAGCTGAAGTAACATGCAATTGATTTTCAGACTTCCAACAGAAACAGTTTAAAGTGGGACATAGTTTACATTTTGTCCAAATAAGTTTTCTCATAAGCCTTCAATCATAAGTTTTAGGCACTTTTCTACATTTTAAAGTAAAAACACATGATAAAGATGTTCGCTAGATTCACAACTCTCCACTTAGATACCAAAGGCTGTGGTGCATGGAGTAGGACTCCTCCTCATCGAGTCGGACCTGTTTTCTTGAATGTGTAGTGAGGAAGTGGATGGTTATTAGTCCATTTATGCAGCTATAACAAAATATTTTGTACGAGTAATTTGTAAATAGTAGAAATTTATTTCTCACAGTCTGGAGGCTGCCAAGCTAGTAGAATCAAGATACCAGCAGTCTTCTTGTCTGCTGAGGGCTCACGCTATGTTTCCAAGATGGCACCACCTGCGGCAGGCTCACATGATGGAGGGGACCAGAGAGAGAGGGTGAATGTGCCGCCCTTGTGTGATAGGATTGGCAGGTTGGAAGGAATGTACTTGTACTAAAGAACACTAATCCATCCACAAGGGCAGCTCAGGATATAGCTCAGCAGCTTAAGCTCCTGCCTGGCAAGCACGAGGTCCTGAGTTCAATCCTCAGTACCACAAAAACAAGCATATGATAATTTTTAGGGGCCAGGGAGATGGCTCAGTAGAATAAGTGTTTGTCTGACAAGCACAAGGGCCTGAATTCAATCCCCAGGTCTGCCAAAAAAAAAAAAAACCTTAATCATCCCACAAAGGCAGAGCCCTTAGGCCTAACCACCAGCCTTTTAACAGTGTCACCTTAGATTTAAGCTCCAGTGTGTAAATTTTGGAAGGATGCATACATTTGTATCATAACAGTAGTCAGTGATGCTCTTTTCAAAAAAATAGATCTTTTCTTTTCTTTTCTTTTCTTTTCTTTTCTTTTCTTTTCTTTTCTTTTCTTTTCTTTTCTTTCTTTTTTCGGAACCGGGGATTGAACTCGGGCCCTTGAGCTTGCCAGGGAAGCGCTTATTCTACTGAGTCATCTTCCTGGCCCAATATAGATCTTTTTAGAAAGAACTTTTAATTCTAGCAATTAGAGCCCAGTTCTGTGCATACCAAGTCAGTTAGCATAACCTTTAGTACCTTTAAGTTACTTTTTAAAGTTTGGAGCCAGTAACCGAGAGTTTGTTGTCAGTACTCATCGGGCAAACATGCGCTTCTTTTCCCATTTGATCTTAGTCGCATTGAGCTTTGGTTCAGATAACCCATGTGCAGACAGACATCCGTAGGTTCCAAGTGGGCATTGTTGCCAGCAGTGTGACTGAGTAATGTCTAAACTGCTCTTCCTTCTTCGATAGCATTTTCTTCTAGAGCAACGATTGCAAAGAATTTTCATGTGTTAATATTTATAGCTAGGAATATTGTAATAACATGTAGTAAATAAATGTCCATTGAACATAATAGGCTGTTTGTATGTTGTCGGAGATAGGGAGGCTACTATGAGTTCTTGATTTTTCATGTATTAATTTGCATAATTAGATGGAGCATTTAGGAAGTACACATAGGTAATGGTTAGGAGTTGTGGATTTGTGATTAAGGAAGGTGTGGGCTTGAAGCTTTGTCCTGTACTAGCTGTTACACTACAGCTGGTTAACCTGCTCAAGTCTCAACTCCTTACTTACAAAATGGAAATAATAAAACATTCCTTGTAAAGTAATTGTCAGGTTTAAGAAAATGTTTGTGAAACTTCTGGATCAGTCTCATGTTATTATCATACTTAACATTGTCTAAACGTGTAAGGGGAATAGGCTCCTCTCTTCTCATGGATTGATAACTGAAATTGAGAGACTGAATAATATTTATTTATCTATGTATTTACTTACTTTGGTACTGGGGATCGAGCTCAGGACCTCATGCTTGCCAGACAAGTGTTTATGCCACTGAGCTACATGCGTAGCCCCTAGAGACTTCATAGTCTTAAAAGTTAATTTTAACCAAATACATTTGTGAAGTACTTTTTCTGGGGGAGGGATCTGTGGAGTCAGAAGGTTCATTTTCCTTCATATTTAAAAGATATAGTACAATACTACCTGAGCTATAAGGTGGCAGTAAATACTAAGCAGGATACCACTGGAGGATGTGCTACCTTCCTTTGATGCTCAGAGCAGCCAAAGGAAATTTATAGTTTAAGCATCCATAAGAAAATAGTGTATTAATCATCATCAAGTGATCTTTACTGACTTTATAGCTTTGCTTAGAAGTCATCAGAATCCAACAAGCATTGTCAGCTGTTTTGGTTGAAGTACTGGAATTCTGTGATTTAATTTCAGTCAAGTTTTAAAATATGGCACCTTTTTAGTAATAGATGTTTTGTGCGTTCACTAGTAAAATATTGTGTACCTGCTAGATTTGTAGGATTCCAAAATTGCATGTGTTACAAGAGTCCTATGTGAAGGTCTTCACATTATTTCTGGGCATGGTAACAAACACAGAAACAGCACCGTACTGACCTGTGTACAGTAAGGTGCAAGTTCTTGGCCTGCATTGCAGACGCCTGAGGAGAGGTGTAAGAGCAGGCATTCATGCACGTAGTTTGTAGGGGCTTCCTCAGGCCTACACAGGCTGATAGCGCAGGATGGCCTTATAGGATCAGCAGGTCGCCACACACGGCCTTACCACAGAATGTCAGTGGAACAACATCCAGCTTCTGGTTCAGGTCTATTGGTTACAACAGCAACTTCATTAGAGTAGATGAGAGGACACCAATCTGCATGTACCTTGATAGGAATTAGGAGTAGATCCATCCACAGGCATGCATGCACGCACACACAGGATATCCATCCTTAATGTTCACAAATGGCCATTAATTGAGATAGGTCAGGTGAAAAGGTGAGTAGATTGTAAACAGACTTAAATAGGTAGTGGTAGGGTACAGTGTCGCAGTCATAGTAGGCGCCTCATAAAAGTTAGCCTCATAGAGCTTTCAGTGATAACCCAGCCTGTGGTGTGCCACAGGTTTGCCATCATTGTATGGCTCATGGTGTTTTGGGCTGTTTTCTTAAGGACAGAAGTATAAATTTTCAGTTGGAGATGGGACAATGTTGTAGAACAAAAATATACTTCAACCCTGCAGATGATTTTAAAACATGTCCTTGCCTTCCAAAAAACTGAAATCAGTTCACAATTAAATTTTGCCAGTTATTTTCTTTTTCTTGCCTCTTTTAATATATGTTTTTTTATTACTGGTATCTGCTGCTACTAATAAAATACTGTAGAGGTTTTTGGGTGAGTAATATTTTTTAGGAGGCTTTTGTGATAACAGCTGTTGGGAATTTTATTTCAGACTAGGCCAGCTGGTTGCCCTGAAGGTTGTTAGTTTTATAGGACTCGAGGAGAAGGAAGCTGGAATCTGTGAACAGTCTTGGAGGTGAAGACAGTACAGGCTATAAAGATTTCCATCCACATGTCAGAATTGAGTGTGGTATTGGTCACCACATGGTCATGCAGACATGGATGATTTTGTTAAAAGCCTGTTTCGTGTCCCTTGTCTGTAGACCTGATACTTGTTATTTATTGATTGGCACCGTAGGATAGAATCATGGTATTTATCCTAATGAGTAGGATTCATGTCAAAAGCCTCAGAGTGGAGAAAATGTGTTGAGTAATGCTCCAGTAGCTGGTGCAGGAAGTCCCAGCATTTACTTTGTAGTGGCCTGCTGTGCCCCTCTGTAGGGACAGTGGAGAACGGCAGTTCTGAGCAGTAGATCTTGCTTTCCCCTTCCAGCTCTGGAACTCTGCACAAACACTTTCTTGTTCTGTCCTTGTCCATCAGTGGCTTGGTGGTGAGTAGGGGGTGCACCTTGGCGGGCTTCTCCACTCAACCCTCAAGGTTTATCAGCACCTGTCATCTGGACAGCGCCCCAGCTCCTGCCTGGCTAACCTCCACCTCCACCCCCCACCCCCATCCGAGGCAGCCAGGGTCTCAGCCTGCAAAGGCCCAATGTTTCCTTTGCTTTCATGAACTCAGAATGTGTTAGGGACACATTGCAGACACAGGTGTCACATGATGATGGCTTCTTCAGAGCTGTGGGAAAGTGGGAAGGTTACCAGAATGGAAGAAAGGAAACAAAGGCTTTCCTGTTCTGGGAAGGTCATAATAAAAATGATAACATCTGTGTGTGAGTAGGAGCATGTTCTGTGTACAAGACTCATGCTTAAGCTGTCTCTACACGGCAAGGGTAGCACTTGGTCCATGGCGTAGCCACTGTCCTGCACAGCCAGTGCTGCTGCAGATGACCTTGACAAACACCACAGATTTCTAAGTGTCCCTGGTGTTCAAGGTCTGCTCATGTCCTTCCCATAAAGTTCAGTAAACCTTAACTTCACAAGAATTCCTGTTTGCATCTGGCAAGAGGTAAATGATCCATTATGGGGAGAAGTGAATTGCAGTGTTGTATTCACATTCATGTTTAACAAAGATTATGTATGTGTGCATGTTATGGGATTCAGGGACACTGTTAAATTTGGGTGCCCAAGAGCTACAGGCTATATTTCCATGAGTGAAGCATTGCCCAGTCTTTATGCTTCTCTAAGAGTTCAGGTAGAGACTTGATGAGAACAAAAAGATCAGCCTACCCTTTGTAGCCAGAACTTAGTTCCTGCAGGATTTCTAGAAAACATGTGTTCCTAATAAGTCAAAACTGGTTTGGCTTAAGCTGAAAAGAAAATTGTAGCCTGATTTGTTTAAAGGAACAAAAAATTGTCCGCTTGCCAGAGTTTGAATGCACATCTAATAGTTCAGTTCTTAGCGGACTTTTATGTATTTTATTACTCTGATTTTTATTTCTCCATCATTGTGCTAAAAACTAAAATTATATGCAGAACTAGAATACTGCCCATAAAAGTTTTATTTTTTTTAATGTGGGTTTTTCCTTATGTACAAAATTACAGCACTATGAACAGTTTTAGTGTTAATGAGTAACCTCAGTAAAATACTAAGATGACTGTGTTGGCATATTATAAATAAAATAAAACTTAGGAAATTTAGGATCATTTGTTTTGAGAGTGATAATACTAGAATCACTTAAATAACTCTTTCTCCTCTCGACTTCACAAATTCCGGTGTCAGTGAAGTGTGTTCCTGCACCTGCCTACGCTGCCAGCATGTGGGCTGTCTAGTGTGAGAGGGCACAGGCCAGAGAGTGAGAAGGAAAATAGGTAGAATGTGTGAGACCTGGAGTGCATCCCTGGCGATGCAAAAGGAAAAAAGGGAAGCTCCTGTACCCACCCCGAATTGCCTGTTATCTTACCTTTCCAATGGGATGTGCACACACATAAAGCCTTGTGCTAGAATTAGTTCTGGGGGAAATTGATGACCAAATGGGATTTTTGTTTCGTATCCATGCTCAGGAGTAACCCTGCAGACACACTCCTTAGTTTAATAGGAACTCCCCTTGGTGGCTTGGATATTTTGCTTGTGTGCTGTCAGCTGCCTCAATCCGTAGATTTTTCCAACCAGCTTAGAAATCAGAGCAAAGTGTGAACCATTGTGGAGTCTCCTCTGGGCTGGCTGGCAGAGGGCTGTCCATTTCATGAACCCATGTGCTTTTAAACGATACACATAGTGTGGTGTACAAGTCAAAATTGCCAGAGGGACAGATGTTGCCAATTTCAGACGTACGGGGGAAGGCATATATTGCTAAGCAACAGTGTACTTGAGAGAGTGTTTTTAGGAGTGGAGCCAGGGGAGTTGTGCCTGGGAGCACTCGCTGCTCCTGTGGCTCCGTACCAGGAAAGGCAGGCAAAGTTCTTTCCTGCCAGGGCCGCCATTGCCACCACCAGCACAGTCAGCAGTGACCTGGTGGCACCGTGAGCTGGCAAGGGGATGTGTGCAAACAGAAGAGCGTGGCTGCCATGGAGGAGGGCAGCAAGACATGCTCAGGGAGGTAAGTGCCTACCACCCCACCGCCCTGAGCAGGCTCCAGCCCAAGGTGCAGGTGAGGCAGCGGGCAGCGAGCTGATGCCAGGCTGGTGAGGCCTCAGGAGGGAGTCTGCCTCTTTCCTTTCTTGCACCTTGGTCAGGGGTTAATATCGAAGAGGGGATCACTAGAGGGCATCTCTGTGACTGAAGGCTGCACTGTGTGCACAGCTTTCAAGCATGGTAAATAAGTCCCAGCCACGGGCATCCCGCCTTCTTGGCGTCTCCCGCTGCGGACACTTGATAGGTGCAGACAGGTGTGCTGTGCAGCTTTGTGACTTCTCCTGCTGTAGGGACCTGGAAAACCTCAGGAGACTTGCATGGTTGTTGGTTTGGGTTATGGGTTGTCCATCATGCCCTCCTGATACCATAATGGAAGAAATGGGGGAGAAAATACACTTTGTATTTGTAGAAAACGACAACATGTTCATGGTGGTATGTTTTACAGAATTGAAAACACAAGCATTTAAATAATTCCATACAACTCAAGATGTTTTCCTTTTTCCTTCAAACTCTGGTCCTGAATTTCTGAATAGCTTGGCAAATGCTTATGTCTGTCCTGAAGAAAAAGCTACAAATTGAAGATATTGACAGTTTAAAGACCCAGGCACACGCATGCACATGCCTACAGACATGCATGTGTGCACAAACTTTTTCCAAGGTCTTACTGCTTGTTTTCCAGCAGATGTATAGAATTAAAGTCTAACTTAAAAGACTGAGGAGGCTCCCACCAGTTGTAACATGTAGGTTTGCTCACAAATACAGAAAAATTTCAAAATAATTTACTTCCCCAGGCATGATAGCAGGATTACAGTGAGTTTGAGACCAACCTGGGCTACATAAGGAGCTTGAGGCCAGCCTGAACTACAGTGTAAGACCCTGTTAATGAAAAAAATTAAAGTAACTTCTCCTCAGTGCTGGCAGGTATGCTGGAGAAGGTCAGCGACCCTAGCTCTGGGCTCTTGCTGATTTATCAGCACAGTTGGTGGTCACAAGAGTCTGGAGCTTCGTGGTGTAAGTCCACGAAGTTGCTAAGGAAAGATGCCAGTGTTCCCATTTCTCCCCCTCAGAAGACAGTTTAAGGTTAAACTGCCCTGAAACAAGCCAAAAACTATTGAAAACGGAGAACCCTCAAATTTTTAATGAAAGAAACTATTTGGTATTGAAATGTCTCTTATAGATTTACTAAAACAGGACCAGGGAGATAGCTCAGTAGAATAAGTGCTTGCTTGGCAAGCGCAAGGTCCTGAATTCTATCCCTGGTACAGCAAAAAAAAATTTACTGAAACGGACAGTAAAGTCCTTGCTCAAGGCCCCTGAAGTTCTGTGGGCTCGGGGCCCTGTGCTCAGTGGGCATCGTTGTTGGGCCTAATACAAGCCCAGCTCACTGGTTACTGTGCGCTGAAGACTTCGAGTCAGAAAGACCTTAAGATGTTTTTAGGTAGCACACTCGTGTCCCTCCCACCCCTACAGTTATTCAAGAATAACTCTTTGGCATAGATGTATCTGTTTTGCCTTAGGTGTACATTTAAAGAGTAAGCTCTGGTACTTGTTGAGTGCCTTTGTTCAAAGTTTTGTTGTTAGCTACATTTCCACTTCTTTCCAGTGCAGTCAGCTGATGTGTTAGATGAACCTGCCTGGAAGTCTGGTATATGCTTTGCGGATAGATTTCCACAAAGGTCACGTGGCAGGAGATGATGAGCTGTACTTGCTGTTCAGTGGAATTATTTAGGGTTGTTTTTGTTTGTTTGGTTTTGTTTTTTAATGACTGACTCTGGTTTTTAATAGGTTATAGAAAAATAAGATAGTCCCCTAAAAGTTAGGTGCTCTTTGGTAAGATTACATAAATACAACCTTTTATAACGTTCTGGTAGTAAATGAGTTCATTCCTAGAACGGAGTTGTTCTGAGCCCAAGCAGTTATCCTGGTTTGTTGTCCAGCATTCAAGTGGGGCGACTTGAACGCAGTAGAAAAGGCGGAATGTGATGTTCAGTTGGGATGCAGAGGGCAAGGGCGCCTTTATTTGCTTCTGTCTTCTGTGTCTGTTTTGGTATCAGTGGTCATCCCAGGGGAGTTCGAAGCTCAGTTTTTTTCTCAAGAGTATTTATGCCTAGAGCCTCTGGCTTCCATAATTTTTTTTCCTCCCCACTAGATTCTGGTTTTTGTTCTTAAAAAATAATCGATGCCAAGAGACAGACAGCAATACCTCGCCCAGAGGAAACCAGTTGTGATTACTGCTGGACTAAGCCCAGGATAAAATCTTTGTGCGTCTTTTCAGACAAAGTGTGGATTAAAAGGTTTATTTTATTCCTGTGACTTCAGATTCTTTTAACCTCATCCAGAAACTGATGGAAAGTTTTGTTTTTATTCTTGACGCTCTACGGAGTTAGTTTAGGCTCAGCGAAGAACGGTGCCCAGCCTTCTTGTGGCAGGCAGGATTACCCGTGATCCTGGTGTAGGGTGCCACTCCCACCCCGTGGGTGTGAGCTTACAGTGGGCAGCAGTGTTCGTTTATGTAACTCCCGCTGAGGTGTCTCCCATCATCAGTGTGATTTGTGGGACAGTGCACACCAAGGGGGCCTGGGGGAACAGTGGGCGGGGCCCCAGGCCCTTCCCATGGGGCCACAGTCTAGCTGAAGGGCTGCTCCTGCAGTGCAAAGCTGTTCACAATCAAAAAAAAAAAAATCCTTTTCCAGATAGTCTGGAAACTGTTGCATTTGTAGAATTGGTTGTCCAAGGGGAAACAGATCATACGCTTTGGGGCATGCATCAGGTTATTATTGCTGGAATGGAACGTTATCTCCTCCTCGTTTCTTCCCTTCCTCTTCCTGCCTCCTCCCCCCTCTTTCCCCCCCTTTCTTCTTCCCCCTCCCTGCTCCCTCTTCCCCCTCCCTGCCTCCTCCCCTTCCCTGCCTCCCTCTCCTCCCTCCCTTCCTCCTCCCCACCAGTCTCCTCCCCTACCTCTTTCTCCCCCTCTCCTTCCCCTCCCTGTCCCCTCCTCCCCTCCCTGCCTCCTTCTCTCCCTCCCTGCCTCCTCCCCCTCTTTCTTCTTCCCCTCCTTGCCTCCTTCCCCTCCCTACCTCCTCCTCCCTCCCTTCTTCCTCCTCCCTCCCTTCCTCCTTCCCCTCCCTGCCTCCTCCCCCCACTCCCTGCCTCCTCCTCCTCCTCCCTGCCTCCTCCCACTACCTTCTTAGCTGTTTTTTTCAAAATCCTTTCAAGGCTGCACTGCCCACCCACAGGGGGCTTCCCTGGCCTCCTCAGCATACAGAGAGGCAGCACTGTAAAGGTTTAAGACCACTGAGGACCTGGGATCCTGGAATTGCATGGGAGTGGTGATGACTCATGGTCAGCAGTTGGGAGGTTGGTAACTGGGATGGGCACTCAGTCTTGCACTGCTGAGTTTTTAACCATTTGTTTTCATCCAGGTGCCTTGTTGGAAGTGAATTTAACCCTGTCAGGTAGACCTTGTGCTTTAAGAAGTTAGTGGATGTACTGGATTGTTCAGGCAGGTGATTTTTTTTTTTTTTTTTTTTTTTTTTGAGGCAAAATTTTAAAACCATGTATTTATTTACTCATGTATTTGGCACAGGGTCTCACTGAGCAGCTTGGACTCATAGTGATCCTCCTGTCTCGGCCTTCCCAACACAGGGATTACAGCCATGTACCATCATGCCTGGTTTCGGTAGCTGGCACAGTGGGTGGGATGGGATGGCATGGGGGGGTGTCACAGCAGGGGGTAGCATGGGTCAAACCCAGATCCTTGTGCTTGCCAGCAGGCAATTAGACCATGGAGCTATCTCCCCAGCCCTAAAGGATTATTTAGTAGTCACTGCTTCAATTGCACAGGGACCCTGAAAACTAAAAATGACAGGGTCATATATGATCTCAGGATTCTTAACAGCAATAGCATTAGTGAAACCAGGTGTAACATTTTGTTACACTTCTCATTTTTATTTTTTGTTTATTTATTTTTGTCTTTTTGAGACAGGATCTCACCATGCAATTCAGGCTGGCCTTGAGTTCACTTTGTAGACCATGCTGGCCTCAAACTTCCAAGGATCTGCATGCCTCAGCCTCTGAGTGCTGATATTATAGGTGTGGGACAACAGGCCAGGTTTATACCTTATTTTTATGAGGTGAGAATTTACCTCAATTCCGTATGTAGAGAGGAGCTTCTCCATTTTGTTTCTATTTATTCAGGCCAGATCTCAAGAACTATAATCCTAGGTTTCATGATTATATAAGACATTCTTTTAACTAGAGATCAGAACAGAATTTCCACCATTTTTCAAGCAGCTCAGTTTAAACAAACTGTTTTTACAAGTATTTTATGTGCTTCAGAAATCTATAATAGCAGTCACAAATTCATTAGTGTAATCAAAGTGACTGGAAAAAGAACAGCACAATCTCAAGTTATCCATACTGATTTCTTAAGAATGATCTTTCTGAAGACTTTCTGCAAGGTTTTATCTTAGATTTCCCCTGTGGGAGAACTGCTTGGTCGCCCCACAGTTAATCTTGTTGGGAGATAACAGTAGGTGACCTGGAAATGCCTCATCATTTTAAGCAATCTTTTTCTTTTTTTAATCACTCTTTTTCTTCTTTGGAAGCTTTATCTGGAGAACTGTGGAGATTCTGCAGTTAGCAGACGGCTACATGTGCTAGCTTTCCACCTGGCTGGGAGCTTGACATGAGCCAGAGACAGCAGTGTTCAGGGGTAGATGAGCTTCGTTGTGTATCAGAGAAGTGCCTGGGCCCTGAGTTTGATTCCCAGCTCCAAAAATAAAAGAAGTGTCCAGACCCTTCTGTTGTGTAAAACTATTTGGGGGAGAGACTAGAAGGCTGATTAATAAACTTTCAAGGTAGAATTAGTTGATTTTACAACTTAAATGTGAGCGCAGGTTTTGACAAACATTCGTATTGTTTTACTCCTTACTTGCTAAGTTGTTTTTGTTTTCATTCTTGTATGGACTTGGACATTAAATGTGTCCCTACAGCAGTCCAGGAATCTTAAAAGCTCTTATCCTAAAATTCCGGGTGTGGAGGTAACATTAGACAGTTGCCAAGGGCGCTAGGTTGTTCTTTGTACCTCTTCCAGACAGCAGGGCACACCCAGGCAAGGTGGGCGTGTGCCTGGAGCTGGTTAGCCTTGTGTTCATCCAACAGTTTTATGTGAAAGCCTTGTTCAGCCAGTCTCCCCCTCTAAGCTGTCTCTCCAAAGTGACGATTCTGGTGTTGTCACATAGATGCATGTGCTCGCTTGACATGCATTATCTTATTTCTTCCTTCTTTGAGGGCAGGCATTGGCCATTGAATGCAGAGGAACTTACAGTGAGCAATATCCAGAAGTACTTTGAGACAAGGTTGGCCAAGTTGCTCATGCCAGCCTTGAACTTAACCTTCTGTGTCCACCTCTGAGTAAATGTGTTATAGTTGTCACTGTTGCATCTGGCCTATTATTCTATCTATCTATCTATCTATCTATCTATCTATCTATCTATCTATCTATCTAGATATCTGTTTGGTACACAGTCTCGCTATGCAGATCAGACTCATAGTGATCCTCCTATCTCAGCCTCCCCAGCGCTGAGATTACAGGTGTGCACCATCATACTTGGTTTCCATGGCTGACTCGGCATTGGACATACATGGCATGCAGTACTGGGGATCGAACCTAGGTCCTTGCATTTGCCAGGCAGGTACTTAGATCCCAAGCTGTCTCCCAGACCTGGCGTTTTATTTTTTTATTTTTTTATTTTTTCAGAACCGGGGATTGAACTCAGGCCCTTGTGCTTGCCAGGCAAGCGCTTATTCCACTGAGCCATCTCCCTGGCCCGGCTTTTTATTCTTATAACAATCCTTTGAGGACTTGTATATCTCAATATGTATGCTCAGTATATGAATTGAGTGGAACTAAAAAGCAAATGCTCCTTGACTGGCAAGGATGTTTGGTTCTACTTTGAAGGGGAGCCAGGTGAGTTTCCAAGCGACTTGAAGCCCGGCCTGTGCTGCGGTGCCTCGTGGCTCCTGGCCACAGCCCCGCGTAGTGAGTAGTAGGTCAGGTGCCCATGACTGGCAGTATAGCTCTGTGTGGCGCCGTGGGTGAGCAGCGCATGGGGAAGTTGGTCCTAGGTGCGTGTAGGGAAGGAGGAAAGTTCCATGGAGAAAGCACCACAGAAGCTGAGAACATTCAGCTGTATTTTGGGAAAAACATTTTTTTTATAGGTCTCATATTTGTATTTATGAACAGGTAATGGGTTTAATGGTTCACAGTTTAAAAGTGAAAAAGGGGGGGCCAGGGAGATGGCTCAGTAGAATAAGCACTTCCCTGGCAAGCACAAGGATCTGAGTTCAATCCCCGGTTCCTCCAAAATAATAATAATAATAATAATAATAATAATAGTGAAAAAGGTACACATGATGGAAATGTTCCCCTGGCTTCATACCCAGCTACCTTGTTCTTTTTAGAATAAATTGCTAGTAAGCATTTCTGCTGCATTTTCTCGGTGTGTTGTGTACGTACTCAAATCTCTGTACAGGGGCTCTTCTCAGAGACACGTTCTCACTGATACAACTACCAGCATGTAATGCACTGTGTTTACTTTCCCTTACACTAAATATCACGTCCTGGACATTATGCCCAGTTAGTACATAAGGTGCTTCCATGTTCCCCATGGATGGGTAGGATTTCTTCGCTGTAGCTTTCTTAGTGGGTGACCTACAGGAAAGCCCCTAGGCTGTTCCCAGCATCCTGCTATTTGCAAACTGCTGGAGGGTTTTTACCTGGTGTGTGTGTTTCTTTCTGCAGATAAAGTAGAAGTCAAACAGCAGCCAGATGTGGTGTTGCATACCTGTGATCCCAGCAGCTTGGGAGGCTGAGATTCCGAGATTCCGTGGGATTACTGCAAGTTGGAGGCCAGCCTAGACTATATAATGAGACCCTGTCTCAGAGTTGCCAAGTAGCTGTGTTCAGCATTTGTGTCACTTTGGCCACTTGTATTTGAATGTCTGTGTCCTGTTGACACAATATGGTTAGTGTTGGGGTTGTTTGCCAGTCTGATATGGGAAACATAGTTTCTCAGAGTAGTTTCAGTATTTTAAGGAGAGATGGTACAGATTATTTCTTTGTCCCACATGTGTTTATTTCCCTTTAGTTTGTCCAGGTGTTTATAATTCAGAAAGCCTATAGTATCTAAGTTTCTAAAGCCCTAAAGGTTAGAAATGCTAGATTCATTGGTGCAGGCCTATAATCCCAGCTACTCAGGAGGCTGAAGCAGGAGCATCCTGAGTTTGAGGCCAGCCTGGACTATTTAGGCAGACCTTATCTCAAAATAAAAGGCTGGGGAGAGCAGAAACAGAAATGTACTTGCAGATTCCAAATTGATGAATGAAACCAGCAGATATTTTCTGGCCGCACTGGTGTCATAGGTGAGGCAGCCATGTAGAGTGAACCCCACCTGCAGGCAGCACGCCACCTAGAACCAGCAGGCTGACCGGGCGGCAGGGACAGCTGACTCGGGCGCGCCTGCCTGCCACAGTGCTGGGTCTGCAGCCTGGCAGAAGAAAGAGGGCTCCAGGTGGGCCCGAGCAGCCTTGTGACCCAAGGAGCTTGTTGGGGGCAGGCAAGCATAAAACAAATACTGACACCAGGTGTGGTGGCACACAGCTGCCACCCCTGCACACAAGAGGCTGAGGCATGAGAATTGGCCTGAGTTCAGGGCCAGTCTGGGCTGCAAAGTGTCTTAAAAAAGAATGTTTGGATAATTAATGTAGACACTGTCTGTTATGGCAGTGTTTCAAGTTCCTGGTTTCCCATTGTCCTTCACGCCAGCCCTCTGGTGTGCGTGGGCTTGGTAACCCGACCCCTCATCCCAAGGAGTGTGTGCCAGTCTGGTCCAGGCCCAGAGCCGAAGCTGGCCAGGACAGTGGCCTCCCTCTCCCGCCACCCCCCTTCTGGGCCTGCTTCCTGGTTAGTGAAAACCGGCCCTCTAGGGGAGCAGCCCTGCAGTGGAAATGCTGCTCTGCCGAAACTGCAGGGCAGTGCGGTTTTGCGCAGCTTCCAGGGCTCAGTGCTCAGGTGATTCTTCCACTTAGCTCCTTTTATTTAGCTCAGGGAAGAAACACATGCTGTGCATACGTAAAAGGTGTTCGCCAGCAGTTTCCACTGAAGTGCATGTGCATTCCTGGCCGACAGGCCATGTCCTCCCCAGAGCCCAGAAAAGCCAGAGCAGTGCTGCTGCCCTTTGTTTTGAAGCTCTGGCAAAGGATTTTCTGAGGAAAGCAGTGGAAAACTGTGCTCTGAGCTGATAGGTTAATCTCCCGCAGACCTCTCCAGGGCTCCGGAAAGCTAGCTTGACAGGAATCTGAAGCTAGCTGGGCCACCAGCAGAGTTTTTGTGTGACCATGAATATGCACCCCCCTTTCTTATTTTATTTACTTTTGTAGTATTGCTAGTGGGGATTGTTGAACCCAGGGCCTTCCAACTGAACTATAGCTCCAACATTCTATTTTTTATTTTAAGGCAGAATCTCAAGTTAGGGAGATAGAGGTGCAAGGTCCCGAGTTTGATCCCTGGGTACGCATGCAGTGCCAGCCCCAGAACACATTCCTATAATCCCAGCATTCACCAGTAATCCCAGCACTTGGGAGGTGGAGACAGGAACATCACTTCGAGTTTGACACTGGCCGGCCAGAACTTCAAGACCTTTTTTTTTTTTTTTTTTTTTTTTTAATTTTATTTATGTGTGTGTGTGGCCAGCTCAGCCCACCAGGGGGCGAGGCTGGCTGGCATGTGGTGCTGGGGGATTGAACCGCGGTCGCTGTGCTAAGCTTGTTCTAAGTAGGTGCTTTAGACCACTGAGCCATCTCACCAGCCCCAGACCCTTTTAAAAAAAAAAAAAAGAAAAGAAAAGAAACAGAGAAACAAAGAAACAGGATCTCACTAAGTTGCCAGGCAATGGTCACACTTGAAATCCTGGTACCTCAGCCTCCCAAAACACAGGCAAAGCATCACCATGCCTGGCTTCCTTGTTTTAAAAAGCAAGGATAAAAGGCCAGCCAAATAGCTCAGCAGTTCGATCCCGGGTCTGCCATGCTAGCCCTGCCCCCAGGGCAAGCTGAGAAGGCCTTTGAGACTGGGTGTGGTGGCGCACACCTGTGATCACAGCTCTTGGGAGGCTGTAAACAGGCAGATCACTATGAGTCTGATCTAGTAGTGAACACCCTGTAGGCCCTTCCCTAAAATACAAAAAGGAAGGAAGGAAGGAAAGAAAGAAATGTCCCACGCATAGCTGCCTTTCCACAACCTGCCTGCTTTGTCGTCTGCTCCTATTATAGGCAGCTAAATTATATAGAAATTAATATACAGTAGTGGGCATGGTGGCACGTGCCTGTAATCCCAGCACTTGGGAGGCTGTAAACAGGAGAACCACTAGGAGTTCAAACTAGTAGTGAGACCCTGAACACCCTGTAGACCCTTTCCTAAAATACAAAAAATTAAATAAATAGCTAGGATAATGCCTATCACAAAGACTGATACAAATATTAAGTAGAGCTTTATGTAGCTTTGCCTGAGAAATTTTTATTTCATTTAGAAAGTTTTTGTAACAGATAAACCTTTGGGTGGAAGGATAGTTTAGTATAACTTTGCTCCTTTCTAACCAAATGATTGGCTTTACAATCACAGTGTCAAGCTGAGCAGATACTGGTACATAAAGAGTTAGGCGGGTCTTAACTGAGTTCAGCTGAGGTCACCGTAAAGGCCCCCCTACAAGAGAGAGATGTATGAAGTGGCTGCAGATGGGGGGGTGCCCTCACCTGCTGGTGATCTAGCGTGGGATACTTGTGTCTACACTGAGCAACAGCCAGGCAGGAGGTGCTGCAAACTATATCTTTTTTTTTTTTTTTTTTTTTTTTTTTTTTGGGCAGAACCGGGGATTGAACTCAGGCCCTCACGCTTGCCGAGAAAGTGCTTATTCTACTGAGCTGTCTCCCCGGCCCCTGCAAACTATATCTTGAGCCATTAAAATATTTTTTTTTAAAGATCTGGAGTCAAATGGCTATGCAGATGCTTGTTTTTGCTCTTGGTCATGTCTTGTTCTGTAAACATTTAATCTGCAGAGAACCTTTGCCCAGACCACAGTGTTAACAGGGCAGACCTGCTTCAGGGGTCTAGAGTGATGGCCCTCAGCTAAGGACTCTGGGAATGAGGTTTAGGAAAGAATCAGGACGAAGGGTTTGTGCAGGTGCTCCTCCCGGGACCGCACCTTCACCCACTGGTGTGGAGGAGCCTCCTGAGCTCTGTTCTGTCTCTCCATCCCCCTGTCCCGCTCTGGCTGGGGAGCAGAGTGGAGGTGTGTCAGGCAGGTGGGAGTTGTGGACCCTGCAGGGCAGGCTGTGTTGAAGCCTCCCTCTGGAGCACAGGTGCAATGGGGCTGTGCGCAGTGTGGCGTCGGGGCTGGCTCTTACTGCTCACCAGGCATGTGGCTGTGACAGTGGAACAGAGACAAGAAAGGCAAAGTACTGAAGGGTTGGTGGAGGAGATTTCTTTTAGTATTGTGCTTTTCCTGCCCATATTTCTAAAGAAAAGGTTACTGGTACATGTCTTGGGGTGTTTTTCCATGCAGGCACATAGATTTATATTACTGATTCTGCATGACATACTGCTGTATGGATGTACCTGCTGTAACCCTAAGGACTCTGTCATTGGGCACTTGATCATTTCAGTCCTGCTGTGATTAACGGCGTTGGTCGGATTCTTAACTATGATCTATGCTCGTGCATTTAACAGGTTCTTCACTCCGCCTCTGAAGCATCCTTGTTCCCATGATGGGACCTAAGAAAAGTTATAGTAAATTGACCACCCAGCTGGAACCTGAGGCTTCATTAGAATTGTAAATGTATTTAGTGGTGACTTTAGTAGTGAAAGATAAATGTTGCTAATGTACAGTGTTCCAGAAAAATGTCTTCAGTTGTGGCTTATCCAATGGAGTAAAACTTTTCCAAACAAAAAGTATTCCGTGACGCGAAAGATCTTGACTTGACTGAAGCGTGAGTGCAGGAAGAAGTTCTTGGTATCTTAAGGGTACAGCTCCCTGACCTCATTGATTCTGTTTAGACAGTGCCTCAGTCTTTCCTGTCCTTATCCCAGGACGCTTCACTGTTTTGGTTGGGGACCGGATATTTTGCTTGAATTCGCAGAGAGTAACAGGGCCCCTGTGCCCTGCCTCACTACAGTTGCATACTCCACTCTGCTAATTCTCCTTTAGCCTCTAAGAATAAATGTGAGAAATTGAAACCATAATACATGTTTTATTCTCTGATGAAACAGGATTTGTTTCTATAGCCCTCATTTATGCTGAACTAGAATGTTGGTGTCTGGTCCAGTGTTTAGATGCCCTTGAATGGATTTATTTATTTATTTATTTATTTATTTACTGGCAGAACCGGGGATTGAACTCAGACCCTTGCACTTGCCAGGGAAACACTTATTCTACTGAGCCATCTCCCCAGCCCCTTGAATGGTTTTGAAACACACAGAACTAGTTGTTCTCATGCTGGAATTCTATGGATGGTACAGTAGGCAAAAGAGGTGTGAGGACTGCGTGGTTCTCTGAGAGACACCTAAACTTCTGGCCCCACCTCAGCAATAACACACTGCAAAATTGTCTGTAAAACTATGTTTGGGGAATTTACATGTTTTAAAAACACACTTAGGCAGCTCAAAGTTGTGTTTGTTTGTTTGTTTGTTTTTCAGGAGGATATAGAACTATACCATTTTATTACAAAGAGTCTCCCAAAAAATGAAAGTATCTCAAAAAAAAGAAGCTAGACTACCAACCTCCACCTATAGAACTGGGGAAGACAGGGCAATGTGAGCTGCTTAGCTCATTTGGGGCCAGTGTAAAGGTATGAAAAAAGAAAACCTAAAAACAGCAGATGTTACTGTAGGGGTCCCTGAAGATGCAGCCACCCCTCCCAGGTCACTTAACACTAAACGGGCCCTCGGCACGTCAGGATTTCATCTTCTGGCTGCATCGCTTCCATCCAGATCTGGACCCTTTATGACTTAAAACTAAGACTTGGGGATTGGTGGGGAGCGTGATTGTTGCTAGAAAAGCTCCCCCAGCATAGCTGCCCTGCACTCAAGGGCCCTGGCTCCTCTCTAGTCCCTGGGGACGTTTATATTTAATATATTGTAATATAAATATACAGAGAAATAGAAAATATAAAATCTGAGGGTTAGAGGGAAAAAAGGAGGGAACATGGCAAGAAGCCTGAGCTGTGAAGGGCTGCTTAGGCCAACTTGACCTCTTCTTTGACCTCCTTTGCTTCTGGCTTCTCCTCCTTGTTCTTCTCCTCTTCTGTCTCCTCTTTCTTCTCTTCTGGTTCTTTCTTTTTCTCATCTTCTGTTTTGACTCTTTTGGCTTTCTTGAAGTTGAAAGAGTTCTTGCGGCCACCTTCACCCTCCTCATCTGAGTCAGAGAACTCTTCCTCACAGGCAGTGCGCTTGTCAGAACAGATTGAGATACACTTGTCAGGGTCTTCTTCATCCTCATCACCACTCTCCTCAGGAACGGCATCCTCAGGAATTGCCTGCACTTGAACCCCAGGTGCATGGGGCAGCATTCTCAGGTTCTCAAAGAGCTGCTGTTTGATCTTCTCCAGGTACTCATTAGTGTTCTGGTTAGTCATATTGGAAGGACTGATGTGAAGCTTGAAATCTGGTCCAAAGTATTCGAAGTAGTCATTGTATGGGAGTGCATTAGGGATCTCTTTGTCAAGGGCCACAGCTGTTTCGTGCGTCCAGCACCAGGCAACATTACAAATGGTGTAACCACCTCCTCCCACCATCAGCATAGGCAGGTTAAAGCTTTTGACAAACTCCACACACTTGGCATGCCCTTTGATGGTTAGATTGAAGCAACTCAGCCAGTCCCCAGAAAGGGAGTCTGAGCCACACCGTAAGACCACCACACTAGGCTGGAACATCTCCATTACTTTGGACATGACCAGCTTGAAAATGGCCTCATAGGACTCGTCACCAATCCCATCTCGGAGTGGGTAGTTAACAGCATAATACTTGCATTTGCCAGCCCCAATATTCTGTAGGTCCCCAGTTCCTGGGAAGTACTTTCCATATTTATGAAAGAACAGTCATGACCCGGTCTGTGGTATAGAAGGATTCTTCCATGCCATCGCCATGGTGAATATCAATGTCAATATACAGCACTCTCTGGTGATACTTTAGCACTTCCAGGATGGCCAAGACGATATCATTGATGTAACAAAAGCCAGATGCCTCGGACTTCTTTGCATGGTGCAGGCCCCCTGCCCAATTCACAGCGATGTCCATCTGCTGCTTATTAAGTTTCACAGTACTTGCTGCAGAGCCACCAGTGGACAACTGACAGAACTCAAACAGGCCATCACATACTGGACAGTCCTCACCAACGTTGAATCTCTGCAGCTGCTTGCTGTACTCAGACATGTTACCGGGATGGATGGAACGCAAGAGCTTAATGTAATCATCACTGTGGTACTTGGTCATCTCCTCAGCACTGGCCTTGTGAGGGCGATAGATTTCCATCTTTCAGTAGAGGCCATAGTTGAGCAGCAGATTGTTAGTCATGCAGATTCGGTGAGGCTTCATTGGATGGCCTTGTCCATAATAGTAATTTCCAACATCCCCTTTGTATTCTCAGCAGCAAAATCCATCCTAGCGACTGTCTCCACCAGACTCAGCCTCCCCTCCCGGCGTCCTGCTCAAACTCTCCCCATCAGACTCCGCCAAGAATCTCCCTCCACCAGCACCATCTGTGGCTTCCCCGGCGTGCCTTAAAGTTGTGTTTGAGTCGGGATGTATTCATCCCATCCGTTGCAGGACAGAGTGTGTGTTGCATGCTTTTCCTTACTCCTTAAGAGTTTGTCTTAGTTACTTTTCTTATTGCTCAGACAAAGTACCTGGTGCCCAAAGTTAAAGGAAGAGAGGTGTATTTGGCTAGTGGTTTGTAGAGGCTCCCTTTGGTTCACAGTTGGCTGGCTGCAAGGCAAGGGATGTGGCTGGGAGGCTTGTGCAGAAGTGGGGTGTGGTGGACAGAGGGCAGCAAAGCAACGAAGAAGCAGGCAGCCGCAGCAGCTCCTTTGTCCTCAGATCCCGTGCAGACTCCGCACCCCTCGGGCTGAGAGCACTCACACTCGGGGAGGGCCTTTCCATTATCTGCACCCAGGACTATGCTCCAAACGAATCGATTGCACACCCTCAGTCCCAGCGTCCCACACTCAGATCCAGCGACCTCTAGATCCAGTGACCTAAGGAGGCCTGTCTGATCACAGGTATTAGGAACATCGAGACACAAGCTGTATGAGAGTTCATTGGAAGGAGGAGGGACTGAGGGATTATTGATCCTAGACTGTGTTACTAAGTGCTGCTCTACAAAGTTACACTCTGGGGAAAGCCGCCAGCCATGAAAGTCCATGTGCATCTCATCCCTGACCTGCAGTGGGCGCTGGATGGCCTGCAAGAACAGCGATGAGCCTTCTGTAGATGCAGGCCGAGAGCGGGCTGCGAGGCGGGCACTGCAGGGCGTTTGTGGTCCTGTGCCCCCTGTGCTGCCCAGCACATGGCTTTTGTGAGTTGACCCAAGACAAAAGTTGCTGTTGTGTTGAAATACAAAGTGGGGGGTATGTTTTATGGCTGTAGGCAGAAAAGTTGTTTCAAATTTAACTTTTTTGTTCTCTACAATTAAAAATGTGTAGACCGAAAAAAAAGCATTTTCTGAGCTCTGTCCGTCGTGGTTATGCTGAGGCAGTAGCAGCAGTCACTGCCACCGTGTATTTAGCTGGAGATGGGAGGCAGCAGGCATTGTTGGTTTTTCTCCAAGATGCTGGAGAATCTCATCTGCCATTGGGAAAGAAAACTGCATGCATCTGTGTGTGCATGCATGCAGTGAAAATGCTGGCTTGAAGTGAGGTAGCCGATAGTTTTAACTTTTTTAGTTTGTTTATTTGGTACAGGGTCTCGCTTTGCAGCTTGGACTCCTGTCTCAGCCTCCCCAGCGCCAGGATTACAGGCATGTGCTGCCACACCCAGTTTCAGTGACCTGGGGATACAACCCAGCAGATGCTTAGGCCACTGAGCTATCTCCCTGGCTAATAGTTTAAATTTTAAAATGAATTTTGGAGCCCCAGGTATGGTAGTACATGGCTGTAACCCCAGCACTGTGCGAGGCTGAGACAGGAGGATTACAAGTTTGAACCCAGGTTGGGTAACTCAACCAAGACCCTATTTAAAATAAACAAGGATAAGGGGATACAGCTCAGTGCAAAAGGCCTGTGTTCAATCCCCAGTACCATGGAAAAAAAGTTTTGAGTGTTGGCAGGTTAGAATATTAAAAAATAACAAAAAGAGGGGCTGGAGAGATGGCTCAGTGGTCTAAAGCACCTACTTAGAACAAGCTTAGCAAAGCATCAGGGACTGCGGTTGGATCCCCCAGCACCACATGCCAGCCAGCCCCGCCCCCTGGTGGGCTGAGCTGGCCACACACACACACCTCTCTCTCTCTCTCTCTCTCTCTCTCTCTCTCTCTCTCTCTCTCTCTCTCGCTCTCTCTCTCTCTCTCGCTCTCTCTCGCTCTCTCAAATAAATAAATAAATAAATAAATAAATAAATAAATAAAATTTAATAACAAAAAGAATCATTCCTGAGTGGGCTTTGGCCTTGGCTCTGTGGACCCATTAAGGGTGTTCAGATGATCATCATGTTGTGTTTGTGTAGCTTGTTGGCTGTAAGTAACTGTGTATCTATCCTAACTTTTTGTTTGTACAGATAAAAAGTCCTTCAGCTGTATCCCGTTCTTTTGTTTGGTCTGTTAATCTCAGCGCGGGGTGGGGTGTTACAAGGTAGATGGCTGCGTCCCTGTTTTCATCTCTTCTCTGCTGTCTGTTAGTCCCCAATATGTACTGGCATGCTCCTTATTTCACAGACAAATTTTCATCAGCGACTTGATCTGTGGATCATGACTGGTCTGCAGTGTCTCCAGCTCCTGTTCTTTGTGTTTCACCCAAGAGTAAGCCAGGTGCATCTCTCGGGTCTTCCTTGTGCAGAATGCAGAGTCCCCATGTCCTGCCAGGAAAAGCAGGCGCAGGTCCTGCTGGAGAGGGCAACCAGTGCCGTGGCCTCTGCTTTTCTGCAGTCTAACTCGAGCCTGCTCCCTAACATTCTCCTCTTCCCTTTCAGCAGACCTACTCCAGTGACATCCACTGTGTTGAAGAGATTCTGAAGGTGAGTTCTCCTGCTGTCTGTCTTGCAAAGCATGTTCAAGCCCCATGAGTGCCTGTGTTAAGGACAGCTGCCAAGTCCAGGCCTCCCGGGAATGGGGCCCCCACCCCACACCCCAGCAGTAACATGGACCCTGACAGTGATAGCCGGAGACACACAGCACAGCTGAATTCTGTAGTAGATTTTATTAATTAGAGGTGGTCCACTAATGGCCTGGCATTTGGATCAGTTTTAGGGTGTTTCTCAAGTTTTTATGGTTGGCTGTAAGGATCCAGAAGTTCGCCACATCACAGAAGACACAGCTCCGGGTACAGCTGTGGTGGCAGGCACCCCGGTCAGTTAGTCCTGGTTTACGCCTGCCACGTTCCCACGGTGGCATCTGGTGTGCCTGGACTCTTCTTCAGTGAGACTATTGACATTTTAAGGGAAGAAAAACAGAGAGTAGAAAGTAAAAAGCATGTTTTTAGGCTTAGTTCAGTTAAACGCTAATTTTTTGTTCCTGTTTATTAAGACTTTGATGAATGTTTGTGCTGCTTCTCCATGTGTATCATGGAATGTGTTTTCCATCCGTCCGTCTGTTCGTCCATCTGTCTGTCTGTCTTTCTTTCTGTCTTTCATTCTTCTTGTGGTACTGGAGATGGAACTTAGGACCTTGTACTTGCCAGGCTGGAGCTTATGCCTCTGAGCTATCTCCCCAGATCATATTGAGTTTTTCTTGCCCATGACAAATTCCTTCTTGGATTCAGTTCCAGGAAAACAAACAAAACCAAATTCTCCTATTAAACTGACATGTTCTTTCTTTTTCTAATCAAAGAAGAACCACATAAGTTGTCATGTTTTCTATTCTGTCTTTAGTGGAGTATAATTTTAATGCTCAAATATGGCAATTGTAATATTGTATTTATCCTTCCTCTGTGGCTTATAAATTGCTCCCATGTCAGTTTTAATGATTCTTCACTATAAAGTTTTTGAGCTTAAAGTGGAAGATATGTATCTGGGCCTGATCTGTTAATCTCTCTCTCTCTCTTTTTTTTTCTGGGTCTCCCATTTTGTTTGTTTGGTTTTTTTTTTTTAATTAATTTTATTGAAAAATAACAAGACGGTTTCAAAATAGATAAGTAGGACAGTTTCAATAATACACTGCATATTGTTGTCTTTGTAGTGGTTATTCATAGTACAAGATGCAGACATGATATTCTGTCCAAACACTGTTAGTACAAGTCTTTTTTCCCATTGAATTAAGAGAAATAACTGTGTATCTATCCTAACTTTTTGTTTGTACAGATAAAAAGTGGTCCTTCAGCTGTATCCCGTTCTTTTGTTTGGTCTGTTAATCTCAGTCTGTACTAATCTTCCCTAAAAATATACTTAAATGATTTTGTCTTTAATTTTCCATTGTAAAGTTGTAAGTGATAGTAGTAAAGAAATGTGTTGGCTGTTCTGTGGGTAATCTTTTTTTTTTTTTTTTTTTTTGAGACAGGGTCTCACTGTGCAGTTCAGGCTCACCTTAAACTCACTAGCCCAGGCTGGGCTCGAACTCACTATAGTCTTCCTGCCTCAGCCTCCAGAGTGGTAGGGTTACAGGTGTATGCCACCATGCCTAGCTTGTTGGTTATCTCTTTGCCTTGTGAAAAATTTGGCAGTAGCAGTATCTGGCCAGATATTTGGGAGACACTGCCATTGTTTTTGCTGCACGATGTTTTTTCCTTCTTTTGTAGCTAGTGCTTTCTGAGGAAGTTACGTCTAAGCCCGAAGTGTAGTTCAAGATGAGAACTTTTTGCCAGCCAGCAAGTACATAATAGCCAGAGGGTCTTGGTCAAGTTCTTGAATCATACTTTCCCTTTTCTATTTCCGAAATATCTTAGCTAGTGCATCCGTTTTCATTTCGGTTTGATTTATTTTAGCTAGTGAATTCTCAGCATAAGGAATAACCTAGGGGGCCAGGGAGATGGCTCAGTAGAATAAGCGCTTCCCTGGCAAGCACAAGGGTCTGAGTTTGAAAGTTTAAAAAAAAAAAAAAAAGTTCAAACAAGGGTCTGAGTTCAATCCCTGGTTCCGCATGAAAAAAGACGAAAAAAAAAAAAAAAGGAGTAACCTACTCATGAAATAGGCCTTAGCATTTTCACTGACATTGGAGTGACTTGGTCTATGGTTGCAGAACTACAGCAATACAGATTTGCTGTCTGCATGAACGGTTGGTTCTCTTCGGCTTTGACATGTGTCCATGACACATCTCACCCTTTCCGTGAGAGTAATACAGCAAAGGGTGAACATAGTGTTCTGGTTTTTATTTTTATTAGTCCATGCTTGCAGTGTCAGTGACCACATTCACTGTGAGAGCTGGTGTGTGGACACACACATCTTCATCCTTTTTACTTCCCCTCCCCCCGTCTCTTGGTCCCCTTCCCATTCGCAAAGCCTCCGTGTTTCTCTTTCATTTATCTTACTCTTTAATTTATGTATACTTCGGATTTCTCACATAAGAGAAACTATGTGAGACTTAAGCTTGTGCAGGCAAATATTTTAAATTTAAGAAATTCATCCATCCTCCCTCCTCAAGCATTGCTTTAAGAAACTTCCTCCCTCCCTAGGAGTGCTTGAGAGGGAGTGGTTACTGCAGGCAGAGGGTGTATGTTTTCATTTGGAAATCATGAATGAAGAAAGCAAGTGGAAGGGCATCTGGGAATGAGGCTTTTCAGGGCAGGGACTGCAGTCCCCGACCACACTGTCTCTGAAGTTGGTTTCCACGTGTAGGGCGAAGGCGCCAGGCAGGCAGATGATCTGTAGGGCCCATCCCTGCTGTCTCGGATGCTGGTGCAGACATCACCCTCTGCCTTGACATCCCCTTTTGTCTTGCACCAGCAGTTCATTAAGATGATCAGGGATCCTGACATGGGAAGTAGCAGCAGGTTTCCTAACACCACAGAGCAGTCACAGATGTTTGGCTCTCAGGGTGATATTTTGGGGGGAAGTGGTCCCTGTTATTCTCACAGGCTGATGGGTGAGCAGGTAGCAGACTGACTCTGCTCATGGCCAGGATCTGGTTATATAGTGGCATCCAGAAAGGGTAGTGCATGGTGGGGCAGATGCAGGGAGCTGGGGTTCTCTTCCTGTAGCCTTGGGGAGTGGAGGCAGTCACAGAGACTCTCCTTCAGTGCATTGATGTGTTCAATCATTTATTCATAATGTTACCATCAGCCTGCACATGCTGCCCAGCACTGGGTTGCCACAGAGTCCTTGCTGTGATGGCAACAGGAGATGTGAGTCTATAGTAGAATACAGAAGGACTGGGAGCAAGAGGCCAGGGAGCTGAGAACAGGGTACAGGGCAAGAGTGGGAGAAGGGCCTCGAGGCAAGCAGAGTCAGGCATCAAGGAGCAGCTTGGACTGGACAGGGTCTAGAGAAAAATGAGTCAGGAGGAGGGGGCAGCAACCGTGCGGCCCAGAGAGTGGCACCGAAGCAGATGCCTGTGGTTGGGCTCTGCCGGTGTGCCCAGTCAGTGGGGGCAGGGAGCAAAACCACAGCCTCCTCTGTGGAATGGCCCCCTAGTGCCTGAGTCCCTCTGGCAGGCTGGCAAGGCTTCTAAGGAAGTACATGAATTCCTTCAGAGGACAGGGAACCCTAGGGTCTGAAGGAATTTATGCTCTTTCCAGCAGCCTGACTTGATGTCTGGGGCAGCCTTCGGCATCAGCAATGACAGTGGATGTTGTTTAGGAACAAGCATGGAGATTCAGAGGGTAATGCTCTCAAACAGGGCTCAGTTAATTGCTACATGCTTTTATATTGTAGCATTGTAATGGTTTCAGACTTTAAAGTTTTTGCCAAATAAATAAAACAGCAGGGAGCACTCTGTGCAGTAATATTTAGATTCTTTTAATCCTAGACTTCGAGTTACACAGGGTAATGAGCTGCATGTTTTAAGTGCCTGCTGTACAACGTGCATTCAAGCATTCACTTACTTGAACTCTTTTACCATACTTGAAAGTAAGTGTTCTAAGTTCTTTTTTATTGAGAAACAGAGGCTCGGATTCCGGGTTCCTCCCAGAGGTTGGCTCAGGATGGAATGGGATTCTCCCTGGTCTCTGGCTGCAGAACGGCTGCTCTGGCCCTGGCCTTCCCAGGACCCGGCGGGCGGCCGCCTGTGGAAAGGCACAGGCTTCCGTTGCTCACAACCAGCACGCGCCAGCATCGGGGCAGCGCTGTGCAGGATCTCTTAGCCTGTCCCGGGCCGGTGCAGCACAGTGGGGGCTTCTTGTACTTCCCCAAAACATTGGGCATCTGACCTGCACTCTGCCTGGCCATCGGCATTCCTTGAGCCTCGACTGAGTCCCTGAGAGCATCATGTCCTCCTCAGTGACATGTTGGAGTTAATGTTCTGCAAAGCCCTTGAAAGTCAGAGTGTGTGGGAGACACCTTTTATCTGACATACCTGTTTTCCATAGGGGTGTGTGTATGTAGCAAAAAAGACTCACAAATATGTTCAGGAGAGCACAGTCTATGTCAGGATAAGCACATTAATTTGTAAGCTTTGGAAATCTTGCCTTCAATCAATGAAATAGTAAAAATTAAACTTTTAAATAATTTTATTTATTTATTTGTGTGTGTGTGTGTGTGTGTGTGTGTGTGTGTGTGTGTGTGAGTGTGTCCAGCTCAGCCCACCAGGGGGCGGGGCGGGGCTGGCTGGCATGTGGTGCTGGGGGATTGAACTGCGGTCCCTGTGCTTTGCTAAGCTTGTTCTAAGTAGGTGCTTTAGACCACTGAGCCATCTCACCAGCCCCTAAAAATTAAACTTTTGATGGAACAGAAAGGTAATCTTTGAAGACTGCCTCCTTCCATGGAGTCCTCTTGCCTGCAGAGTTGCAGGGAGGGGTCAGGTCTATTAAAGGGCCTCCACGTGGAACAAGGGGCCTCCATTTCTTGTTTGCTTCTTTGGTCAAACAGGAAAGGTCTTCTTCCTTTGAACTTCAGTCATTCCAGGAAACGCAGTGACACAGGCAAGGGAGATGGTGTGTAGGAGGGAGCCGCTTTCAGGCGGCCTGCCGCTCCCGGTCCTTCATTCACACAATCCCCAGCCCTCTCACAATGCAGAGGGGCCATTATCCATTATACTTGGTGTGCTGTCTGTTCACCTTCCTGTTTTCTTCTTTAAGCTGTTTTGTTTTCATTTTTGTAAATTGGTGGTCTTTAGCCTGTGACCATTAGTCATTCAAGTAGGTGTTTCTGAAGTGACTGAAACAACTTTTCAGATAGTACCTTTGACTTGCCATTAATCCACCTGGCACCCAGTTTAAAAAGATAGCCTGAGTAGCCTTGAATGTTTTGTTCACAATGTATTTTTTCTTCCCTGTCTACATCTCTTCTCAGGAAATGACCCATTCCTGGCCACCGCCTCTGACAGCAATACACACGCCCAGCACAGCGGAGCCCTCCAAATTTCCTTTCCCTACCAAGGTAACTCCTCAAGAGTAGGCCTGGCTTCTGTACTAGTGGAGTGTGAGTGATGCTGTGAACCAGCTTTATGAAGTATTACACTTGATTCTCCGGCATACGTGAGTAAGAGCATCTTGGACTTTTTGTGTGGTAGAGCTTTGTAACCATTGAGGACTTCGTGGTCTTTTCCTTCAGTGAGGGTGCTTCCTGTGGAGATAGGAAACTGGTACAGGAGAATTAAGCGAGGTGGATGATCTGGTTCCAAGTTTTATATGTGCACACATGTCACAAATGCCTCATGCTTCCTAAATTTTTTTTTGAGGTGTTGCCGCTCAGGATGCCTTCAGGGCAGGTCTGGTTTGGCTTGAGAATGGGGGATCGAACCACAGCATCCTGAGCTTTGTTTCAGCAGGCACTTAAACACCTGAGCTAATGGGCAGGCCCCCTGCTTCCTACATTTTCTTAAAGGTTAATGTGATCAGCTGTACTACTGGTAGTTTATATAACAAGTCAGTGAAAAAACACAGTCTTTTTTTCTTGCTTTGTACTTTTGAATAACCTTCAGGATGTAGCTGTGGCACCTTCCAGTCTGGGTTCTGGCCAGCCGGCTAAGAATGAGCACGTGCTTGTAGCTCTTCCTCTCTGTGATACTGTTTCTGAAAGAATCAAGGGCAGTACATACCCAGATTTACCACTTCACTATTTCCCTGTTTCACAGTAAGACTTTTGTAAAAATAGTCATTATTACTAGTTTTAAAGTAAAGCCTTGGGGCCAGGGAGATGGCTCCGAAGAATAAACGCTTCCCTGGCAAGCGCAAGGGCCTGAATTCAATCCTCAGTTCCAAAAAAAAACAATAAAATGAAATAAAGTAAAGCCTTGAACTATAAAAAATATCTATGCTCGATACCAAAGGAAAAATAATCTCTAGGAAAGCACCTTTATGTAAAAATTAGATTAATGAGTATTTTAAAACTATGAAGATTAATTGAGATTGATGATTGAATATACAGATAATATGAGGGTCTTAGAGTGAAATATAGAATCTATATGCTAGTGTTTTGTTTTTTTTTTTCAGAACCAAGGATTGAACTCAGACTCTTGCGCTTGCCAGGGAAGCACTTATTTACTGAGCCATCTCCCCAGCCCTCAATTAGTGATTTTTGTTGTTTTTTTCAGAATCTATATGTTATATGACATGGATATTTTCTATATCTGAGAGTTTTATAAAACTATCTTTTTAATATTAAAAGCCACAGTTTTGCTTTTAGACTTATAAACCTTAATATTTTAATTAGTAGATTTCTTTTTCTTTCCGTAGGATTCTCAGCACATTAGTTCTGCAACCCAAAACCAAAGTAAGTATATATGTGAAATTGTTTATTGCACTGGAGGAGAAAGCATGCTGTCTAGTGGTTTAATGTAACATTAGTAATACATCCCCAGCAGAGATGAAGTTTTCCTAGCTTGAGAGAAGAAAAGGAACAGAAACATGAAGCTGTTCTTTGGGTGGAATTTAAGAGTACTGCAAAGAGTTACTGTAATGAAGATATTTTAGTAATATCCAAAACAACAAGTTGGATCACATGAGTTAAGGTTGTAGTCTCAAATGTGAATGGCCAGAGTGTTGTAACCCAGGGATTGTGAACAGTTGGAATATGTTGTCTTTTTGGGTTGAAGTATTTTGTGTGATTCTTGTGTTTTTTAAATAAGACCAAGAAATTTTTGTAAGGAATATAGCACACAGCTTTTCTAGCTCCTCTGTAGGCCGCATAGCTGTTTCCTGCTTCCTCTTTTTATGGCTTGTGAGTCCCTGAAAACTGAGGAAAATGAGGTTGCCTGGCTTCAGCGTTTGTCCTCAGCAGTAGCTCCCCAGATCAGTAGATTATTTGCACCTTGGCTAAAGCCTTAGAAAGATGATTAGGGCACTGGCAGTCATTTAGTTCATCCGAACGCTTACTGGAAGGGGAACAAGACACTTTTGCAGGTGGAATAGCACATAGTGGGGTGTGGTAACTGCTGCAGGGACAGCATGTTCTTTAGAGAGGAGGCACAGGCTACAAGTGAGGTCTCTGGTGAGTTTGCGAACAAGACAGGGCTCTTCTTTCTAGCCTCCCTCTTGTTCTCTTTCCTCACTTTGTTTTCCTTGATGATTTTGCTTGAGTTGTAATGATTTGTGCATAGGAAAAAAAATAGTGAAGTAAGAAATAATAAAAACCTTCCTGCAGAGGAGGGCTGAACAGGCTCCAGGTGTCAGGTCTGCCCTACAGCTACCTCCTGTATATAAAGCTTTATTGAGCCCTGACCAGAAACACTGAATAAAATCTTGCCAGGAACTGATAACTAAATTTCCCCCAGGCTAGAACTAAGCCTGCCTGTCTCTGCTGCCACTGTGTCCCATCAGCCGTGAAAGTGGAATGAGCTGAGACTGCCGGCTGCCTCTGCAGTGGGAAGTCTTGCACATTTTAGCAGCCAGCTCCAGAGGAGGTGCCAATGGAGTGGCGCAGGGTGGAGGCGAGGGCTGGGGGCTCACATTCTCACCTCTTGCTCCTCCCTTCCCTCATCTGTGCCTTACCCAGGCTGCTTGGCTGATGCTACAGGAAGAATCTTTAGCTTATCAGACAGGTTTGAAGGTATGCTTATAAGGGACGGTGGCCTCCTTGATCCTGTGGGCCCATGCCTGCCACTCTGAGGAGCACTTGCCAGGTGCTGGCGTGAGCCTGCAGGTCCTGGACCAGCTGCCGTTCATCCCAGGTCTTTGGCAGCGCTGCCCTGTTGTCCGATGGTGTTCTGGGAACTGTGTCTCTGAGAGAACGTGGCCCTGTAGACTGCAGAAGAGTCAGGGTGACTGAAGAGGGAGAGAGGGGTGAATGGATACAGCTTCCAGTGGCGAGAACGTGTGTCTGTGTGTCTTAAAGTATACCCAGCAAGTGGTCTCTGGTTTCCACCATCGATCTTCTGGTCCTAGTACAAGGGCTGTGGAATCTGTGGAAAGGCAATGTGCAAGCATGATGCATGCCTGACATTTGTAGTCATGGTCTTACCTGTCTAGACAGATGCAAAAGCACTTTCAAAATACCATCTAAGAGCTCCTGCTGGCATGAAGATACAGTGATAGCTGCAAACATAGAGGGCTTGCATGCGTGTGTGGCAAGAGCACTGGCCCTGCCCGTGGGGCACCTGCTTCTTTGCACGACGGGTCTGTTTCATTTCCCACTGCCTAGTGTCCACACAGGCAGGGCTGCCTCCAGCTGGTTTCCTGGCCTCCATGCTCAACATTCCCTGCTCCCTTCAGGCTATAACCAGCACTACCGCCAAGTGACTCTGAGGCGCAGTGTTGTGTCCTCGCGTAGATGTTGGTTGGTACCTCTGTGCTATCAGCTAAAGCCAGACGCTCCTATCCTCAGAGCCTCAGGCCCCTGTTTGCCTCAGTGCCACCTGCACAGACCCTGCACCTGGCCTGGCCCTTCCCAGGCATGATTTCTGTCCCTCCCCCTTCCAGGTGTGCTTGCCCTCCTGCACACAGGCCCTCCTGCCAACCTCCTGGAGAATCCCATGTCCTCTGGGGCATGGTCTGTTTTTCTTTCTCTGACTTGCCTTCTTTGGTCACAACTCATGGAGTGGCCATTCTCCAGATTCCGGGAGAGTCCATTGTGCAGGTGATTGCTGACCTTTCCCCACACTGCCTGGGGTTGTTGTGGACATGTGTGGTCTGTTTCATGTCCCTTGGGCCACTGCACCCTCATGGAGGCCTGGGCGGTTGCCTCATCCATGCCGCCTCTGCCAGGTAGTTGGTGACTACTGTTAGGGAGTGATGTGACGACTGTTAGGGAGTGGAGGGACAAGAAGGATGGAGAGGACAGAGGGCTAGACTGCCACAGGTTATCTGGGGTTGCGCTGAGTGTAGGGTGAGGGCAGCCCTGTCACAGTTCTTCCATAGGACCGCTGTACTGTCCCTAGGAATGGAAGAGCCCTCCTAGTCAGAAAAGTGGCATGGAAGGCCAGGCTGAGGGCTGCAAGGGAAGGGGTCTTTGTTTGGTTCCCTGCAGAATTGTTGCTGAGCATGCAGCACAAGTGTCGCCTTAGGCCAGCAACACTGCCCAGGGCAACAGGCCGCAGTGTGGTTGGCCCTGAGTGCTGGGCGGGGGTGAACAGGGAACCTGTGACCAACACGGAATAGTCCTGTGTCACTGTGTTCTGATGTTGTCTCCCTCCCCACAGAACAGCATGACGCGCCTCCAAAAACCCAGCCCAGGTCCCAGCAAGGAACATCGTAAGTAAAATGCTTCCATTTATTCAAAGTAAAAGCATCTGTACTGCAGGAGAGGGTGCTGAGGGGTTTGCTGGAGAGAGAGTTTTGCGCTGCTGTGTACATGGTAACTGTGGAAAATGAGCGTTGGCTTTTTAATTTTTATCTTCAGTAGCTCTACGTTTAGAGATGGGGAATGTGTACAATGTGAGATTTTTTTTTTTTTTTTGCCACTTTTTGGCCTAGTTTTATTAATAAGAAACTGCCCCATTTCCCAGCTGTTCTTTATTAAGGCCAAGCAAGTCTAGATATATTTTGAATTTTGAGAACATTTTATACTTAATATTACTGATGTTTAATTCAGTATTCGACCCAGATCACTTCTTGAAGGTATCACACTAGCATCTTCTTCTCTTTCCTGCCACTGGAGGTGGCTCTCAGGTCTGCAGGAGGAGCCCTTTGCCCTACCTCCTGGTGAGCCTGGGCAGCTAGCTCAGTGGCGGAGGCCGCTCGGGTACACCAGGTGCTCAGCCTCCAGATCTCGTCTGTTTTAGGCACGGTACTTGTTCCGTGTGTTTTGGAAGAAGTTGCTGTGGATTAGTTTTGAAACTGTAGGTGAGCTGTGAGGTTATTTTATCTAACTGCCACAGCTGAGTGTGAAACTGGGTTAAATCATTGCTCCAGTTCTGAGCGCCAACTCCTAGATGGAGTTTGTTTTCATTTCAACATAGCAAAATGAGCAAAAGGGAACAGTGTGAGCAGTCATTGTTCTTTCTTTTTCTTTTCTTTCTGTTCTTTTTTTTTTTTGCGGAACCGGGGATTGAATTCAGGCCCTTGCACTTGCCAGGAAAGTGCTTATTCCACTGAACCATCTCCCCAGCTCTAGTCAGTGTTCTTGTTTTTGTTTGTGGTGCTGCTGATCTAATTCAGGGTTTGTGCACGCTGGGCAAGCACGCTACCAACTGAGTTACATCCCTAACCATTTCTAATAAAAATAAGTTTATTATAGGCTTTAGGATGATTTTCCTTCCTGGTGGTACTGGGGATCACACACAGGGTCTTCCCCCTGGGCTACATTTCCAGTCCTTTTTATTATTTTTATTTTGAGCCCTGGCCTGTCTTTTGCAGAGAAGTGGCCTCAGACTGGGCCACAGAAGCCAAGCCACCCTTCTGTCACTCACAGGTGTGCTACCCTGGGCTTGGTAGCAGGCACAGCTGCACCTTGTAACACGCAGTGCCACTTTCTAAAAGTTGCTGGTCAATATCATCTCAAATAGTCTAAGAGAACATTAGTGGTGATCCCAGCAATTATGGAAGTGGGGAGGAGATGGAGGGGGTCTCAGGAAGCATCCCCAAGACTGGGGAAACAGAAGAAGGGCTGTGTGGAGTTGGGCCAGGCCTACTGAGGAGTACCAGAAAGAGGTACGCTTTGGGAAAGGAGTCTGACGAGCTCAGTGTCACGGAGAATGGGTAAAAGTGGTGTCCCACTTAATTTGTAAAGTGGTCTTTAAGTCTTCTATTGAGTGTGGGTTAAAGTAACCTCCTTACATACAGTTCTGCTGTTTGGGGGACTGCTGGATGCCAGGGAGGTAGCCCAGTGCATTTATTGTGTCAGGACCTCAGTTTACAAACTTAGTCTATGCCCTCATGGATTTTGTTCTTTTCTTTTTCTTTTTT
>NW_004524604.1:3556474-3557693 GCF_000260255.1 Octodon degus | reverse complement strand
TCTCTCTCTCTCTCTCTCTCTCTCTCTCTCTCTCTCTTTCCTGTGGTACCAGGGGTCAAACTCAGGACCTTGCACTTGCAGGCAAGCACTTATTCCGCTGAGCTATCTCCCCAGCTCACCTCCATGGCTTTTTTAAGCAGTAACTTTCCCAGACACTCCCCTTGGGGGTATCTGACCAGCTAGCATGTCAGTGCTGCTCACCACCAAGTTCAGGAGAGGTGTACTTGAGAAAGGAAGGGCTTCTGGCTTTGGAATGCTCTTCCTGACTGCCCGAGGTGTGGATCTGTGGTTCTCAGGGGAGATGCAGCAGGGTTTCCTTTCTCCATAGTTATCAGGCCCCCTTCTGTAATTGTATACAGCTCCTTTCTGGGTGTCAAGATCAGAGACAGTTTGTTAATCCTTACAAACTACAGTGCATATATATATATATATATATATATTTCCTATTAATTACTCTTCTGCTTTCTTACCTTCAAATCACTAAGTCCTTGTGGAAAGCTCTTATTTTTTTGGATTTTGCCTCTGAAACTATAATTGTTTATGTAGAAGGAAGAGAAGGACCAGCCAGATAACTCAGCAGACTAAAGCAACTGCTTAGGTAGGCACAGGGACTGGGTTTTGATCCCATTCTACCATGCTGGTCCTGCCCCCAGGGTGTGCTGAGTCACATTTGAGACTGGGTGTGGTGGCACACGCCTATAATCCCAGCATTTAGAAGGCTGGAAACGGGAGGACCAATCTGAGTCTGATTTGTGTAGTAAGACCCTGGACCCTGTAGACCCAGAACATTAAAAAAAAGAGAGAATGAGAAGGGGTGGGGAGGGAGAGGGAAATAAATGAATTTTGATAGCAGTTTGACATTTTGTTTATATATGCTTTGCAAGTGACATATGTAAGGGCCAGCCATATAGCTCAGCAGATTAGATTGCCGGCTTAGGCACAGGGGCCAGGAGTTCTGATCCCTGGGCCTACCATGCTGGCCCCACCCCAGACGCACTAAAGGGGATTGAGACTGGGTGTATTGGCGCTCCCCTGTAATCCTAGCACTTGGGAGGCTATAAACAGGAGGATCACTAACAAGTCCAATCTACACAGTGAGACCCTGTACACCCTGTCCTAAATAAATAAAAAAACCAAACCACCCCTTAGGGCATTTAGAGAAAGAAAAAAAAAAATCTTATAAGGGGGCCTGCCCCTTAGCTCAGTTCTTTAAGTGGCT
>NW_004524604.1:3546156-3555320 GCF_000260255.1 Octodon degus | reverse complement strand
CTGGCATGTGGTGCTGGGGGATTGAACCGCGGTCCCTGTGCTTTGCCAAGCTTGTTCCAAGTAGGTGCTTTAGACCACTGAGCCATCTCTCCAGCCCCTACAGATTTTTTAATTCCCTGAAAATGAAGAGCAACATTTTCCCTGGACACTCTCTTGCCTGCAGGTCTGCACTGAACCAGCAGAGCAGAGCATGCTTAGAAATTCTAGGCCTCTGTGCCTGGCATTTCAGGAGAGAATACACTCTGTGAGTGGCTTGAGACTCCAGGCTTGTAGGCTGTGCTTGTTTATGTTGGTAGCCTGCATCTCTAAGGAGGGCTTTTATTTATTTTTAAGTAGAAAAGACTAGCAATGTGAAATGAAAGATTCCTTCCTTCCTTCCTTCCTTCCTTCCTTCCTTCCTTCCTTCCTTCCTTCCTTCCTTCCTTCCTTCGTGTTTATACTACTCAGGCTAAGGAGAATTGAAAAATTGTAAGATTGGATATTGAGAAATTCTTATTTTTAAGTAAACATTAAAGAAGCATTTTGTGCAATGTTTAGAGATCCATTAATGGGGTTGCAATTGGTAGAGTACATGAAATCGATATTTAGGGAGCATTAAAAGCCCCGAGTGCAGAAGAGCCGCGTTTCTCACCTGCACTGCGGGCTCCCATGACTTCAGATCGGGGGAGAGTCTGCCGGAACACTCGGACTCTTTGTCAGTGTCTCCCAGCTTCTATGAACAGTGTTCTTAAGGTCCCTTACACCCATGTTGGAGGGATATTCTGATGAGGCTGCCACATAAGGCAGACTTTAGTCACTTAAAAGTGCTCCATTGTTGGAGAGTTGTGCTCTTCTCAGGGTGGCTTCTGGGCTTGCTCCTGACGCAGCCACCCTGCACTGTCACGTGCAGCTCCCCGTGGGGCAGTACAAGCTGCTGCATTTGACCACAGGCCAGATGGAGGTCAAATAAAGTGGGAAAGAAAACACCAGGCACTTGTTATATATAGGTAAGTGGTAAGTTAGTTTCAGCTATTATGTTGGGAGGAAAATCCTTGTACTTAAATATACTGTTGCCCCCCCCACTGTGCAGATAAATAGTATTCTCAGCCTGTGCTGTGGTCCTGGGGACTCATTCCTCCTCCACTGAGGCATTTATCCTGTAATTACTGAATGGCTCTGAGTCTGATGGTGTGTTAGCTACTTAAGGGAAGCAGTAGCCCATCAGATAAAGTCCTCAGTGGCTGCATTTTAGACTAAAGCTGGGTTGCATATAAAACTGGACAAAGGGAGGGGAGTGATGGGCCATGGTTTGGGGTGTGGTAATGCTCAGGGAATGAAATCAGAGAGGTCTCAGAGGAGTGTCTTTTGATCTGAAGGCCACCCCACTTACCATATCTCTCAATGCAGGCAACCCTCAGGGAGTAATTCTTTGGTCAGAAGACTTTCCAGGTGATTTGCTTGTGGAAAATCTGATTTCAGTAGAGATCCTTTAGACTTCTATGAGTCATCAAAGAAGAAATGTTGCAATTCCCTAAGAACTGGTTAGCCTTGGGGCATTGCACCGGTCTGGGCAACTGAACCACAGTATGTGCTGCTTTCACAAAATATACCTGTTAGCCTCTGTTTTGTCAAGTCCTCCAGTCTGTCTGTATTCCCTCAGTTTCCCTCTGGCCCACTGGAGATGTCCCGTGGTGTCATGGGTAAACCCTAGCAATGACCACCCGTGCAGAGCAGCTAGTCCTTCTCCTCCTGGCTTTGTTGCCCTTGGGGAGAGTGTGTCCACTCCTCTGCGCCCCCTAGGCCCTGAGAGCCACAGAACAGGAATCTTTTTGCTCAGACCTGGACTCACAGGATCTTGGAGGGTGCCTGCTCCACATGGGGCTTTGGAGTCAACATGGAAGGAAATATCCTGCATGGACTCTGCAGGTCCTGGA
This sequence comes from Octodon degus, assembly GCF_000260255.1. Taxonomy (NCBI): domain Eukaryota; kingdom Metazoa; phylum Chordata; class Mammalia; order Rodentia; family Octodontidae; genus Octodon; species Octodon degus. Next base: position 3,553,407 of record NW_004524604.1, on the reverse strand, counting down.
AACCTATGAAATGGACTTGACTTGAACAGTCTTTCTAAGTTTAGTTTCTAGGTGAAAGTGTATCATTAGTATATTGTTTGTTTGTTAACTTCAGACTTTCATGGTCTTGTGATTTTTTTTTTTTTTTTTTTTTTTTTTTCCTATTTCCTCCTGTGATCCCAAGATCCTTTGCTTCACTGTGGGGCTTGAATAATGTTTTACACCTTCAGCAGCAGTTTCCTCTTGCCCACCTCCCAGCTCTCTGATAGCATTGAATCATGCGCCTTGTTGATTTCTCCTTTACCCTGTAGCCCCCCTCTACTGCAGGAAGGGTCTCCCCAAACTGGGATTTACCTTCCTGCTATCCCCATGCATCTTCCCACGGGCCTGTCTTGCTGTCTTGTGCCTGGCATAGAGTCCTCTCTCTAGTGTGTAAATCCTTCTCATCTCCTGTGAGGATTTGTAGCCCTTATATCTGCCTTACAGCCGGGAGGAGTTAGAGGCCAGTGGAGTTAGAATGCTGGGAATCAGGGCTGTGCGCTGCCGCTGCTGCCTCCTTCCCATGCTCTGTGCTCACTGAGCTCAGATTGCTTTCAGGCCTGGGAGATACAGGTTTATACCTGCTGCTTGGCAGGGGCTTCTTCCCATTTTAGCATTAATTCTCTTCCCTGTTGGTACATCTAATGAGGTAGCACAGTTATGCCTTTTAGTTACAAGTGTCTCCTGTGAGCTTGCCTTCTCTTACTCTTCCTCGAATAAAATGATCATTAAGAAATGTGGAGCCAAGAGGTTTCCATAAGTCCATTTGGGGTTGTGAGTTGAGAAGTTACAGAACACTGGCAGTGTGCACGCTGGGCAAGCCCAGCCCTAGGAAATGGGAGAGTGAGAAGGGCTGGTGGTGTTCTCCTCCCCAGCCAGCAGCCAGCTCACAGAGCTGCCTGCCTGCCTGCCTGTTGGGGCCTGTGCTGGCTATAGCCTAGAGAAGGAATCTGGGTGAAGGTGGAGGGTTGTTTCGTGACCTTTGCCAACCAGCAATGTCAGAAACAGGCCAGCCCTCGCGGCAGTTCGGTTAATTTACCTGAGCGACTTGGCTTTTCCAGGACTTGAAAAGCTCTCTGTCCCCCTCCCTCCCGCCCTTCCTCCCCATGGCATGCTGGTTCCTGTGGAGTGACTGCCTCTGGTGACATTGTCAGGGCTGGTTTCTGGACGGTTTCACAGTTGGTGTTGGCTGGGTCAGCAGCAGCATCACAGCACCTATGTGTACTAATTGTCAAACGAGATCTGTTCATTCTTTATCAAGTAAATAATACAAAGGATTATTAAATGAGATGGATCAGCATATAAATCCTAGGTATGCAATAAGCAATAGATATCATTTGACCATGTTGGCTTATCTTTTTTTTTGTTTTTTTGTAGGACAGGGTCTCTCTATGTAGTTCAGGCTGGTCTTGAACTCACTATGTAGCCCAGACTGGCCTCGAACTCAGCCTCCTGGTGATCCTCCTGCCTCAGCCTCCCAAGTGCTGAGATTGCAGGTGTGCGCCACCACACGTAGCCTTTTTTTTTTTTTTTTTTTTTCATAAAATATCTTGTGTTTTGTTTTTGTAAGATGAGCCCTCACTGTGTAGCCCAGGTTGGCTTCAAACTCGCAGGGATGGCCCTGCCCCTCAGCCTTAAGAGCATTGGGATAGCAGGCATACGCTGCCACACTGGAGTCTGTCCCACCATGAGGACCTGTGCAGCTTTGACCTGCAGGCTCATTTTATTACTGTCTTCCTCTGCAGGGAAAATTCCAGAATCTTGAATTTGAATCTGGGAAAGCAATTTCACGGCGCCTGCCACTCCTCAGGCACAAATGCAGCAAAGAGCCAGGGGCATTTTTCTCGCACACACATTACTGCAGCTGCCAAGTGCCAAGCCCAGTGACTTAAAGTTGTATTTCTAGTCTTGCTTAAAATAGGAATTTAGTTTCTATTGAGAAAGATCTACATTTACAGTATCTGTCCATTTTCATTGTATTTAGAGACTTATCACAGTATGTATTTAGTTCATTTGTCAATGAAAATAGTTCCTTGGCAGAATTACCACATTGCATATAGGTGGTCATTTACAAAAGAACCAAATTCTGTTGTTTAATTTCATGACAAAATACAGTGATTTTTTTTTTTTTTTTTTTTTTAAACGAGGGTTTCCCCAGTAACTTACTTCAGTGGAAATAGTGTTGATTTTGCAGTAAAAATTGTTGGAAAGCTCTCTGTCCCTCTCCTTTTTGTGTGTGTTACTGGGGATTGAACTCATGGCCTTGTGCTTGCCAGGCAAGTGCTTATTCTACTGAGCCATCCCCCCCCCAATACATGATTTTTAACTGCATGATTTTTAACTTCCCATGTAATTGGCTTTTGGGAACATCAGTGACCCTCCGGTAGATTATTTTCTTTCCAGTTTTACTTACAACATTTTCTCAGGTAGTCACACTTGTAAAGTTTGGGAGAAGGGGGAAGCAGCAGTTTGGGAGTCGTTTCTTTGCCCTTGGGGCATCTACATGGAAGATGATCAGTTTGAGGGTGGGAAGTGTCAAACTTTACTGCAGGTAGGAAAATGTTTGACTTTAAGGTTTGTTATAAGCCAGAGTGCTTGAGGGTAGCTGTTCCTAAGTTTGAGAAAATAGCTGGAACCGGGGATTGAACTGAGATTCTTGCATTTGCAGGTCAAGCGCTTATCCTACTGAGCCATCTCCCCAGCCCCATTTTTTTTTTTTTTTAAAGGTTTCAAAAATTTATTAATTCTATAGTACTGATCACAGAGGAAAAAAAATAAGATTCCTGATTAAGTATATTCCACTGTCCAAGCAATAGTTATTTTTAAAACTTGATTCAGTATTGTCTTGACCACAATTAAAAGAAGACACCATCTTGTGACCTCCCAGAGAGTAAACGTGCTGCAGCTCATGTGCAACTCCTTACAGTCCTAGCTTGGTCCTCCTCCAGTGTCTCCTCTTGGAGTTGTACCTGATTTTATTACCTGTCTTCATCTAAATCCACTGAGGAATGGGGCGATTCTGCTTTTGCTTCTTGGCCAGGGAATTGTTTTATTCTGAAAGTCTTGTGAGAAGACATGGTGAGGGTAGGCAAGAGCTTGCACTCGATGGCAGACTAAAGCAGAAAAGCTAGCTGACTTTTTTTCACTAGATTGACAACAATAAATTTAAAGCATGTTCTCTCCACAAAAAGTACCATGTCTTAATACCCTTGCCAGGGATTAGTGTTCAAGGAGAAAAAAGAATACTTTTCCATTTGAAAAATAGATCTCAAGCTGGGCGTGGTGATGCATGCCTGAAATCTCAGCACTTGAGAGGCTGAGGCAGAAGGATCACCACAAGTTCAAGACAAGCCAGAACTACATAGCCAGACCCTGTGTCCAAAAAAAAAAAAAAAATACATACATACATACATCTCAGTATTAATGACATCTTCTGGTCAAATATGGAATATGGCTGGTGACAACTGCATGGATTCATGGGTCTTAAAACGTGTTGTTGTTGTTGTTGGTTTTTTTTTTTTAATGTATTTAGTACATTAGGGTCTCACTGCACAGATCAGACTCCTAGTGATCCTCCTGTTTTCAGCCTCCCAAGTCCTGGGATTAAAGGCAGGCGCCACCACACCCAGTCTCAATCACAGTCTCAGTGGCTTTGCAGGCAGGCACTCCAGGGATCGAACCTAGGCTGCTGCCTAAGCAGGTGCTTTAATCTGCTGAACTATTTGTCCAACCCTTCCCTTTCTTTTCTTCTTCTTCTTCTTCTTCTTCTTCTTCTTCTTCTTCTTCTTCCTTCTTCCTTCTTCCTTCTTCCTTCTTCCTTCTTCCTTCTTCCTTCTTCCTTCTTCCTTCTTCCTTCTTCCTTCTTTCTTTCTTCTTTCTTCTTTCTTCTTTCTTCTTTTTTTTTTGATTGAACCCAGGCCCTTGCACTTGCCAGGCAAGCACTTTTTCTGCTGAGCTGTCTCATGGGCCCCTCCCTTTCTTTTCTGGATGTGTGGAGAAGTGAGATATGAGGTGGTAAAGGGTTTGTATTCAACTGACTTGTGATCAGAATTGCAAAATGTCTCCCTGAAAGTAGGCATTCAAGGGACAGAAAAGCACTTTCCTATTCCATGCCGCCTATTTCCTGTCCACAGTGTGTGGTGGACAGGCACTGGACACAGTGGTCTCTGACACTCTGTCCCTGCCGTTACAGCATGCTTGAAGATGACCTTCAACTCAGTGACAGCGAGGACAGTGACAGCGAACAAGTAAGCTTCACCCCATGACACTTAGAGTCCTGTGAGATCCGCCCCTAGTGTCGGAGCTGCTGTCCTAACCTGTTTTTTGTTCTTTCTTGGTCCTTCTTCCCCTTACTGTGAATGCCTAGACCCCAGAGAAGCCTCCTTCCTCAGCTGCACCTCCAAGGTACGGTCTGGGGTTTCTCCCTTCTGCCCAGCAAGCTCGCGTGTCTTTGCCACATGGGGAAGAAGTCTTCCGTGAATGCTTTCGCGGCTCCAGCAAGGGAAGGAGTGCAGTGCAGGGAGAACAGCAAGTGGCGTGCATCCTGGCCAGCGCAGGCCGTCACGGCACAAGCGCAAGTGCCCCGCACCCAGCACAGCAGCCTCTGAGAATTTAAAAACTAAAACACACTTGTTATCACTGCAGTATAAGTAGTATTTGAAAAGATAGGCCTAAGAGCCCAGTGTTTCTTTAAACTTGCTTTCAAAATTTTATAAACCTGAATTTCTAGGTAGAATTTGTTTTCTGCTTTGCTGGGTTGGGTTTTTTTTGTTTTTTTTTTTTTTTTGTATTTAAAAAAAATTTTTTTTTCATTTATTTAGTTAATTTTGTACAGAGTGTCACTATGCAGCTGGGACTTGTGATCTTCCTGTCTCAGCCTCCCTAGCACTGGGATTGCAGGTGTGCGCCACCACGCCTGGTTTTGGTGGCTAGGGTGGCATGTGGTACTGGGAATCAAACCTGGATCCTTGTGCTTGCCAGGCAGGCACATAAACTGCCAAGCTATCTCCCCAGTCCTATGCTGTGTGGTTTTTTTCGTTTGTTTATTTTGTTTTTTGTTTTTGTTTTTTGCTGTATTTAGAACAGGATCTACAGGGTCTCACTACGTAGATCAGACCTGGAGTAATCCTCCTGTTTTCAGCCTCCCAAGCACTGGGATTACAGGCGTGTGCCACCATGCCCAGTCTCAGTCTCAGTGGCCCATCTGAGCAGGCCCTAGGGGGTGGGGCCGGCTTGGCATGCCAGTGATTGAACCCCGTCCCTGTGCTCTGCCTCCGCAGGCGCTGTAGTCCACTGATCTATCATGCTGGCTCCTATGCTGGTGTTCTTTGTTACACGAATTTTTAAATTGTGTCGGCCACTTTAAAATCTGACCTGCAATTCGTTTTAATGTATAAGAAACATGACAGTTTTCACATTTTTGAAGAAGCCAGCCATATTTCATGAAATGTGTTGCTTTAAAAGTTTTGAAAATGGGAAGATCTGATATTTCCTTGTAATAAACTTAGTGATTTCACATGACAAATACCTACCTCTCATGGCTGAGAGGTTACTGTGCATCTCTGAGATGTGTTCCTGCATTGAATTAAGATAGCAGTGAAACCCTGGCCACCACAGAGGCGATGTAGGGAGGATGCCCCTGCAGTTCTACCTTCTTACAGTTTTGTAAGGCTTGCTATTTGTCTAGTCCCAGTTTGTTAAATATGGCAAGTTAGTCTGATTTAAAAATAAAAGAAAAGCTGGGTGTGGTAATGCAGTCCCGCAGTCCCAGTACTCAGGAGAAGTGCTGTGGGGTCAAGGCCAGCCTGGGCTGTCTCGCACGTTCAGAGGCACCCTGAACTGCAGGGGACAGGAAATGGAAGAACAAACCAAGGACAGTGATAGGAAAGCAGGAATCCAGTGGACAGCGTCCACTTGTGATGCCCTGGTTCAGACGCTGCAGTTGATACCACCACGTATTGTACATGGGCCCTGGATAGTGGTACAGTGAGTTTGTCCTAAGATTACCTCTCTGAGTCTTTTTTTTTTTTTTTGCGGAACCCGTGATGGAACTCAGGCCCTTGCACTTGCCAGGGCTTATTCTACTGAGCCATCCCTCTAGCCCCTCTGAGTCATTTTTTATATGCTATTTAATAAGAATTTATATAAGAAATAGGTTTGGTTTAAGATTATAGTTAATGCCAGGCGTGGTGGAACATGCCTATAATCTCAACACTCAGGAGGCTGAGACAGGAGAATCACTGTGAGTTCAAGGGCAGCCCAGCCTACATAATGAATTCAAAGCCAGCCTGAATTACATATTGAGACATTCTCTCAAAACAGGAAAGAATTTTGTGTTGCTTTAGCTAATAGCTCTGGGGCAGAGCTTTAAAATTGTTTTAAAATTCTCTCTGTGTCTAGTAGTGATCATCAGTATGCCTTCTTGTGGACCTGGTGTTCTGGTCTGTTCTTACAACCTGACATAACCGTGATTCCACTTGATAAGGAGATGGATTGTTTCTTAGCTCACTCTCCAAAGGCACAGGGTTTATATTTATAGTCAGTGATCTTTGGTTACCAGTGGTTAGTTCTAAGGTATAAACATCATTTATTTCTTTTTCTTATATACGGTAGGGGACTGTAGAGTTAAAGGGCCAGGCAAGTAATTATGTTGACATTTGTGGGCCACTCAGTGCTGCTCCGGGCACCCTACGAAGATGGGTATGGATGTTGTTCTGATCAAATTTTATTTAGAGAAGCAGGTGCCTTGCCTGCAAGCCCTAGGTAGCCTAGTCTCACACGCGGCTCATGTACACTTGGTATCCCACAGGCGTCTTTCCTAAGCAGTTCGGGATCAGTGTAAGGTCTTTTGCTGCTGTTTAAACCTCAGCGGCTCATCAGGCATTGCTGAGGCCCTTTTGAGGAGCAGAATAAGGCAGGGAGTAGCAAGCAGGCAGACTTGCCTTGCACCGCGGCTTCTCACTTTCCCCTTGGTTGTTTTGCAGTGCTGCACCGTTGTCGCTGCCCGAGCCCGTGGCCTCAGCACATTCCAGCAGTGCAGAGTCGGAGAGCACCAGTGACTCCGATAGCTCCTCCGACTCGGAGAGTGAGAGCAGCTCAAGTGACAGTGAGGAGAATGAGCCCCGGGACGCCCCCACTGCAGAGGTACTCTGTCCCCAGCTGGCCAGGACTGCAGCTGTGCCTGAGGGTGCTGTGGCTGCTCCTGTGCCCTCTGTTTACTTTTTTTTTTTTTTT
>NW_004524604.1:3524514-3546056 GCF_000260255.1 Octodon degus | reverse complement strand
TTTTTTTTTTTGTTTTTTTTTTTTGGCAGAACCCAGGATTGAACTCAGGCCCTTGTGCTTATTGGGGAAGCGCTTATTCCACTGAGCCATCTCCCTGGCCCTTTTGTTTACTTCTTGCCCTGGTAAAATTGCAAACCATTCCCCGTCCCTGCTAGTGCTCTGTGGAAGAGAAGCTCAAGAATGTTTGCACACTATTTTCTTTCCCCTTCTTTTGAAAAAGAAAACTTACTTACAATAGGCTGGCATTTTAATATTTATGAGAATGAGCTTTGAAACTTGAGGAATGCCTGAACTAAGGACAGCAGAGCAGACTCTGACATGGCAGTCACAGCATGTGACCTAGACAGGTGCCGTCAGGATTCTAGTTTTGAATCCCTCAAAGCTGAGCATTAAATTGATGCAAAGGGTTTTCTTTCCAGGGCACTGTCCCTGCCTCCTCCTGCTCCTGTAGGCCTGCTTTCACCTCCCTTGGGAAGCTGCAGAGAGGCCAGACCAGCAGCCTGAGTTCTGTGGGGATGGACGCCCAAAGGAGATGGAACGTCCTAAGCTCTGAGTTCTCAAACAGTTCCCTCATACTGTGCCCTATACCTCAGAGCTTGTGTACAAGGGCCGGACTCTGCAGGGACAGCACTGCAAGGTGCTGGCAGCACTGAATTCTCAGTGGGACCAGGCCCCATAGAGAAAACCAGCTAACTGTAGGAGCAGGCAGGAAGTGAGGCTTTCTGAGCAGGCGGCAGGAAGGTTTCCTGTGTTCCTCAGTGCTGTGGAGAGAGACGGCAGATTCCCCTGGAGGACACCCCCCCCCCCAAGCCTGGGGGCCCCGAGGGCAGAGGAGGCCACCAGAGTAGCTGGTGTCGCTGTGGGTTGGCTGTGCTCTGGGAAATCAGTGCCTAGTACTGTTCAGAGCACACATGTGTAGGTCAGCAGGAACCGCATCCCAAGCAGGACCTTTCCGATATTGCAGACTGGCCCATCTTTTTGAGACTTCATCTCCTAGTGTGATAACCAATTGTTATTGAAAGAATTTTCCTATTCCTTAGGGGGAATGTACCATGCAGATAAATTATATGATATTCACTATGAGGTTTATAAGAGTTTTGCTTTGTTTTATCTTTGTTGCAGTAAGAAAAATCTGCATGGTTGTTAGTATTGATATAAAAACATAATTCAGTTAAGTAATACAATTCAAGTAAATCAGAATGGTACAGATTAAGCTAACTTTAAAAGTAGAAATCCAATCTGCTGTTCCTTATAAAGAGAAAAATAGTTTCATCGCCTTCCTCAAGAAATTACCAACAGGGTAAGGGAGCTATCTCAGCGGTCTAAGCGCCTGCCTGTCAGGCACAGCCCGCCAGGTTTGATCCCAGTACCATATGCTGTGCCGGCCCAACACTGAGCCGACCACTGAAACCCCGGGTGTTTGTCCCTCAAAGTCCCATGCAATCATGAGGCTGACTCCTAGAGTTTGTGATTAATTCATGATCCACTGGGATTATGGGTGTGAGTGCTGCTGGGATTCTGGGTGTGGGTGCTACACCCAGCGAGGGGCGGAGAACCTGACTTCCCCTCTCTGTAGCCTTTGTTGCCACTACTCTGTCCTTTTTGCTCTCCTGCTCTTTGCTGCTGCCATGAAATGTTGCTCTCTGCCATGTACCACTCTGCCTTGGAGCCAGCTGAGTGTGGACAGAAACCTCCAGTAACTGTGAGCTAAATAAACCTTTCTTCCTTCATTTTGTGTGTTGGGGTGTTTGTCCCAGCAATGAGAGAAGAGTAACTGAGACGCCGGGCCTGGTGGCGCAGGCCCGCGATCCCAGCGCTAGGGAGGCAGAAACAGGAGTCCAAGCTATGCAGGAGATCCTGTACCAAATACATAAAATATGTATAATACACACACACACACACACACACACACACACACACACACACAATTACTATAACAGAACCAGGCCTTTTTTTTTTTTTGGTGGAGCCGGGGATGGAACTCGGGCCCTTACGCTTGCCAGGCAAGCACTTATTCAACTGAGACATCTACCCAGTCCCAGATTCAGACGTCTTAAGTATAAAATAAATCTCTCATTCTACTTCTTTTTTGTTGTTGTTGTTGTTCTTTCTTTTTGTTGTTGTTGTTGTTCTTTCTTTCTTTCTTTCTTTTTTTTTTTTGTGGAACCAGGAATTGAACTCAGCCCCTTGCGCTTCCCAGGCAAGAGCTTATTCTACTGAGCTATCTCCCCTACCTCTCTACTTCATTTTCTTAAACTCTACTAAAATGTTGGTTTTTTTTTTTTTTTTTTTTTTAAATTTTAGGGAAGAGTCTACAGGGTGTTCACACTACTAGATCCTCCTGTTTACAGCCTCCCAAGAGCGGGGATTACAGGTGTGCCACCAAGCCCAATCTTAATTGCCTTCTCTGCATGCCCCAGGGGTGAGGCCAGCAGTGCAGGCCTGGGGATTGAACCCCTGGCCCCTGTGCCTCCTTGCAGGTGCTTTAATCCACTGAGCTATTTGGCTGGCCCTTGGTATTTGAATATATATATTGATAGGAAATTCGGCCTTGTGGAGGAGGGTTCATATGTTACATATTGGGCTTATCTTTCCAGAAATTAATTATTTACCTTCAGGGCTCCTTAAGGCACTTAGTGATTTTTTTCCTCCTTTTAAAATATCTACCTGCATTTATAAAATGTAATACAGCCTGTAATCCCAGCACTTGGGAAGCTGAGGCAGGAGGATCATTGTGCATTCCAGATGAGCCGGGGCTAAAAGCAAGCTCAAGACCAGTCTAAATTGCTTCAAAACCCCAAAAGAAACCAAAACAAAACAAAAAACTCACTAATTTCATAGCGAACCACAGGTATTAATTTCAGCTTTCTCACCCATTTCTATTTTCATTTTTTATTTTTTAAAGAGAATAAAAAATACTAAACTGATACCCATTAGGAATGAAACAGAGGGGCCGGTGAGATAGCTCAGTGGTCTAAAGCTTAGGCAAGCCCAGGTAGGGACTGTGGTTCAATCCCCCACACCACATGCCATGCCAGCCCTGCCCCCAGGGTGGGTTAAGCCAGCTCCTCAAAAAAAAAAAAAAAAAAGACAGAATTTCATTAAACAAAATGATAGGAGGACCGGTGAGATAGTTTAGCGGACTAAGCACTTGCTTGGGCGAGTGCAGGGGCTAGGGTTCAGTCCCTGGCACTGCATGCCTCACTGGCTCCACCCCCAAGCTCGCTGAGCCTGGCAATGGAGTCTGGACGTGGTGGTGTGTGCCTATAATCCCAGCACTAGGGAGGCAGAAAACATGAGGATCACTACGAGTTTGAGCTATAGTGAGAACCTGCACACACACACACACACACACACACACACACACACACACACAAATAAGTAAAAAATAAATGATAGAAATTCAATAATTAAATAATAAACTTTTTTTTTTGAGTCAGGGTCTCGCTTTGTAGTGCAGGGTCTCGCTTTGTTATATTGCATATTGTTGTCTGTATTTTTCTTTTTTTTGTCTATAAATTAGTTGTTAAGGTTATCAGATATAAGCATGTAAAATTGGTCAAAAATATTTTTTAGCATTAACTGTCCTTTTAATAGATGAGTAGAAATCAGCAGTACCATTACCCAAGCTGTCTTGTGTGTGTATGTGTTTTTCTCTCTCTCCTTCCCTCCCTCTCTTTTTTTTTCCTTTCCCTCTTCCTAGTTATTCCTTCCCTTTGAACAGTTTCTTTCCCTTTCACAATATCTATTGATACCTTTAGGATTTTCTCAGCATTAAAAAGAGAAATAGAAAAGAGTAAAATAAAACCAATTCCTCTTTTTAATGCTGAAAAGGAGCTTTCTGTGGCTGCACACTAATTCCTTTTGCTGGCTGCAGTGGTCCTGGACTCTCAGAGGGCTAAACATTGCATAGCCTGGCCTCTGAGCTGCTGCTGAGCTGGGAGGATCCCCACTGATTCTGTTTCCATGTTTATGCTGTATTTTTTTTAAAAAATTTTATTTATTTGTGTGTGTGTGTGTGTGTGTGTGTGTGTGGCCAGCTCAGCCCACCAGGGGGCGGCGCTGGCTGGCATGTGGTGCTAGGGGATTGAACCGCAGTCCCTGATGCTTTGCTAAGCTTGTTCTAAATAGTTGCTTTAGACCACTGAGCCATCTCACCAGCCCCTTTAAGAATATATATATATAATTTTTTTTTTTTTTTTTTTTTTTTTTAAAGTAACTCTCTTTTGGTTTTTTTTGCAACCAGGGATTGAACTCAGGCCCTTGCACTTCCCAGGGAAGCACTTATTCCACTGAGCCATCTCCCTGGCCCCTGTCTATGCTGTATTGTAAATCAAAATGTCACTCAACTTTTCAAAATATGTAGGACATATCACAAGGCCTTTTGCTACCTGAAAGTTTAAGAATATTCAGAACTAGTATTCATTCTAAATTAAACTAAATATGGGGCCAAGGAGATGGCTCAATAGAATAAGCACTTGCCTGGTGAGTGCAAGGAGCTGGGTTCAATCCCCAGTTCTACCAAAATAAATAAACAAACAAACTAAATGGTTAGGAGAGGTAAAGGGACATACGGTCAGACACTTACTGAAGCACTTAATGATACATTTGTCCCTACTTCCAAGCTGCAGTGTTTGGGTTGTAGCTGCCCTGGGAAGAGGGAGGGGGAGAGTCAGGAAAGCAGCCGCCGCGCAGTCCTGTCTGGCACTTAGCACTCACCCCACCCAGGCACCCCAGCCCATCCGAGTCTGCAGTTGGACTGAAGCCTCCCTTCTACACATTTTGACTGCAGTGAAAGTGTTATTTTTGTAATCAGAACATTCCTTTAGGGACTGTTAAGTGTGTCCCAGTACAGCCTATTCTAGGGGCAAGAGGGCATCCTGACCTAACCAGAAGTCCTTCCCTTGAGTTTACACTTGGGAGGTGCGCGGCAGTGTTGTGCTGCAGCTCTGCATGCAGTGGTAGCTCAGATCCACGCCACCTTCCCAAGGGAGGCTGGGCAGGCTTGGTTCCTGGCAGAGGGCCAGAGGCTGTGCCCCACTTCCTGGCCTGGTCAGTGAGCCATTGGAGACCCTTGGGCACTGAGTTGACCTCTGCCCTTAGTAAGCTTGTCCTGTAGGAAAATTGGATGCAGTTCAGATTTATGCAGGACAAAATGCCTGGCACACAAGTGTGACTTCCTTTCTGTTCCTCGTGCTCTGAATTCAAGAGGGCATGGGTGGAGGGTGTAAGTACAGGAAGCTGTAGGGAATAAGCATCAGGATGGAATAGGCCACACAGACCAGTGGTTCAGTTTCCTATCCAAAGTGTGATCATACCTGGTTTCTTAAAATTCCTTTTAGTTCTGTTGTGTTGCAAACACAATAAGCCCAAACTACCTGCCTTATCATTTTATTACTTAATCTTTCACTGATTAAAAAAAAAAAACTTTATGTAATGTTTTTACAGATTGGATTTACTTGGTCTATTTACTTATGAAAATTGTCAGCAATCTTTCCTATAAAATCCAGCCTCCTGGGGCCGAGGTTGCAAATCACTGGTAGAGTGCCTGCTTAGCATACTGGAGGCCCTGGGTTCATCCACAGCACAAGAAAGCAAAATTCTGCATCTGGGGTGTCTCCTTACCTGTAATCTAGTAGCTAAATACTGTGTGAAAGTTTTTCAATTGTCATCCTGGTGCTTCATGTGCTTAAGTTATTCATATAGACTTATTAGCTAGTCACTCATAAAAACCTCCTGTCAGAGAAGGTCTCGAGAAAAATGAATCAAGCCCTTTAAAGGAAAAAACAAAACAAAACAAACTAAAATCATCACTTGGTTGGCCCTCATGTTTTTGTACATGACCCACAATGCCCAGGCCTCAGAGTGTTCACCTATCTTGTCTCCGCTGCTGTCTGTGACCTTCTGTTTAGATCTCATAACCTTGCTGGGAGACAGGGTGACAGCGTGCATTAGGAGTTAAGTTGGTGATAACTGTTCTAAAAACAACAAAAGAGAACATACGGACTTTTTGCTAGTTGGCCAACTCAGTCCCACAGGTGACCCAGACAATCACCACTGCCTGAGATGTGTCCTGGGACTTCCTTTTGTATCTCAGCAATAGGTCTATTTCAGACCTGGATGCCTGGAGTAAGAAACTTTTTTTTTTTTTTTTTTTTGAGTCAGGGTCTCGCTTTGTAGTGCAGGCTGGCCTTGAACTTACTAGGTAGCCCAGGGTGGCCCTGAACCCATGGAGATCCTCCTGCAGCGGCCTTCCCAAGTGGTAGAATAAAAGAGGTATGCTACTGTGCCCAGCCCAGAGGGAGAAACTTAATCCTAACTTAATCCCTTTTGATTTCACTAGTGCTTGGCTGTGTGACTTCACTTGTCTCTATTCAGGGGTAAAATGTGAACATCAGTGCATACTTCCGGCACACTGATAACCTTGTCACATATTAATGTTTGTTTTTAAGTAGAGAAATCATTTTGAAGAAAAGTCGTTTTCAATAGAAAAGTGTGCCAGAGAGAATAAAGCGTGGTGCTCAGAGACAGCTGCTGAAAGGTTGTTTACACTTCAGCTGCTTTCTGAAAGGCCTTGCTGAGGATGTCTTATATCAGATATCCCACCCCCAACTTGCTGCAGCCCTAGGGATTGAAGCCCAGGCCTTGTGCGTGCCAGGCCGTTGCGTACTACTCATCTGCACCCAGCCCCCAGCCCCATTCCTTACTGTGCGACAAGGTCTCTCAGTGTGTTGCCCAGACTGGCCTTGACCTTGTGCTCCACCTGCCCTGGTCTCCAAGTATCTGAGATTACAGGTGTGGGCCTCGCTGAATTCCCCTTTGTGCTCTCGCAGAGTCCTGTTCTCCATGAGGGCCTTCATCGTGGGGAGCTACAGCATGTACAGAGCACATCCTAATTCTTTTGCTTCCACGAGCATTGGGTTACAGAATTTCCCAGCAGTTGTCAGTGATCGATTACTGTCTGCCACATCACAATTCCCAGAGCACACAAACAGATTACTGTATTTGAGGAGCTGTTAAGACTGTCAAGTGTGAGGAGGATGGACAGCATCTGAAGCAAGGTCTGGAATGATTACTTTTCCCGGGGACAGGCCTGTGACATTACAGAAGAGGTGATTGGTGCTGTTCAGCTAACACTCCTTTCTGTTTCCTGATTTCAGCCTGAGCCTCCACCAACCAACAAATGGCAGCTGGACAACTGGCTGAGCAAGGTGGGCCAGCCAGCCACAGCGCCCGAAGGCCTCGGCGGCGCCGAGTCTGCGCGCTGCAGGGCTCAGCAGGGTCAGGATGACAGTGACCTCAGTGCTACCAGAGCCACAGGCCCTACACCTGTAGAACCCAAAGCCCCGCCCCTGAAGAGTTGCAGCAGAGTGCCCCGGGGCCCCGCCGAAGCCCCTCACGCCAGCAGGAGAGGCAGCCACAAATCCCCAGTGCAGCAGGAGCTGCCACCCCGGCAGACTGTGGGGACCAAGCACCCCAAGAGGCCCACCAAGGCTTCGGCACCAGCCACAGCCACGGACACGAGGGCCAGCTCACAGAGGGACCGGGAGCCAGCCCATGTCCTCTGCAACCCAAAAGACCCAACCTGCAAAGACAAGCCCAGGGTGAAGACGAAAGGCAGGCCGCGAGCTGGGGGCAACAGGGAACCTGGGCCCACCCCTCCAGCCCCTGGGGAAAAAGAGCAGCCTGTGAGCTGCGCTTCTGTGCCCGCTGATAGCAGTGCACAGGCCCCAAGCCCTGAGCCCTTCGCGCCCGTCCCTCTGGCGCAGGTTCAGGCCCCTGCCCAGGGCAGCGGCAGGACTAGTGGCTGTCGGCAGGCCATGGTGATCCAGGAGGACAGCCACAAGGACACGCCACTGCCCCTGAGGCATACCAGGGTGCTCTCACCAGTTAGGGACATGCCTGTCCCCCACAGCCTGGTAGTGAAGATAGCCCTGAACCTCATCGCCAGGGTGCCCCAGCTGCCTGGGAAGGGGGGCCGCCCCAAGAAGCCAGAGGAGAAGCTGCCATCTGCAGGGAAGAGGCAAGAGCTGGAGAAGAGGAGCTCAGACAGCCCTGTCAAGGGGGCCAGGAAGAGGAAGGTGGGTGCTGCGGCCCAGCGGGTGTGGACCCAGTTCTGGGGTGCCCCAGCAGAGGCTGGGAGACTTGGCTTTAATTGGGGAACCGTCTGCCCCCTTCCCTCTTTCCAGTCACTTGTCCAGTTTCTGTAGCGCCTGGAGACATTTCCAGTGTACTGTGGCGGTTTCCAGGTGCCCCTGTACAGTCGGCTGTGGAGCTACACTCCCTGTCCCGAGGGCACATTGTTGTGTAGGGAGATGACTGGAGTTTACCACCTAGTCCTTTAGGTTTGCCTACAAATTAGGATCTTATATGAAGTGAAATGGTTTCCTAAGGAGAATTACTAAAAGGGAGGAAGGGGCAGGGAGATAGCTCAGAGGCATAATTGTTTGTCTGGCAAGCAGAAGGTCCTGAGTTCGATTCCCAGGACCACAAAACCCAAAAACAGAATTATTGAAAGAACTGCCATGTATAAATTTTGTTCTTAGATGGTGCTCTTGTGTGTTTTTTGTTTAATGGCATTGTGGTTTGAACCCAGAGCCATGGGTGTGCCAGGCAAGTTTGTTTCATGGAAGGATCACTCGTAGGGTTGTTTTTTGTTTTCATTTTTAAAAAAAGAGAAAGTCTCTACAACCTTTAGAACACTCTGACTTAGATAAATCAGTGTTTCGTAGAATCTCTTTTCCTTTATTCTGAATCATTGAATTCTGAGCCTGTTTGCCTGTTCATGACTTTGAAAGATTAGTGTCAGCCAGTGGCTTCCTTTGCTGAGTTTACCTGTCCGAGGTGCCAAGTCACAGGCATCAGAAGAGCCAGTTCTCTCCTGTGTGGATGGGACAGTACTTTGAGGCTTGTGTGTGTGGTGAGAAGCATTGTGTTCAGCTGTGGAAGCTGGCTCAGAGTAACAGGCAAGGCAGTGACGGGCTGCTGCCACGGGAGACAGGAGGGCTGCGTGGCCACTGACTGCATGTCACCGGGCAGCTCACTGGGCTTGCTCGGGGGTCACAGAAGAGCCCACAGTTCATACCACAGAAGTTTTACAATGTGGGGTATGTGTGTATGTATGCTTTGTGTCTAGTCTGCCAAAGCCTCATGCAGTCATGGGGTGGGGAGTTCTAGAGTTTGAGATTAATTCATGATCAAGGCTGGGATTATGGATGTGAGTACCTCTCCAGCCTGGGGCGGAGAGCCTGAATGAAGCTTAAGCAAGGTAGACTTCCTCTCTGTGGCCTTTGTTGCTGCTGCTCCTCCATTTTGCTCTCTTGCATTTTGCTGCCGCCATGTAAGGTGGTTCTCTG
Source organism: Octodon degus (assembly GCF_000260255.1). Lineage (NCBI taxonomy): Eukaryota > Metazoa > Chordata > Mammalia > Rodentia > Octodontidae > Octodon > Octodon degus. The sequence goes on along the minus strand of NW_004524604.1, from coordinate 3,536,700 downwards.
CCCTGTGCTGCTCTGCCTTGGAGCTGGCCAAGTATGGACAGAAACCTCCAGTAACTGTGCGCTAAATAAACCTTTCCTGCTTTCATTTTGGCTGTTGGGTATTTGTCCCAGCAATGAGAGAAGAGTAACTGAGACATATATAGTACAGAAATTGGATGGAGGAAATAGTGATGAGCCCACTTGGTACAGAGGGCCCCGCATGTTCTGTCCATGAGGCCCTCAGGACTGCACGTGTATCCATTCTTCTGGGGGCCTCTTGTCACCTGTGGGTGTGGTCTCCATGTCATACCCTGCACTTGCAGGAGTCAGGGCTGTGCACTTCCAGCTCACAGACTTCCCAGTAGAAGCATCCACCAGAACCGGGAGGAGCCTCTTTGTGTCCGGCCCAGCCCGCTGCAGCACAAGTGCGCAGTCACTGTGCCACCACAGAAGGCAAGGCTAGGCTCTGCCCTTGCTTGTGAGACCCATACCCCCAGGAGCCCAGAGAAGTAGGGTGGGCCATGCATTCTTGATTTGAGCGAGGAGAGATTGTAATGGTCCCTTTGTCTTTAGGCCTATGATTTTGTTTTTCATTACTGAGGATTGAACCCAGGACTTTCACACTAAGCTACATCCCCAGCTTTTTAAAAAGATTGTCTTAGGAAAACATTTTGATGGAGTATCTTGCTAAATTGCCTGGCTGGGCTGGGTTGCACTGGGCTAGAACTTGGATCCTCCTGCCCCAGCGTTCCAGAGTGCTGGGATAGAGGCCTGCACCGCCGTGCCTGGTTAAATGCATGATTTCATTGAAGCTCTGGTGAGCTGCTGGCATTTGGTCCAAAACAGGCTGCCTCTCAGAGGTGCAGACATGGTGCAGCTTCTAAACCCTAGCTGGCTTACAGTCCCAAGGGGGGGCTGCTAGTCTGGGAGCCAGGGTGCCTTCCCCCGGGGCAGTCTTGAAAATTGTTCAGAGATCCCAAAGCCCCTGGGGATGGGAATCCTGGGCCTTGAGGAGCTTCTGCTCTGGCTAGAGTTTGTCGTGCATCATTTTGCTCAGAAGCTCTCCCATAAGTGAGCTTAAACAGCAGCCTGCAGTACCTCTGCACCAGGGGAGAGCCCTGCATCCTGTGGTTTTCCTTCCTCCTTTTTCCTAGGCAGGTGGCACTGAGCGCTGTCCATCTGCAGACCTGGCCCTGCTGTCAGGGCCCTGTCGGGCAGACTGAAGCCCTTTCCTGGAGATCCCTGCTGGTGCCCGCAGAGGGCCTGGCTGCTGGGCTAGCAGGAGAGTGCTGGCCTCTAAGCTTGCGGCCCTTGCCCCAGTTTGGGCTGGGAGTCAGTTTTTAGGTGTGAATGCTGGACAAAATTCTCTGCAGTGAAGTCAGAGCCCCTGGAGGTGTGACTGAGTGCAGTTATACAAAACCCTTTAAAGCCTACCCCTCCTGGCGTGAAGTTCAGTAGAAGTGTCCAGGGATCACAGGTTCCTCAGGGCATTTGAGGCTTAACCGCCTGTGGAAAGAGGAGTGATTGGGCTGGGATGCTACCCTGGCACAGAACAGAAGGCAGGCCCAGGAGCCACCAGCTGCTAGCCCACAGGCACAGCACTGGCTGAGTGGGCTTAGCCCTTTTCCCACCGTGATGGAGAGGTTGGGAAGCTCACAAGGCAAAGCGGAGCATGGGAGGACCCCAAGTGCGAAATCACATTGCATTCCTTGCATGAACTGTTGAACTTTACCACTCTGATTGCAGTTTAGAATTTAAAATATTGATGTATATTTCATATATATGTGGCAGTTGGGGATTGAGTCCAGAGCCTTCACATTGAACTTCATCCTCAGCTGTCTTTAGATTTACAGTAGACCCCTGAAATTCACAGGGGCCACGTTCCTAGAGCAAACCACAGATTTCAGGTGCAGTCAGAAAACTGCCTATAAACGCCTGTTTTTATAATTTAAACCCTAAATATGCTGTGTCTTCCACAGCTGTGTGATTTTAGTTTAATAAAATACTGTATTAATAAAGCTCTAGAAAATGCAGGCCATTTTGGTGGCATCTTAGGGATCTTAGGGCTTTAAGAATAACAAACTAGGGCCAGGGAGATAGCTCAGTAGAATAAGGGCCTGCCTGGCAAGCACAGGGTCCTGAGTTCAATCCCTGGTACCACACACACACACACACACACACACACACACACACACAAGAGTAACAAACTGGCTGGGTATGGTGGCGCAGGCCTGTCACCCCAGCACTCGGGAGGAGGATTATCACTGCAAGTTCAAGGCCAGCATTTTTGTATTTTAGTAAATGTCTACAGGGTGTGCAGGGTCTCACAAACATAGATTCGGCTCACAGTGATCTGCCTGTGTTCAACCTCCCAAACACTAGGATTACAGGCACGTGCCACCACACTGAGTCTCAGCATACCCTGGGGAACTGAACCGGGCCACTGCATATGGCTAAGAAGGCACTTTAATCTGCTGAGCTAGGCCAGTGTGAACTGTGTGCTGAAACCCTTTTTCAAGAAAGATGACAACAACAACATAAATTGCAGAACACTAGAGATAGTGACACATGGCACAGCACCCTGCTATGAAGCAGGAGCTCTGTTCATCTGCCTGCAGTGGGGGACAGCCCAGCAGCTAGTCAGCAGCGAGGAGAGCTGAATACCAGCCTCAGGTTGGCTACTTACACACATCCCACCAAAAAAAAAAAAGATTTTGGAGGATTTTTTTAGTTTCTGAGAAATGGTTGAGGTTTTCGAGACCGATTGTTAGGATTTAAAGAAAAATCTGAGAATGACTGAGGCCACATATGAACTGCAGCTTCACGGGATAAAATTTTGAGACAGGGTCTTCTTGCTAAGTTACACTGTGGAGTCTGCCACACAGGCCTTCTCTTCAGCGCCATGCAGGGCTGCAGGTGTGCGGCACCACCACACCCATCTCTGTAATTGTCAAAGTTGAGAGTCACAGCCAGCGTGGGAGGAGGGGCCAAGATGCTCCTCACAGGGCACCTGTGGGGCTCTTCCTAGACTCCTCCTCCTCCTGGCCACCTCACAGATTCCCTTTCAAACAAATAATGTCCTAATGGTCACAAACCAACTGCTGCAAGAGAGTGCATTTATTCACCTCTTTCTAAATGATGACTAAGATATTTTTGGAAAACACTTTCTGTGCAGAGAGACAGAGACAGAGACAGAGATTGAGATTGTTTTCAGTGTGGAATGGTAGTCATAGGTGTTAAGAAAAGCTGTGTTTCTGTTCCCTGAGATGGTTGCTCCTACCCCTTCCCCATAGGACCCCCTGCATTTTCTTAAGCTGTTTCTACAGATCAGCACCCACAGACTTGGTCTTCCGAAGCGCAGGCTGGAAGGCTCGTTCCTTCCACCTTCCTGCAGCTGCTCAGCCACAGCAATTTGCCTCCTTTCTAGTGTCACTCTGGCCAGCATTACCAGTCTCCTCAGGACGGCCCTGGCCCTGGCCCTGGTGCAAGCTTGGACTGAATGTCCCAGTCCTTTTCTTGCTGAGCTTCCTTCGGGAAGTGGCCCGGACTTCCGCAAGCATCCTGCACGCATCTTACATGGCTCCACTTGCCTGGTGCTTGGTGCATGCTGGGCTGCTCTGCTTCCTGCAGGGACAGTGTCAGGCATTGACTGAGCCCTGAGGGGCCCAGGCTGTGCGCCCCTCCTGGCTGGTTCCCCCACGGCTGCTGAGTGCAGCAGGGCCAAGCCCAGCTGTGTTGCATCCAGCCTGGCAGGGGATCTCACCCCTTTTTCACATGCAGGGTCTGGTGAGATGGCTCATCTGTGCAAATGTGTGCAGGGAGGCAGGTGAGGCGTGGGGGGAGGGTGTCAGAAATCCAGATGGGGGTGTGGCCTCTGCTGCTTACAGTGCACAGGGTGGTCACTCTGGAGTCCCTGCTCCGCCCCTCTCAGGTTCTCAGGCACTCCACCTCCCCATGGCAGCTACACTCCTAGCAGACCACATCCCTCATCTGTCCACCAGTTAGAAGTGCTGTCAGTTCTGGGAAGGGCCACCTCCCTTTCCCTGCTGCCAACAAGTGCCTACGTGCTGAGCCAGGTTGCAGGGCGGGTAGGCGCTGGTGCCCCGAGGCAGCCCTGCAGCTCTGTAGGTGGGGCAGCCCTTGGCAGATCACCCAGCTGCCTGCCCCAACAGGTCAAGGAAAGCAAACAAGCAAATTAGAAGCCAGCCAGCTGCCTTCTCACCAGTATGTAAAAGGAATTCCTAAATTCCAGGCCTTTGACCAGAGCCCCAGAAATGGAGGTAATGTGGGGTAAAGGCCCTCTCCAAGGAAGAAAATGCCCCACTATCAGAACTTGCTGAAGAGTCCCAGGCTGCCCTTCTTCTAGCAGGGCTTGGGACTTGGGTCTCAGGTCTCCGGTTAAACCTGCAGGGGTTCCTCCAGTCCTGCTTCTGGGGACCTCACCCATGTCTGTCATCTGTGACATTTCCTCCTCATGCCAGCTGAGGAACACCGAGATGCCAGGACACTTTGGGTGGGAACATGGCTGAGCCCCACACAGGTGCAAAGGGCTGTGCTGCCTGCAGTGAACCCCACAGGAGGGGCCTTACAGTGTGTAACTGAATTAGCATCTGAGCAGCCAGGTAGGATAGGAAGCGTGTTACTCCAGTGAGTTGCTGGATGTTAGCTTTGTTCACTGCTAGTGTTGAGGATGGTATCTGGCAGCGACTGGTTTCCACTTCCCAGCCAATACATGGCACAGTTCTGGCCTGTGTGAGGCCTGACCCAGTGCAGCTTGTTTTATTGTATCCTTTATATATTCTGTTGCTTTGGATTAAGTCACAGCCAGCCTGTCCTAAGCAATGGGAAAGTGCAAACACCCATTGCTCTCAGTTCACCTCTGGGCTGTGGTGTCTTGTGAAGGTGGTCATTTGGTGGGGACATACATTCAGCTGTGTCTTGGGGACCTCTGTATGTCCTCGATTTCCTGGAAACCCCTTCCGTTTTAAAAACTGGGTATTGCTGTCCTATGCAAGCTCACAGCTGTGTAGACATTTTTTCCCGTTTTCACTTCCCCAGGGATGAATGTCCTATCTTTCTGTAATGCTTGCTGGGTCAGCCCTACAGTCTTCAAGACTGGACAAGGTGGGGCAGCCTTCCCTGCAAAACCTGCCCACCAGTAATGATTCTTTCTTGCTACCATGAGGATTGCTCACAGACTTGCTGCTGTGCCCAGCCCTGCCACCAGCCCCTGGCAACTTCTCCAGGCCTGTCCTAGGCCCTTCACTTTGGATTTTCCCCTGGGACCCTGATTCCAGCTGGCTGGTGGCGTTTTAGGGGTGGCTTAGAACTCAGAGGCCTTCTGAGATGGTTGCCTGCATCCTCCCACAGGCACTGATCACATCTCTAAGGCACCAGTGCGTTTTCTGCTTACCCACCACAGTGTGGCAGTAATTCTGATAACTTAGCCTTATGTCTCAGATACCATGTAAATATTCAGTTTTTTTTTTCCCATTACATTCTCTTCAAAATCCCTCCTCTGTAGCAGCCGCTTTCAGGACCCAGTGCTGCCCAGATGCCAATCAAGCCTATACTCCCATGGCTGGAGCTATCCTGCAGCCTGGCCACTCGCCACCAATCTCGTGTCTGCACAGAGAAGGTGAAGGCAGGCACCTCTGGGAGCCCCTGAGCAGATGTGCTTTGAAGCAAGACTGCGTAGTGAAATGAAAGTATTTTGCTGTTGTGCATTCTTTTGAGTAGGAGCGGGTTGTTCATTAGAATCTGGGTAGACCTTCGGCCAATCCATCTCTGTTTCCTCATTTTCCTAGGATAAATTCTGGGGAAGAGGAAGATATGTTGATGAAAACTGGGACCTCCCACAGACAGCTAATTTGAAGACCACCTTTTTCACTTATGGTTTCTGAGGCTGCGGTGATGGGAGGTTGTCTTGGACTGACTGGCAGGGTCCCAGATTTCTAACTTTTGGAGTGCACAGTCGGGGAGCCAACTGCAGGCCCCCACTGTTCTTTGCCACCAGCTGAGAAGAGACTTTCTTGAGCCGCACAGTCCAGAACATGTAACAGGACTGGTCAAAGTCCTGGGGTCAGACTTCAGTGACTCTTGACAATGTGGAAATGGCTTTTGCCATGAGGACCTCTTTGTTCTTGCCCATGAGATATACAGTGAAGCTAGGTTCACAGACTTAACTCTTTTCCACAGTTCTGGTCACAGAATTCATTGCACAATTCTGGCAGCAACCACAATTATGGAAAGAATTCAGTGTGAGAACCAAGTATTTGTGTGGCACTTTAGGTGTATAAATGAGTTCCTTAAATCCTATAGATTGCTTTCCTCCCCTTGTTCCCACTAAAATTGTATTTTGAGAATGTAAGAGCACAGATAGGTCCATGTCTTTTGAATAGTACCCTTAGTTTGATTAGAAGAGAGGTAAGCTTTAAGTACGCCAGAGTGGACTTAGGGCATGCAGTACATTAGTGGACGTGAGTGCATGGTTCTTTGGAAGGCAGTAGGGACATTCCTAATTGTGAATGTGTATGATGTATTGGCTGCTGCGGGGCTGGAGACTTAGACCTACAGATTACTGATTCTTAATATTTAGAGAAATGTAGCAGTATCTTCCAGTTGATTTACTGTGAGCTGTGTGTTACCTTAGACATTATCCCTTTTGGGGCTGTGAGAGTTCATCGTTTTTCACAAAAATCTGTCTCAATCCAAGCAGCATGGACTTTAGATTGTCCTCTGAGAGCGCGCCAGGCTGCTGCGCATGTGTGAGTGTCGCAGAGGTCAGGTTGCTCCCTTGGCCTTTTCTGCTGGCCCTGTTCATGTGTGTGGTGGTCTCTGTAACACTGTGCCTTGCTTGCTGTACCACAATGACAGGGGGAAGCAGAGAGAGACTGCGACAGTAAGAAAACCAGACTAGAGAAAGAAGTCAAATCACAGCCCTCTTTGTCTTCATCCTCCCACAAAGAATCTTCTAAAACAAAGTGAGTATGGTGATTGGGCACAGCCTGGAAGGGTTCTAAGTCCTCTTGGGGCCTAAGAGGACAGAATCAATGCAGCAGAATCAGTGACTGATGCGTGTAGTGTGACTCAGGACACCAGTGGGTTAAGTATGTCCTGGGCTCCTGTCACCTCTGGGCACCCGTAGGGACTATCAGTTCATTTAGCGGCAGGCTTAGCTTTTATCAGAAGGCTTTTCATGAAAGAAAGTTTCCCAGGTATCAGGAGTTATAGAAGGACATTGTTGTTTTCCCTTTTTTGCAGAATTGGAAATGGACCCCAGAGCGGGATCTGGGATCCACATGTCCTTCAGATAGAAGTGTAGGCCCTGTGATGGTGGCTGCCAGGAACCCTGCTGGCCAGCAAGGAAGGAACTGTTGTCTGCTTTTAATTTATTTAAGAAACATCCTTCACGTGTGGCTTGGCCTCAGCTGTCCTGATGTGGAAGCCATGCAGAGGGTGTCATTGTGGCTTGAGGCGAGTCCAGTCAGGAGCAGTTGAGGTGGGAGAGAGCACAGCCAGGGAAAGCCAGGACCCTCAGTAGACGGCAGGTGCACAAGAAACTGCAGCTGCGTCATTCCTAATGAACAGCCTGGAGGTTGCGGGCATCCAGAAGCTGCACGGCTGTGGCATCACACTCAACCCTCCAGCCTCGGTTTTGTCCTTATAATTGAGTTGCTTGATTTCTATTCTGCCACAGTTGAGATCAACTTAACTTTGCTTAATGTTTCACTCTAGGACCCGCAAGCCCTCCTCAGAACCCTCAAAAAAGGAAATGCTCCCCCCTCCACCTGTGTCGTCGTCCTCCACGTCGTCTTCCCAGAAGCCAGCCAAGTACACACATAAGCGGTCACGGCGAGAAGCAGACCTCTGCCAGGACCCTCCCCAAAGTGCCAGTGCTCCCAAGAGCAGCCATAGGGACCCCTCCGTTCCCAAGCACAGGAAAGCCCAGGGCAAGGGCTCCGCAGAACACAGGGTAAGTGGGAAGGAAGCAGGACTGCTGGGGGCATCCGAGTTCATCCCTGACCACAGTGCTGCAGAGCCATCGGGCTGTGCTAGCTGGCGATGATACCGAGTTGTTTTTAAAGTTGTTCTTGGGGGGCCAGGGAGATGGCTCAGTGGAATAAGCGCTTCCCTGGCAAGCGCAAGGGCCTGAGTTCAATCCTCGGTTCCGCCAAAAAAAACCCAAAAGCATTCACACAACATAAAATTCATTAGGGGCTGGTGAGATGGCTCAGTGGTCTAAAGCACCTACTTAGAACAAGCTTAGCAAAGCATGGGGACCGTGGTTCAATCCCCCAGCACCACGTGCCAGGCAGCCCCGCCCACTGGTGGGCTGAGCTGGCCACACACACACACACACACACACACACACACACACTAATTAATTAATTTTATTTATTTATTTATTTTTTAATTTTATTTATTTATGTGTGTGTGTGTTAGGGCCAGCTCAGCCCACCAGGGGGCGGGGCTGGCTGGCATGTGGTACTGGGGGATTGAACTGCGGTCCCTGTGCTTTGCTAAGCTTGTTCTAAGTAGGTGCTTTAGACCACTGAGCCATCTCACCAGCCCTAATTAATTAATTTTATTTTATTTTATTTTTATTTTTTATTTTTAATATTCATTTATTTTTATTTATTACATTTATTTATTGTGTGTGTGTGTGTGTGGCCAGCTCAGCCCACCAGGGGGCGGGTCTGGCTGGCATGTGGTGCTGGGGATCGAACCGCGGTCCCTGTGCTTTGCCAAGCTTGTTTCAAGTAGGTGCTTTAGACCACTGAGCCATCTCTCCAGCCCCCCTAATTAATTAATTTTAAAAAAACTTCTCTAAAGTTGTTCTTGGATTTGACTGGCCTTATCAGATAGCAAAAGTTACATTTTTAGTTATATAGGTCTTGCTTTGACTTGGTCTTAACCATCCAGCAGAAAAGTGTAACCACAAGGTATAAAAAGTAAAGCTATGTCAATATGCTGAGCTGTAAAAGATTCTAGTCAACAACTTCAGACAATTGCCAGTTGTGCTGATGACTTACTACTATTATGGACTATTGGACTCTATTGGGTTATTTTGCTGAATTGAAGTACCTGCAATCTTTGAACTGGCATCAAATATGAAAAGGTCCTTTAAAGACTTCTCCAGGGCCAGCCAAATAGCTCAGCGGATTAAAGCACCTGCAAGCAGGCTCAGGGACTGGGGGTTCTATCCCTGGGCCTGCCTGACCGGCCCCCACCCCCGAGGTGCGCTGAGACAGCAGTTGAGACTGGGCATGGTGGTATGTGCCTGTAATCCCAGCTCTTGGGAGGCTGTAACCAGGCAGATCACTACAAATCCGATCTAGTAGTGAGACCCTGAACACCCTATAGGTCCTTTCCTGAAAAAATACAAAAAAAAAAAAAAAAAGACTTCTCCAAATACATCTTCTCAAACAGCAATGGAACACCCATGTCTGACAACACAAAACAAAAAAGGGGGATATAAATAAAGGACCATCTTGTTGTAAAAAAAATTGAAGTTGTGCTTGGAAGGAGAATACAAAGTAGTTTCATCCAGACATTTAGGCATCAGTTAAATAATAATTCTAATTATTATACCAGTTTTCCCTCAGATGTTTTGCAGAAAGAGATGGTTACCTTAGTCTACGGCCATACCACCCTGAATGTGCCCAATCTGATCTGATCTTGGAAGCTAAGCAGGGTTGGGTGTTTTTAGTACTTGGATGCAAGAAATGGTTACCCCAGAGAGTTCGTCTTTAAATGTTGGAACTCAGATATTTTAATTATTTGCTATAATGGGAAAAAGTAACCACATTCTCAAATAAATCAAATATCCTCTCTCCCTGTGAGTGTGCATGTAGGAGGGTAGCAGGAATGTTTGAGCTGCCCAATCTCTTCGGCATTCTGTGTCTCATGACAGCCGGAAGCTACAGCTCGGTTACATCCGTAGTGGAAATGTCTTGCGGTCTATGGTGTGCTCCTGTTTGAGGCTAGAGATGTTACTTGTAAGACAGTGATCCTGAGGGTTGAAGTATAATCTGCATATGATTTTTTTTAACAGGGATCTAGTGATACTGCAAATCCTTTTCCAGTGCCTTCTTTGCCAAATGGTACCTCTAAACCAGGGAAGCCTCACGTGAAAGGCAACAAGTAAGGGTTCCGGATGCTCACTGCTTACCCTTCCTCCCCAGCTCCCCTCCTTCCACACTCCCTCCCTCACCTTCCTGGTGTCCTCCAGTGGCCTTGTCCCCATCAAGTCATTTCCAGAGCCTAAGACTCACCTTTCCATTTTCTCTTTTTCAGACAGCAAGCTGATTTTCACATGAAGGAGGCCAAAAAGTTGAAGTGCAAAGCAGAATCAATGGTCAGTCTTGGCTTTTTATTCCTTTGGTAGAATGTTTTCTGATTAAAAAAGAAATTATTGTACACAGTCTGCAATATTCTGCATCATCCATTGTGTGTGTGTGTCTGTGTGCACGCGGGCACGGGGTCTTGGGTTGGAGGGGGAGGAGGGTACGTGCCCTCCTGCTGCCTGAGGTGAGCAGGAGAATCCGGCTGAAGGTGTTTGCCTGGAATTGTGCTCTTCAGCTCCGCTGAAGCAGTCCATTCCTGGATGGATTTCTGCAGACCTCTTGTAGGTGGAAGCTGATACATCCGACGGTGATATAGTAGATACATGCTTCTTGTCTCACTGAATCAATTCTCCGGATGTGAAAAACAAGTTCTGCCAGTGACTGTCAGTCGGTTTACCACTCTGAAAAGTTCTGTGAAATGAGGCAGCCTGATTGAATCCCAGCATTTTCTAAGCCCTGGGTGCTGGCCTGAATGAAGGCACAGTTGGCCAGGCCCTTTAGGTGACAGTTTCCGATACGGGCACTGATGGCACTGCTGTCAAACATGCCTGCAGGTGTGGCTTCCAGGGCCTTGCTGGCCTGTGCACTTTCTGGCAGGTGGAGGTTTGCTATTCGTGGCATGTGTAATTAAATATGTTTTATCACTACTACAGCATGCTGAGAGCCTGTGCGCCTTCAAACTTGGGTGAGCACCCGTGGCCCCAGGCTCTTCAATATAGAGTGCACTCCCTGGCTCTGTCCCCCTGCAGATGTGTGCCTTTTCCTGGGGAGGTGTGTAATGTCACGGGAGAGAGGGGGGCTGGCAGGGACCCAGCTCTGTATACAGCTGCAGTGGTCACAGAGCCCTCGGCCTCACACAGGGTCTTCTGTATCTGTTCTCCGGCCCTTCAAGGTGAGATGTGCTGAGATCCCTTAATAGCTCCCCATTCTTGAGGCAGAATATCCCATGATTCTTTCTACCCCAGAGGCTGGGGGAGTCCAGGGCATCCTGAGACCTGCCCCATGTCAGGGCCACCCGAGTCAGGTCATGGCTGCACAATGACTGCTTAGTGACTGCTCAGCACCACCAGCCAGTTATCTACAGCTTACCTTGAAACTGGACATTTTTGGTACCATAATCCCCATTATTCAAACAATTAAGATGAGTACTTCAAAGAGCTTTTGTTTTACTCTCTAGAAAGGCACATATTGTCTCCCTCTACATGAGGTGCCAAACATCCCCATGTGTCAGGCAGGTCTGGTTATGTTTGGAGCCCAGTGTAATCAGTGTCGCAGCCCATTTTGATCTCAGAGCTGGCCACCTTGGACTCCCCTGACAGTTGCACAAGTCCTCAGAGGTGTGCCTGGCATTCTGAATGGCGATGATGTGTGTGATGGAAGGCGGACAAGCGTGCTTCTTCTTTGTACTGCGCTCACTGTTGAGTACAGGAATTGAGGCTCTACCATTAAAGCCAGCTCAAGGGACTTAAGAGTCACCACAGGGGCACTGCTTCCAGGCATTGCCATTCTTGCAAATTAATTAAGGAAGTAGTTATTAACTAATTCCTCTATTGCACTGTAGTTTTTGCATCTGCTCCAAGGTCAGTATTTTGGACTATCCACAAAGAAATGGTATTGAATTAATAGATTTTGAATGCTAGAGTTCAGCAAAGCAAACCAGCAGTGCCCTGTACTGCTCATGAAGTGAGGCTTACATAGTTAAATATATTTGGTTTTCACTAATATTCTGAGCTCACAGAATCTAGACAAAATATTCTTCTTTTTTTTTTTGGTGGAACTGGGGATTAAACTCAGGCCCTTGCGCTTGCCAGGGAAGCACTTATTCTACTGAGACATCTCCCCGGCCCTAGACAAAATA
>NW_004524604.1:3523191-3524408 GCF_000260255.1 Octodon degus | reverse complement strand
GCATGTGGTGCTGGGGGATCGAACTGTGGTCCCTGTGCTTTGCCAAGCTTGTTTCAAGTAGGTGCTTTAGACCACTGAGCCATCTCTCCAGCCCCCAACAAAATATTCTTTAAAATTGTGTTATATCTAAAATGTAAAATCCTAGAGTAGTAATGTTACGTATTCTGGAATATATGTATGCACAGGCATGTGCATGTTGCCAGCCTCTCTGCAGTTTGTCCCCTTTTGGGGGCAACATGGACACAGCGTGCACCTAGGCAGTAGCTCCATGTCTCCCACTCTGCCAGACGAATGGGCAGCCCTGACCCAGGTCCTCCACGGTGCATCAGCGTCTGCCTGGCCACCGTCTGTCCCCAGTGTCGCACTCCTCTTTGTCTTTGATCCCTTTGAGAGCACTGGCAGGATCTCCAGACTTGCAGCGTTAATGCGTGGGATTTAGGCCATTGAAGAGGAAGAATGAGCCCCCGTCTGGCCCGTTGGATTGACTGTGTGCCACTTGGTGGAAGAGGATTAGTGACAGAATTAGTACTGAGGCTAGGCTGGCCACCAGGATCTGATTGCACTGTTCTGAAGTTCCTTGGGCACATTAAAATTTTGTCCTGGTTGCCTGAGCTTGTAGCCTTATACACCCGACCAAGGCACCAAAAGGGATTAATTTGTTGGGCTCCTAAGAAGCATGAAAAAATGACTGTTAGTTATTTTATCTATGATGCTCAGAAACCACAGTGCATGTTTTCTACTCACAAGAGAAACCTCAGTATGAAAGAGAACTTGTGTTTGCACTGCCCTGGAGGTGCAGCATAGTCTAGTTCTTTGGGAAATTATGTAACAAGTGACTGCACCTGATCACAGGACTGTGCATGTGGACTTCGGGAGGTGAGAGAGTAGCCTTAATTCAGGATTGCTATGTCCTGCTGAGGTTTTGAGAGCTTGTTCAGTAGGTAGGTGCTTGCACACACTGGGGCTTTTCTTGTTTGTTTTGCTTTTGATACTAGGCATCAAAACTATCTTCTTGGCCCATCAGGCACTGTTACTTATCACTTTTAAATCATTCATTCACACATTTCTTTCTCAGCAAGGTTGAACTCAGACAATGGGGTGAAGTCCCACCTAGGCTGTGGGTGAGAAACTATACTGACCAGGCTGCCTTGGGCTAATAGTGACTGTGTCCCCTACAGACAGACAAGGTGGGAAAGGCCTTCAAGTACTTGGATGCC
>NW_004524604.1:3491231-3521669 GCF_000260255.1 Octodon degus | reverse complement strand
AGCTGGCCACACACACACGCACACACACACACACATATAAATAAAATAAATTTTAAAAAAAATGATAAAAAAAAATGTAAATCACTAGTATTTTTCTGCCTTTGTGAGAAGTAGTTGTAAGTCAAGGTTCAGGCAGAGCCAACAGCATAAAAGGGACAGTGGTCCCCTCTTGGCCATGGTCGGTGTGTTCCGCACCCCAGTTGACACCTGACGCCTCTGTAGCCTTTCTGTACAGACCTGTGAAAGTTGAATTTTTATGTTAGGCACAGGCAGGACTAATCACATCTGGCCTAGTTGATGGGAGGTGTGGCTTGGTGGTGGAACACTTGCCCAGCATGCCTGAGGCCCTAGGGTCCATCCGTGTCACTGGGCAATAAAACACACTACTGGGCCAGTGAGATACCTCAGTGGACTAAGCACATGATTAGGTAAGCAGATTCAATCCCTAGCACCACATGCTGCACTGGCCCTGCCTCCAGGCCTGCTGGTGGCACATGCCTGTAATCCCAGCATTGGAGAGGCTAAAAACACTATTGAGTCCAAGCTGTGTAGTGAGACCCTATCAACCCTGTACTAAATACATTTTTTTAAAAAAGGGAACTTTCCAGAACCTGTGTCCTTCGCAATTCCCAGGCTCCAGGAGTGACTCAGTCACACCCTGCAACGGTGTTTCCCCACGTTGTGAACAGAATCGTTCACCTGTGGTGTAGGGTGCAGAAGCTCAGAGTGCCTGTGCACGTGCTGTAGGGAGGGGAGGAATGCTCTTCTCCACAGTCCTTAGCTAGGCAGTTTCTGAAATTTCAGTCACACTCAAACTCAAACTCCTTGGGAGTTTGCCAGTTCTGTAGGAAATGTTCAACAATTCCAAAGGAGACTGCTCTGTGCCCTCTTCAGCAAAGCAAGTCCTGATGGTGAGGTTCGGAAAATGTCACCACGCTAGCTCTGAATTAAGAGCTACTCAGCCATATTATCGTACAAGGCTCCTCTGGCCGCTCCTCCCCCTCCACCTCTGCCAGCCCCCCAGGCCAGCCGCACAGCACCGGGTGCAGCTGGAAATGGTGGCAGAGCGGCCTTGCTCCCAAAGCACTCTTCTCTCAGGCTGCTGCCGCTGCCGCTACCTCTGCTCCCATGCCCTTGGTATTCCATCTTTCTCATGCAGCCCACACTGAGATCCACAGCACTTTGTAAGAGTGGTATCAGCCAGCACAGAAGAAAAGCAAACACCCTTTCTGGGGCTACCCTGCTTCGGTCTGTTAAGCAGATCACCAGGGACTTGCCAGGAGCCTGTTAGCTGTTAGCACTCCCAGTGCAGTGCTAAGGGCTAGCAGTGCACGGATGGCTAACGACCCGTCTCTGCCTTCTTGGTGCTGGGACCTGGAAAAGGGAGGTAAATGCACAAGAAGAGACTAAGCTGAGAGGGAGGAAGCGTGTGGTGCCCTGTGTCCACAGCAGCGCTGGTGCAGTGTGGGGCTTGGGCTTATTTAGTGAGCAGATAGAAGCAGTTTTCCCAGCATGCCTTGGAATTGGGCATAGGAAGAGAGTGGAATTCCGGGAGGAAGTGCACTGTGCAAGAAGGGAAAGTGTGTCTGGGACATAGCTGAGCCCACCTGGTGTGTCTGACCATGTCGGAATGACTGCCACTTGGGCCAAACACAGTGAGACTTTGACTTAGCCTGTAGCTCCAGAGCAAAAAGACTAACTGTTCTCTTTTCCCCCTGCAGGAGCACAGGCGCACCGTCCCCCCTCTCCCCAGTGCCTTCTCCTGCCAGCTCTGCCGGGGCCCCACCAAGTGCTGGGGGCCTGGGGAGCAGCGGGGTGACCGCCACAGTCAGCACCCCTGTCACCATCCAGAACATGACCTCTTCCTACGTCACCATCACATCCCATGTCCTTACCGCCTTTGATCTCTGGGAACAGGCAGAAGCCCTCGCAAAGAAGAGCAAAGGTAGGCTCTGGCGGTGAGGTGATCACCAGGGTGCAGGTGTGGACGGGAGAACGCTATGTTTTGGATTGATGTTTCAGTCCCTCAGAGAACTAGGCAACATAGCTTTGAGTCCCTCCATCTCCGTTCTTCTCAGAACCTAGCTGCAGTTTTTTCCTTGAGCTCTGGTGAGATCTCTGAGAAGCAGAGTTAGAAGCAGCATTAGCCCCTTGCCCCTGCATAGGTCCTGCACCCTCAGCCTGAGCAGAACTGCGGGCAAACAGGCCAAGCAAGTGATGGCAGGGACTCACTGGCTGGTCCTAGGCAGTAGGAAGCAGCATAAACAAACCCAAGGCTGGGTGCATTTGTTTTCAATGCATGTTAAGAAAAGGTTAGCTGCAGGTGCACGAGATGCAGAGAGGAAACCCTGGGGGACACCCGTGGGTTCAGGGCAGCAGGGTATGCCGTCAGGGGAACTGCTGAAGTCCGTGCCAGTCACCACCGTGTAAATGCTTATGTGTGGAGTGCCCCAGGAAGGCCACTACATTTTTCTTTCTGGCTGTAGAAAGAATGCAGCCAGGTGACTGTGACCTCTAAACTTCCCACAGCCTCTCAGAGTGTTATCTCTCTTAGCAAACTAGTAAGGCTTGTAACATAGCTGGGGCTTTTTTTGTGTTTTGCTGTCCATCCATCTGTTGATCCACATGAATAAAAGTGCCAGGCACTGTGCTAGGCAGATTTTATGGATTATACTCTGAAGCAGATCTGGCCTCTGCCCATCTAGCATTCTGTCTTAGTGGAGGGACATGGATGGACAATTAGCTTGCAGTCATATGTGGGGGGGGTTTGAATTTTGGCTGTGCTAAGTTGAAATGCAGAATGGAGGGGACATGGCTTCTAAAAGCTTGGCATTTTCTGCTTCCATTTTAATTTTTATGTTCATGTGTATTTACTTGGTTTTTTTGCAGAATTCTTTGCTCAGCTCAGCACAAAAACATGCACCCTGGCCCTCAACAGCAGTTTGGCAGACCTGGTGCACTATGCGAGACAGGGCTTTCAGTGGCTGAAACAAGCAACCAAAACACCTTAACAGATGCCCAAGTTGGCTCAACGCCTTGGGAATTATTTTTGCACATTGGAAGCCTCGGAACCAGTCTGGACATTTGCCTCAAGGAGCTCTGTGGGATGATCCGGGAGCTTGTCTGCTTGCACCTCTGGCGAGCCATGTGGCCATCATGTGGACACTGAGGCTATGCAGAAGCAGGGACGGGTTCCACCTAGAGATGGCCCTGCTTTCCCCAGTTGCAAACAGAGGCGCAGCGCCGCCATCCAGGCACGCAGCTGGTCCGGGTCATTTCCCTGGGTCCTTGTTTGTTTGTTCTTTACCAGTGGGATGCAACTCTGTGAGCAAATCCACATCATCTCTGTAGTCACACTAGTCCACTCCCAGAAGGAAAAAAAAAATTAATATGATTTTTGGTGAAGGGTTTTGTGGTTGATTTCTTTTTTTTAAGTTTTGGGGAAGATTTGTTTAGTGAATTCTAAAGGCCATCTGAGGGTCACCATTGTAGCCTTTTCTGTCGGTAGGCAGTGGCTGTGATAATACGAAGTATTGTCATTCCTTATAAAATGCAAGGAAACCCCATTGCCTGATGGGCTGCACTCTCACCCCAGCTCAGAGGCCTCTGACTGCGCTGGGAGGTAGTGCATGGGCCAGCTTCAAATGCTTGTCCTCTGGGAACTTCACATTTCTGTCCCCTCCTAGCTTCCAGGACAAGGACTTGGTGACAAGGCAGTCACCCTGGACTATCTTCTGAATTTCCTGTCTTGGGGAAGAAGAGTCAACATGTATACCCGACTGGGTGGCTAAAGTGCTAAGTGTCAGCACCACTGGAACCAAGGTGCTGGCTGGTGACCTGCAGCGGTGTGGTAGCTTGTGTGTGACCAACTCTTGAGTTTTGTCAGTGAACAGAGGAAAATGAGATCTTCTTAAGAGAGGCTATATTTTTCTGCTACAAATTATTTTATATTTATGGCAAAGCTAAACTTTCTAAGCCTTTGATTGACTAGAGGACGTTAACTCCCTGAGAGGAAGTGGAGATTTGGGGGACTGAGTAGACTTTTTAAAAATCGTCACCACATGCCTTCACTGCAGCGTTCTCAGTGGCCCAGATGTGGGGAGCAGAAAAGGAACTGTGGCCTCCCAAGTTCTCGCCAGGCTGTCTGGACCAGACCAGCTCCTTCAGAATACTGGAATACAGGACATCCACATCAGGGTTCCCACATGCCCCCCACACAGGTTCTGTTCCTGGAGACTTTGAAGGTTCACATGGGAAATACTCTTCTGAGTGCAGTGTTTTTTAAAAAGCCAATTCTTTTTGACCCCTTTTAGAAAATAGGATTTGCTCATGTATTACATTTGAGTGTTATCTCTATAATTAATTGGTTAATTTACTCCCCCTTCACCTCATTCTGAGCCTCTGCACATTTCCTTCTAAGCATGTTTCATCGTTTTGTATTTATTTGTGAAGAAGGGAGAGCCACCTTTATTTATCATGAAGAGGTCTTCGGTGCCTGTGTTGAATGTGCAAGTCTGTTGTGTGGTGCCCGTGTGAAGGGCCAGGTAGAGGGTGGTTTGTTTCACATAGAGCTGTGCATGTGACATTGTCACCTGCCCTGGGTTAAAGCCATAAATGTCCAAACAGAAGGCCTTGATGTGCAATCCTGATGAAGCAGCTTCTGTGTGGTTGCTGTAATGCAAACTTGTGGTCTTTGTAAACTCTTAGCTTAAAAACCTTTTAGGTGAACAGTAATTGCTCAGCAGGTTGTTTGCGTGGTGTTGTGTATGTCTTGTGTGGCGGGGACACAGTGCCCAGATTCCCCATCTGCAGTCTGTTACCACTCTTTCGTTGCTCCCTTGGCTGTCCCCTCCCAGATGAGGACGTCCTCCCTCAGTAAGCTGCCTGTCACTCCCTCATACAGGGCGGCGCTCTGCAGACAGAGCACATGCCCTCCCGCAAGCCACCCTGTGCCCTGGCCCATGGCATTTCTCAGCAGCTCTCAAAAAACACATGGCTTTTTTCTTTGGCCTTATTCCTTATAGGATTTTTCTAAGCTGTATATTTTTATTGGTCCTTTAAAAAACTAACAGATCTGGCTGAGTCAGTCTGTACTGCTTTAGTCACTGTGCGATTCTGATTCTTGATTCCAACTCACTACACCTAAAGGGGAGCGGCTGGGGGTGCTTCACATCCGTTGGTGTTTTTGCCGTTGCAGCTGTATATACAAATCTGTATAGGATTTTTAAACCACTTGCACCTTTTCACTACATGGTTATAGTTCCCAGTGGCAGAATTATGCTGAGGTAGGGAGTATGAGACAGTTGCTTTATACTTAATTCCTTGAGTGTACGGTATTATCATAACAGTAGTAATACCCACTTCCTGTTGAGACAGAGAATAACTTGAGTAAAAGTAGAATAAGTGTAGCCTTTGCTGTCTTGCCGTGACTGTGTGCGTGTGTGTGCACGCACAGGTGCACACACACAGTAAAAGACAGAAAATCACTTTTGCTTTAAAAAGTGTTGAATGATTCTGCCCTTCTGGAGATAATTAAAATGTGAATTAGTGAATTTAACCCTGCTAAAAACATTGTTGGAGTATACCACATTATACTTGGTTAAGGTGGTGAAAGCGTGGGCCCCTTCGTAGCCATATAGAAAATAGGGGCCGGTGAGCCAGGGTTTGGGGGTTCACTGCAGATGGCCGAGTGTAAATGTGACTCCGATGCTGTGATTCCAATATTAAATGAGAAAAGCATCTTTATTTTGTTTCGTTTTTTAACCAAAAGAAATTTATTTTAGAGATCTGTTTTGGCCAGAATGTGTAGCTATTTCCCCCAACAGATTGGACATTTACCCTCTTGTTGTGTGTCTGGATCTCAGGGTGTTCAGAACCTAAGAAAAGCTGCCTCCTCTGGCTGAAGCCTCACCTGAACTCCTCCCTCGCATCCTGATGGAGGGCCAGGAGCTTATGCTCGTGTCCCGTGTGGTAACGCAGAAGTAAGCAGGGGCCACTGTGTCCTCTAAGCCGTTCTCTGCTGTACGCAACAGTAAGGCTGCTTGCACAAGCGTGTGTGCTGTGCCTTAGTTGACCAGACCTGATTTTGAAATAATGCCTTTTCATGTTTAGCCACAGCTTCAAGGGATATTACGAGAGTCTTACATTTTTTACCCTTCTGCTTTATAGAGTCTGAAGTATGATTGTTCATCTTAAGGTAAATGAGTAGGGCTTTTATAAATATATTCAAAACATTCCCATGGCTCCTACCACATTTCTCTTTCCTAATGATTTATAGTCCCCAGTACAACGAAATGTTTGAAAAACTTTCACCATTGCATCCTTCTGTTACAGCTGTCTGGGTACCCAGGGAAGGGCCTCGCTGAGTCGGGGTGCACCACAGCTGTAGGTCGGCGCCCAATCACGTGGTGCTGCTTCCCGTGTTGCTGGTGGGCCCAGTCTTCTGTGTTAGGACCCAAGTGGAAAGAATGGACATAAGGCTGGGGTTTCCTTCCAGCACGACAGGTGGAGGGTCCACCCTGTGAGCCAGGGACACAGCTGTGCTGCCTTCCTAGTGACTGAGAATGTGCCCCATAAATTGTGAGCATTGGCCATTTCCTTAGTTCTCTCTGATGAATTGACAAGCGCCATCAGCCATTTTTCCTTAGGTAGCTGTAAATTCCTTGCTGTTCTGGGGGAATCATACTATATCCTATGCCCCTGTGCATTGGACACCAGGTACTACATCCTGTGGAGCAGAGTCCATACCTCTGTTCTCCAAGGGCAGATCAGAGAAGGGCAGGAAGTGCCTGCATGTGCCTCAACTAGCTGGCGAGGCAGGGGATCCGGGCCACTGGCAGGTCGCACTTCCTCTTCCTTCACCACTGAAGAAGGTAACTTGCTTGGTGTAAAGTAGATTTAAGCAGTGCTCAGTGCTGGCAGTATTAGTTCGCATATTGTTCAGGCCATACTGTGTATTGTTAAGAAGGCTGCACATCCTTCCCTCAGAAACCAAACATACAGTTCACCTTGGGGTGTGTGCATGCATGTGTGTGTGTGTGCGCACACGCATGTGTGTGCGCAGGCGTGTTTCTCTGTGCGCACACGTGCACATGAATGCCTGTAACCCAAATCTTTTTTCCTTTCCTGTGGCCCAAATCTTTTTGTTTTCCTCTCCTGAATGTGATTATGTTTTTGATAATACCTGTGCAGGGTTGCCTTTTTTATTTATTATCATATATATTATATATGTTTTGCTTTCTTATACTTTAGAGGAAAGTAAAATCTTGGTATTATTGAAATGGTTTTTAAAGAAGTAAATTGTCCAGTTGATAAATGAAAGTCCTGGGACAACATGACGACAATGAGCTCTCCTGCGTGGCTGTGAACCAGTGGCGCTGTTCCCCCGCAGGCAGCCGGGCTGTGCAGCACAGGTCGGGTGCTGCGTATTGTACTGCTTCAGCAGCACAGCTTGACTTGGGGCTTCTGTGAGTACACCTTTGCTGTCTTGCGTAGTCCTTTGAAGGAGACGTATGTGGTCTGTGAGAATTAGAATTTTTTTAGAAGAAAAAAATTGCAAAAGATCTTTCCAAAGATACTGTGCCACAGATCTTTTGTTCTCTGTAATGAGGATTAAATGCTGTTTTTTAAAACATGTAATTGATTTGTTCATCTTCAAATTCTTTTCACAAGCGAATCGAGCTGTTACAATAAAATTAATAAAACTTTAGAGATATCATGGGGGTCAAATCCATGCATTTATTCATTTGCCTGAGAAGATTGATTCTTTATTGTGTGAATTGCTGTCACCAGCCAGGGCTTTCAGGTGGAGCAACGCATCCTTGTGCACCAGAATATCCGTTGGTGAAATGGGAAAGCAGTGCGGTCGGGAGGCGGTCGCCCTCCTGCTGGGCTTCTCAAGGTCATAACCACACAGGTTTATCCGAGATCTGTGGGGTCCAGCACCAAGGTCAGGTGTCCCCAGTGTTTGCTGGCACATGAGTCTGTAAGATGGTGGTGTCGTGAGAAATTGGAAAACTAGACTTTTCTCACTTTGACACCGCTGAAGAAATAGCCTCAGTAGCTTCATGAAGCCAGAAAAGATTCCCCTGAAATCTTTCTGAATTTGAATATTGGTTCCTGGGTCGGGATGTAGCATTGGGTAAATTACGTAACCTGAGTTTGTCCTGGCAGTTGGAACTCATTTGATACAGTGTCAACTAACCAGTAAAAGTGCAGGGGGCACAACGAATGGTATGGGGTGCTTGGCACAGTGCCCTGACATAACATCCTCGGAACTGGTAGCTGCCTTCCTCCCTGGAAACTGCTTATTCCCTGGTGGGCATGGTGGCACACACCTGTAACCCGAGCACTCGGAGGCTGGAGGAGGACTGTGTTTGTGGGCAGCCTGGAATACATAGTTCAAGGCTGGCTGCGCTACACAGACCCTGTCTGGAAAAACAAACCTCCCTTCCTTTCCACCTGGTCTTTATCTTCTTTTCCTCCTTTCTCCGATTGAGTCCTCAGGAATAAACATGAGCTTGCCCTTGGCAAGCTGCAGGAGTCAACAGCCGCTGGGGGGGTGGCGGTGGCGATGCGGAAGGAGTGTGTGCCCCTGTGCAGATGTGCGGGGGAGAGCCTTCCCTGGGATGGGCCTCTGAAGGAGGGGCAGCAGCTCCTTTTGGTCACATCTTTGAGAACTCGGGTAAGTGGGTGTTGTGCAAGAATAGTTAATTGTGCCGGGTCATTTACCCAGACACTGTTGGATGCTGAGATTTTGTAAGATAGGAAGAATGCTCCATGACAGTCCCTGAAAAGATATTTGAGCAATTTTTTTTAATGTATTTAGTACAGGGTCTCATTACATAGCTGTCTCCCAAGAACTGGGATTACAGGCACGTGCCACCACTCCCAGTGTCAATCGCCATCTCAGTGTGCCCCTGCGGGTGGGGCTGGCGTGGCATGCCAGGGTTCGAACCCTGGTTGCTGTGCCTGCCTAAGCAGGCACTTTAGTTTGTTGAGCTATCTAGCTCAGCCCATTGAGCAAATACTAAATTACTTTCTTGGAATAAATT
This sequence comes from Octodon degus, assembly GCF_000260255.1. NCBI lineage: Eukaryota > Metazoa > Chordata > Mammalia > Rodentia > Octodontidae > Octodon > Octodon degus. Next base: position 3,512,616 of record NW_004524604.1, on the reverse strand, counting down.
TTTAGAAGTGATTATAAAGTGAAAAGACTCAATTTCTACATTGTTCAGTCTTGATACATAGCTCAAGCTGGGCTTGAACTCAGTGATCCTGCTGCCTCAGACTCCTGAGTGCTGGGATTACAGGCATGGTCACCAGCCCAGCTCCACATACTTCGCTTTGGAAAATTTCAAACATGAAAATCAAACAAATAGTAGTCACATACAAGTTCTAACTAAAAACTCTTAAGTTTAGATAACTTTATTACAATAAAAGACATTGTCATGAATCTCCTTAAAAAGTACCTTGGCTTCTACCATCCCATCGTTCCTGCCACCTCCCCAGGCAGCTCTGCAGCTGCCCTGTCCTGGGTGCCGCCAGTTGCACTGTCGAGGCTCCCCTGATGGCCTCTCCTGATCAACTTTGGCTTGGAGAGCCGGAAGTCACGCAGTGCCCAAGCAGGTGGGTAGAGGGGGTGAGAGGCGGATGTGACACAAGCCTGCCTTTCTGCTGGGTGGCACTTGCAGCAGCATTCAGCAGGTATGGTAGGGTTTGGTTTGTGTTGTGTTGGAATAGACAACGGTTACATCCACGTGGGGAGGTGGTGCATAGCACACTTTCACCTTCGTTGTATTTTTTTTTTTTTTTTTTTGGCAAAACCTGGGATTGAACTCGGGCCCTTGCACTTGCCAGGGAAGTGCTTATTCTGCTGAGCCATCTCCCCAGCCCTTTCGCTGTACTTTTGATCATGGCTGTAAGGACGTGAAAAGAGACTGAGCACTGCTTCACAAGTGGCAGTGTGTCTTAGATTCACTACAGTTTTGGTTAGTCTATGTGTCTACCACCTAGATTCCACATTTACACTTATTCACATTAAATACTAAATATGAATGTTTAATATAATTTAATGAATATATGAAAAAATTAATGAATTTTATAATAGTTTAATAATATAATTTATATTAAATATATATTCATTATAATATGAAAGGTGTGTATGTATTTCTCCCCTAAAAATCTCAGCATGCATGTCACTAGATAAAATAGTAACCACAGCACTATTTTAGCATCTGGGAATATTCTTCAACAGCTATTATTCAGTAACATTCAAGTTACTGCATTTTCCTGCAAACTGTCTCATGGCTTTTTGAACATGGCTCAACTAAGTTTCATACATTGTTTTGTCACTGTATGCTTTATTAAGCAAGATGCTGTCTTTTCCTTCCCACTTTGTAATACAATGTCCCCAACCTGCACGTGTGTCCCCACTGTCTGCCCCCTCCCTGTCCACTGGCCTATGGCTTGGGCAGATCTGGCCGAGCCCTTCATGGGTGGTGGCATGCCACGCTGGAGCCGTGCGCGTGGGGCCATGGCTCTTTGCTGCCGGCATGTGCATAACAGATCTGGTGATAACCAGATGCCTTCCTAAATGCAGGCTTTTGTCTTTCACTTGTCGCTTACTCTCTAGCCATGCACTTGAGGATTCTTGCCAGAATTGTTTATTTCACTAGGAGATGAGAGATGAGAGGACATTTTATAGGCTCTAACTGCCATGCTGCTGGAGGAAAGCTGGTTCATGCTTTGCAGAGAATCTTTTTCTACTACCTTACTCTTCCTGGGTGTTACGCTTGGAAAATGAGGTACATCTTTTCCTCGTGTTTATGTGCAGCACGGGTCTGTATGGCCCCTCCTGGAGGCGATTCTCTGGCGACTGGGGGTGAAGGGTCCCTTTTGCCGAGTCTATAGGATGAGCTCCCCAAGGGAAGGGTTCTGTTAAAACAGTACAAAGGAACAGGTGGTCCATACAGGGAGAGATTACCTTTTTCTTTGGGTTTATATATTCAGGCTTATATATTCTTTTATTAGAATATGTGTTTCTCTCCAAATTAACTTTTGCTTTTCAGTTTTATCGTATTTGAATTTGTTAAGTAAGCAGATTGCTACAACTTTGCGGTAAAGTGACTTTTGGCCCCGCTGTCAGGCACGCTCTACCACTGAATGCTAGCAGCAGCAGCTCTGTGCATAGGTGGTATCTCCTCCGTGTCCCTTAACATCTTTTATTAGCAGAACTTAGACTCACTGGAGCCTGGAGTCCTTGTCAGGGCTGCTGGGAATATGTATTGCCACCATCCAGGCTACTTTTTTTTTTTTTATAAATTTTTTTTTTTAAACTTTTATTTTTTTTTTGTGTGTGTGTGTGTGTGTGTGGCCAGCTCAGCCCACCAGGGGGCGCAGCTGGCTGGCATGTGGTGCTGGGGGATCGAACCGAGATCCCTGTGCTTTGCCAAGCTTGTTCCAAGGAGGTGCTTTAGACCACTGAGCCATCTCTCCAGCCCCCCAGGCTACTTTTAAAAGAATCATTGAGAAGGTTCTTAGATTCCTCAATGCCATTCCAAGCAGCTCTGAAGCGCCATGGTCTTTACCAAAATGTAATCAGAGGTTCCTCTGCCCTCACTGTGGTTATGATTAGGTAATTGTACTGTCTGGTCTGTCCGGTCGTAGGAACAGGACTCTTTCAGCATTTGTGGTTTCCAAGTAGACCACACTCAGCTGGAAGTAAGACTTAAGTGAGACGCCAAAGCTTAGATAATAGAGGCCTTTGCCCTTCTAACAGACTGCGGGGCGGGCCTTGAAACACTTCCCAGATCTCTCTACTTTAGGTTTCAAAGCCCATGATCCTGCTCGGCATGCTGTAAATCTCGCTTCTCTGATCTGGGCCCCATCCTGACATTTCCTTTACCTTATTTCATATGTACGGGGAAGAAACAATGCTAGGCTTACATACCTCTGCTCAACACGCCCGTCCGTTGTCCTTTACCAACAACACAAAAACCTAGACCAGGTGCCTGTGCACAGATCTTTCTACAGGTATCCATGCTAGTAAAAGTGGAAAACCAAATGTGCCCAGTTGAATGGATGACAGAAAATGCTTTTAGTTGTTTTCCTACTTCCCTGTCTTTGAGCCACAATCTGAAGCAGCAGCAGCTATGACTTAGGGCCCCAGACTGCAACTGAGGCCTCCAACTCAGGCCTCTACAGACAGGATTTGCTAGTGGGTTTTTGGCAGAGGTGCCCCCACATAATGCTGTAGAGGAGTCCGGTGCATACCGGACCTTGCTAGCAAACGCTGCACCAGCCAGCTACAGCCCCAGCCTCTGGCGCTTGTTTCTGATGCTGTGGAAAGCCTACTCCTGTACTAGATCATTTTCTATGTGGTAAGCTGTTTTCCTACCATTGTGCACATCATGCAGCTTGGACCAGGCTGGCTGGCCGCCGTCTACTGCGTGGTTCTTCTGTGATCGCCGTTGCCTGCACCTCACAAACATCATCTAAAGTGCTTACAAGAGTTTCCATCTCTACTTTTCTTCCCAAAATACTGAGAAGCAATAACCATGCTCAAAATAAGACATTCCTGCCTGTCACTGAATCAGGGTCCTTATAGGAAGCTCCACTAATCTTTAAAATGTACTACTAGTGCAGTTAAGCAGATGACGATTCTGAATGAATGGAACCACTTCAATATTGGCGGTTTTGTTTTTTGTTTGTATTTTGTGTGTGTGTGGCCAGCTCAGCCCACCAGGGGCGGGGCTGGCTGGCATGTGGTGCTGGGGGATTGAACCGCGGTCCCTGTACTTTGCTTAGCTTAGCTTGTTCTAAGTAGGTGCTTTAGACCACTGAGCCATCTCACCAGCCCCAATTTTGGCGGTTTTGAAACACCAGGTGTGCATGAATTTCACCGTAGTTCTCACTCAGGGCCACAGAGCTAAGTCAAAAGTCCATTGCCAAATGTCATTCCTGAGCTTCGCTTCAATCCTATTGCCTATTCTGAATGAAAGTGAAAAGCAAGCAAGACTGTTTTCTTATCCTTGTGGTGTTTACTCACAACTATTGAACCTGAAGTGTTTTCCTCACATACGGACAGGCTCCAGAATGTGTGTGCGGCCAGCCAGATAGCTCAGCAGACTAAAGCCAGCGTTCAATCTGGCTTGCCGTGCCAGCCCCGCCCCCACGGTATGTTGAGAGGGCAACTGAGACTGGAAATGGTGGCACACACCTATAATCCCAGTGTTTGGGAGGCTGAAAACAGGATCACTGAATCTGATCTGTGTAGTGAGACCCTGTAGACCTGTGTTAAATATTTTTTTTTTTAAAGTGTGTGGACATAGATCACAGGTCAGGGTGCCAAGCATCGAGATGGCTTGGGCCTCCTTCCACCGGGTCCCAAGTTACCTTCAGATGTGGTGCTTGTCCCAGTAGCCGCTGCTGTGGCTTCCTGCCATTCGTCTCATGACATGGGTGTCACTACTCAAAGCTAACGTGCTGCAAGGTAGTTGAAGCCGTCCGGCCTGGCTTAGGCTGTTAGGACAGCCCTCCTCCTGTGCATCTGTTCACTGTTTGCTGTTCACTCCCTGCAGTGCTACTCTGACCCACAGGAATACAAACATGGAGGGAAAAGGAGTAGAGATGTTTTTTTCCATAGTTTATATTTTTAAAAGATTTACCCCGTCATTTTCATGCTTTATACGAGGATGAAATTTCAGTCTAAAACAAGCCATTTTTTATTCAGTTCTTGATATAACAGGCATTGGATGTGGTACCACAGAAACCACGCTGTCTGATACACTGTCAGTGTACACTGGTCCTCGTGTGTGCATGTGGTGAGTGTGGCGATCATGTTCCTCGTGCATGCGCATGCCAAGGGTGGTGACCCCCTTCCTCGTGTGAGTAGCACAGTATGTATGCTACATGTGGTAATTTTTTGTTCTGCTCCCACCTCCGACCTCCCTCCTGCTTCCATCTCCCGGTCCCGTTCCCAACTGCAAAAGATTGCTCTCATCCCTTCCTATTACCTTTTATTTTTTTTATTTTTTTTATTTTTTCTCTCACATAAGAGAAGCCATATGACATTAAGCTTGTGCGCTGGGTTTATTTGAGCTAACATTATGATCTCAAGGTGCATCTGTTTTCTTCCAAATGCCACATTACCTTTCACCTGCTCTTCGACCCTGTCAGCTGTTGATGGACAGAAAGCACTTCCAAGGGTTGGCTCATGCAAATGTGTGCTGCCGTAAACACGACTGCACGTGTCAGTGCGGTATGATGTCTTTAACACTTTTGGGAAGACACTGAGGAATGGAGTGGAAGGAAGTCTGAAGAATTTCCGTATGATTTCCACAATGGTTGTACCAGTTCACGTTCCCCCTGACAATGAAGGGTTCCCTTTCCTCTGCTGCTTCCCCAGCTTTTGTTGTTCAATTTCTTGATGCTAGCCATTCCTTCTTGCATGAGATAGGATCTGTGTTTCATTTCTGCAATGGCCAGATATGTTGGACACTTTCCTGTATTTATTGACCACCATCCAAATTTCTCTTGAGAAGTCTTATTTTGGTTGCCTGTTGTTCAAATGGATCTTTGGGGAGGGCATATAATTTTTTTTCTGTTCATATATTCTAGATATTGCATCTCTGAGGAGGGAGTATGTGGCAAATTTTTTTTTCATATTCTGTAGGTTATCATCACTCTGTTGGTTGTTTCCTTTGTTGTACAGCTTTTTTTTTTTTTTTTTTTTTGAGGAACCGGGGATTGAACTCAGACCCTTCCTTGCGCTTGCCAGGGAAGTGCTTATTCCACTGAGCCATCTCCCCGGCCCTGTTGCACAGCTTTTTAATCTGATGTCCTATTTCTTGACTTTTGGTGTTATGCCTTATACAAATGGGGTTCTGTTCAGAAAATCCTTGCCCAAGTCTGTGTTTTCAAGAGTTTTACCTATTTTATCTTCTCAGCAGATTGTGTGTTTTTATATTTAAATCTTTCAAGCTGGGTGTGACAGTACATGCCTGTAATCCAAGCACTTAAAAGGCTGAGACAGGATGATCACCACAAATTCAAGGCCAGCCTGGGCTCCATAGTGAGTTTAAAATTAGCCTGAATTCCAGAGTGAGACCCAGAGTCAAAAACCAAAACAGAAGACCAGCCAGATAGCTCGGCAGACTAAAGCGCCTGCTTAGGCAAGCACAGGGACCACAGTTTGATCCACATGGCCACAGAGTCTGGGTGTGGTGGCACATGCCTGTAATCCCAGTGCTGGGGAGGCTGAAAGCAGGAGGATCACTATGAGTCTGAGCTGCTTACTGAAACCCTGTAACAACCAAATACACTAAAAAAAAAAAAAAAAAAAAGGAAAAGGAAAAAATGGAAACAAAACCTCTGTAAATAAAGGAGGGGAAGGGGGTTGAAGGGAGGGTAGGGGAATGGGGGGAATCATTACATGGCATACATGTACAAATTCCCTATGATGAATATGATCAATAACTATACATTTTTTTAAAAATCTTTGCTCCATTTTAATTTAGTGTCTGGTGAAAACATGGTCTAGACTTAGTCTTCTGTATAGAGATAGCCTCTTTAACAAATGGTGCTGGAAAAAATGGCTAGCTCTCTGCCAGCGTAAGTTTCAAAGATCAGGAAGTTGATTTTTTCTTTTCTTTTTTCCCCGCACCAGGGATCAAACTTGGTACCTTGTGCTTCCCAGGCAGGTACTTAGGCCACTGAGCTAGCTCCCCGGCCCCTGAGATCAGGCAGCTGAATGTGCTTGAGCCATTTCTGCATCTTCTGTCTCACTGATCCACATGTCTCTCTGCGGACTTTCTTGTGCCAGTAGCATGCTGTTCTTATCACTGTAGCTTTGCAGTTCAACCTGAAGTCCCAAGGTGTGATTCCTCCTCTGCCTGCTTTTGTAGCCCAGGACTGCTTGGCTATCTAGGCTTCGCTGAGCTCCATATACACTCTAGGATTGTTTCTCTAGTTCTGTGCAGGTCTTTTGGTGGGAACTGAGTTGAATCTGTGTGTCAGTTTTGGGAGGACAGGTTGATTATATTGGTCTGCCTGTCCAAGAACAAAGGAAACCATTTTCTGGTACCTTCTTTAGTCTCTTTTTACAAAGTAATTTAGTTTTCACTATACAGGTCTTTCACTTCCTTGGCTAGCTAATCTCTGGATTTTTTTTTTTTTTTTTTTGAGAAAAAAAGTATATATTTAGAATTAGCCAGCTGGACTGTTTAGATGATCCCAATTTTGTTGGCAACATCCAAAGCATCATAATCAGGAGCCAGCTAAACATATGCCTTTTCCTCTCCATCAGGCCTGATTAGGGGATTGACCTTGGCAACATTGATGTCATAGAGCTTCTTTACAGCTTGATTTGGAGCTTATTGGCTTTGACAACCACAATGAACATGAATGCGTTGTTGTCCTCAATCTTTTTCATGCCTCACTCTGTGGTCAGGGGGATCTTGATGGCATAGTGGTCAAGCTTGTTTCTCCTGGGGGCGCTCTTCCGAGGGTATCTGGGATGCCTCCAGAGCCGCTGTGTCTTGGGACAGCAGAAGGTGGGCAATGTTTGTATCTTCTTTTTGTGGCTGTGGATGCCTTTCAGCATGGCCTTCAAAGCTTTTGCTTTGGCTTCAGCTTTGGGAAATAGAGGGGCTTCCTTCTTTGCCTTTTGGCGCCATCTTGGTAAAAAGTGGGCATTTTTCTTTGGGAGAGACAGGGGCTTCCTTCTTTGCCTTTTGTGTTGTTGTGAACAGTATTGTTTCCCTAATTTCTTCTTGAGAGTTTATTATGGATGTGCAGGAATTCTGTTGTTTGAGGCATACTGGGAATCAAACTCAGGACCTCGAGCCTGCCAGGCAGGCAATGCAATGCTGTTACATCCCCATCCTAGAGTGTTGATTTTTCTGTTCTCCTTGTGTCCTGCTAAATTGTTGAATTTATTTATTCATTAATGCATTTGGTTGTTACAGGGTCTTAAAACACAGCCTGGACTCATAGTGATCCTCCTGTATTTAGCCTCCCCAGCACTGGGATTACAGGCATACACCACTACGCCCGGACTCTGTAGCTGGTGGGGATCAAACTGTGGTACCTGTGCTTGCCTAGGCAGGCACTTTAGTCTGCTGAGCTATCTTGCTCACTCCTGAATGTAGTTATTAATTCTAAGTATTTTTGGTGGAACTTTTGGGTCTTCTCTCTAGAGGATCATATCATGTTAATGATAATTTTACTTCTTCCTTACCTATAAATATCCATGTTTCTCTTGCCTGATTGCTCTGGCTAATGTCTCTAGAATTATATTGAACAGTACTGGTGACAGCAGACATCTTTGCCATGCTCCTGGTTGTTTCTGTTGTCGTAGTAACAAGACAGAGCCTTGCTATGTAGCTCAGGCCAGCCTTGAACTCAGAATGATCCTCCTACCTCAGCCTCCCAAGTGCTGGGATTAGGGGAATGTGTCACCATACCTGGTTTATGTTCCTGATTTTAGATAGAAACTTTTCCTTTTTTCCACATTTAATATTTTATTGACTATTGACTTGATATAAATGGTATCACATTAGATAACATCCTCCTGTATCTATTGCTTTCAGAGGTTTTTAATCTTAAATAAGATATTGGGCTTTGTCAAAGCCTTTTTCAGTGTCAAGATGCTTACGTGACTTCTGTTCTTACTACATTTATTGATTTGTGTGTGTTGAACTGTACCTATAGCCCTGGAATGAACCCTACTCGGTCATGGTACATGATCTTTTTGATGGCTTGTAGCATCCTGTTTGCCAGTATCTTGTTCAGGATCTTTGTATCAGTTTTCATGAAATAGACTGGCCTCTAATTCACTCTTTTAGTTGGTTCCTTTTCAGGTTTTGGACTCAGGATGATGCTAATTTTAGGAATGACTGGAAGTTCTCCTTCCCTTTCATTAATGAATTTGAGAAGTATTGGTGTTAGATTTTTCCTGAACATCTTATAGAATTCAGCATCGAATCTATCACGACCTGCACTTTTCTTAGTTGGTAGTTTTTATTACTATTTCTCACTGCCTGGTATTAATTACTCAGGGATTTTTGTCTTCTTGGTTCAACTTTGGTAATTCATATGTACTGTATGTGTAAATTCAGTTGCAACAAGAACTGTGGAAAGAATTACATTTGTGAATGGAGGTACCACTGTACCTAGGAATCTACCCAGGTCTTCTGAATTTTACATTTTACTAGAGTATAAGTTCTCATGTAGTTACTAATAATCTGGATTTCAGCAGGATTGTGATTATGCCTGTTTCATTTCTCACTGTCTGGATGTGGTTCTTCCCTTTTTTGTTAGAATGGATATTGTTTTATCTATTTTGTTTATTCTCTCAAAGAAGCAGTTTCTCAATTCCTTATTTGTATTTTCTTTTCCATCTCAATTTCATTAGTTTGTTTTGATCTTTATAAATGTCTTTCCTTGTGCCAGCTTTGGGTCTGGAGTGTTTTTCTTGGTCCTTGAGATGCATCATTGGGTTACTTGGGCTCTTTATCCTTTTTGGAAGTGGCCATTCACAATGGTTTATTGAACTTTCCTATCAGGACAGTTTCATTGTGTCTGGTAGGTTCTGGTATGTTGTGCTGGTTGATTTGTTTGTTTTTTTGTTTTTTGTTTTTTTTGAAGAACCGGGGATTGAACTCATGCCCTTGCACTTGCCAGGCAAGTGCTTATTCTACTGAGCTATTTCCCCAGGCCTATTTAATTTCAAGAGCTAATTTCTTCCATGACCCATTGATAATTTAAGAGGGCATTGTTTAATTTCCATGTGTTTGCATAATTTTTGTGGCTTCTTTGACCACTGATCTCTAGTTTCATTGCACTGTGATCTGAAAACACACATGGGATAATTATGGTGCTTTCATGTCTAAGCATGCTTTATGGGCTGGCATATGACCTATTTTGGAGAAGGTCCCATATGTTGCGGAGAAGAATCTGTATTCTGTTGTGTGGAATACTGTAGATATCTATTGTTTATTTAAAAGTTTGAACTTTTTTTTTCTGGTCTTTGTTGACGCTTTAGTTCTATTTGTGACAGGGGGACATTGAGCTTTCTGATTATAGCCATGTTGATGTTTATATGATGTTTTAGTAGTGTTTTATTAAGTTGGACACACTGGTGCTTGGTGCATATGTTTACAATTGTCATCTCTGTTGAATTTTTCTAACTCATATGTAATGATCTTCTTTGCCTCTCCTGATCAGTTTTGTCTTGAAATCCATTTTGAAATTAGGAAACCCCTTGAAATCCTTTTCTCTGGGTTCCTGTTAAATAGTATCTTCCAATTTTTAACTTTTAATCTGTGTATTTCTTTTTTGGATTAAACCTGTTTCTTATATACTGCATATCTGTTACTTCTAACATTGCTGGGACAAAATAACTGTCACCCACAACTAAGGAAGGAAAGGTTCATTTAGCTCAGTTTATGGATGTTTCAGTCCATACTTGGCTGGCCAAGTCCGAGTGGCACATGGCAGTGGAAAATGGCAAAACAGCAAGAGCAAAAATGGAGGAGCAACCAAAAAAAGAAAAAAAAAAAGGAATGAAAAAGGAAGGAAGGAAAGGAGGAGCAGCAGCAGAGGGCCTCTTATTTTCCATATATTGCATTCAGACTATCCATGGGAATAGCGCTCACACCCATAACCCCAGCATTGGGTCACGAATGATAGAAGCTGCCCCGATGACTGCATGAAGCTTTGGGGAGCCACTTAGACACAAACCATAACACTGCATATTTTTTGTAGTGCCTTGGTGGTCATGAGTCTCTTACAGTGTGCTTTGTCATAGAAACACCTTATCTCTCCGTGAGTTTTAAAAGATAGTTTTGCAGGACATGTAAGTGTGGACTGGAAGTTATTTTGAAACACTTTATTCTAAGGTCTCCTGCCTTTTAAAGATTGTGTCTAGAAGTCTCCTATAATTTTAAAGGTTTACCCTTATAAGCAATTCATTGCTTCTAATTAAGATTTTGTCCTTGTTAGACTTCTGGAATTTTGATTTTGATGTGGCATGAAGAGATTCTCTTTTGATCATTTAGGGTGCCTCACTTTTCTGTATGTTTAACTCTTTCCCAGTATTTGGAAAATTTTCAGCATCTATTTCTGTAAACAAATTTTCTTATGCATTTAGCTGGCTTCTGATTTTCTACTGATTCCAGTTCCTCTTAGTCTTGTGTCATCTGGCAGCTGTTGAGTCTATTTTTTATGTTCTCTTGTTTTTAAGGTATCTCTGAGGAATTAGTTTTTGAAAGCATGCCTACCTTCTAATTCTGGCATTTTGTCCTCACATTGGTCACTTCTGCTGTGCATTCTTTCAATGTCATTGTTAATGGCCTGTGTCTGTTCAGAACCTTTTCATGGACTCTTTCTTTGCTAAACCGGGCATTCATGTTTTGTATCTTTAGCTTAGCTTTTTGTTTGTGCTCTCTCAGCTCTCTAATTGTGTAAGTAAACTTCACCTTTTATTTTTAAATTAATTTTACTGAGAAATAGCAATGAGAAACTTTTTTTTTTTCTGGCTCAGGCTACCTCAAGGGCAGGTCTGCTAAGGCAGGTGGAGGTGGGGATAGAAAACTGTGGTATCCTGTGCTTGACTGCATTTGCATGAGCAGGCGCTTAAACAACTGAGCTAACCAACAGGCCCCCCTTTAACTGTTCTATTACCTCCATTATTTTGGATTTTCTGTGAGCTTGCCAAGTATGTCACTGGTGTTTTTTAAATGTTATCCTTTCAAATAACTCAGGTTGTGACTTTTGCTTTCCTCCCTCCAATGGTTCGTGGGTCAGCTTTGGGGAGTTGGGCAGAGTGTTGTTGCCATGTTTCATGTTTTGTGTTCAGATACGCCGTGACTTATAATGGAAAGGCGCTGTTTTTATTAGTATGGAAAGCTCTTTGGACCTTGTTGTTTTGGTACCAGAGACTGAACTCAGGGCCTTGTGCTTGCCAGCCAGGTGCTTACTGAGGCACTCAGTGCATGGCTGACTGCAGTCCTTTGCTTCTGTCCCAAGGTCCAACCACCTCTGTTAATATGGAAGGGAGCGAGAGGCAATGGAGTAGACTGGCCCACCACCCAATTCTCTGGGCATTGGCTGCAGTATTATTAGTGTCACCAAAGTTATTTTAAGGAATTGGCACACAGAGAAAACCAAGTAACAGCAGTAACTAGGTGACCCTCAGAATAACAAGTAAATCAGCAACAGTAATATCATCAAAGACAAACTGGATACTGATGCATCATAAGAACCAATAATGTACCTTAACCTTAGAAAATAAACCTACAATTATAGTGTGAACCTTAAGAAAAGCCAGCATCTATTTCCTAAATGCAGTAACTATTCCACTAATGAAAAAGAATTCAACAGTAGTTAGATGGTTCACTATCAAAGGTTAATAAAGCTTAATGGTTATACTGTTGACAATATGGGGTTAGGAATAGGAGAATGCAAAAAGAAAAGTCTGAAAGCTTATTCAATGGGGGATGAGGAGGATAATAAAGTGAGACAAAGTATCCTCTTATAGAGTGAAAGGATAACTGTAAAATTAGGTAAAGGTAACAAAAAGCTACTAAGAAATAGAAGATAAACACGTATAAGAAAAATTTTAAAGAAAAATGAAAGGAGAAAAGATGTATTTTCTCTGTATTTTGCATGAGTATTCTCCCAGGATCCAGTCCAGCAGTCTGTTTTTCTCCACCTAGCCTTACAGCCCGAGGGTCTGTGAGGTGTCCCCCTTATTCCAGAGACCACCCTGTTGCCCCAGGTTCCCAGTCTCCATGGCACAGGTGCCCTTGCACCCACTGTGGATAGGGAAGGCAGGCCGGTCTGTGCTGGATATAGGCAGCAGGCAGGGTGCAAGTCCTTCACGGCGGCAGGTGCTTTCAGACCCAGCTATTTCTGAGCACAACTCAAACCAGACCTGGCTTCTCAGACAGGGGGCTGGGCCCAGGTCCTTCCCTGGGCTGGGTTTAAACTTCTAGGGGAATCTAACCCACTTCCTGTGCACCATTGTCTCTCACCCAGTTACTGTGGGAGCCCTCTGGCAAAGTCCTGAGCCGCAGATTTAAATACTTTCATCAAGCTCCACCCCATGTGGCACCTGATGATGCGCTAGAGCAGCACCCATTCTTGACTCCCTCTCCAGCTCTTGCCTGTTGTGAAAGGCATCCCTTGAAGCAAAGCTCTCCTTGAAGCAAAGCTCTCCGTTGTTTCTGCAGCTCACACAGCTGGCTGTGGGAGGCATTGCTGACACTCTTTAGGTCTTGCAGCCCCGTATTTGTCTGGTTCTCCTTCCCACAAGAGCTGGGGGAAGAGTCCACTTCCTCTTTCCTGCAGCGTAGACCATCTTTCCAACATCTCTCTGGCCTCTCATATTTCCTATCAGTTCCTTTTCAATTCCTGGTGATCTACTTGTTTTTCTTTGCCAAGTAACAGTTATGTTCCAGTGGCTGGATTGCAGATTGGGAAGAGGCTGAATTGGCTAATGGTGATCAACACTCACCATCTTCTTTTTCTGGAAACATGAGTGTTAATGTCAGCTGCAGTCAGTATTTTGTCAACATGTAACTGTTCTAGATAACATTAGAAAGTAGTGACGCAGGTTCATGAAGGTGGACTGTGAGTAGACATTCCGGGTTTGATAACTGAGGTTTCCGAAGGGAATCCCCAAGGACTGGAAACTGGACTAAGGCCAGCATGGTGGGCATTTTCCTGGCTGACACACTGCAGATACTTGATGGTCCCAGTTGAGATCCTAAGTTTTATAGGCTCATCAGGAAATGGAAACTGAAACAGGCACCACTAACTATTTCCCTGCCAGTCTCTAAGGTTCAGAGTGGAGGAAGGGAAAGCAACCTCGGCCTGAAGCTGGTGACACGGAATGTCTCGGTCCCTGCATCACAGTGCCCAGGCAAAACCACCAACCTTGAAACCAAAGTGAAAGCGTGACTACACAAGCATGCTGAGCCCTCGGCCCTTTACTGCATGCACTGATCAAAGGGGAAGGAACTGGGAGATATTCAAAGTATACAAAATGAAAGTATTAGGCAACTATTTTCCCATTAAATATGGCATGTTAAAATCTAAAGAGAGGCCAGCCAGATAGAGCAGCAGCTAAGCACCCGCTTAGGCAAGCGCAGGCACGGGGGTTTGATGCCCAGCACTGCATGCCACACCGGCCCTGCCCCTGGGTGCGCTGAGTTGGCTACCATGGTGGTGCACACCTGCAATCCCAGCACTGGGGAGGCTGAAAACAAGAATTGCTACAAGTCCGAGCTGTGTAGAGAGACCCTGTACCAAATACATAAAATAAAAAACTAAAGAGATACATAAAATTTACTTAAAACTATTTCCATTCAATATAATTGCTGGCATTTTCTACATCTGTCATAACTTGAAACAAACTTAAAATATCTTTGGAACTAGATGATGAAATATACATGCTTTTATGGCCATTTTTTGGGAAGACAAACAATACGACTCATATAAACAACCCATAAACCTGCCTCCAAACGTACTGAAAGAGTCCCTGGAGGTGTGGGCACATGCTTTGCTGCTCCAGTCCCAGCCACTAGGAGGCTCAGGCTGGAGGACCACGTAAGTCTGGGAGGTCAGGGCCAGCCCAGGCAAAGTAGCAAGATCCTATCTTTCAACAAAGTTTCTCCCAAGCATGACACACACCTATAAACCTAGCTACTTGGGGGCCTGAGGTAGAAGGACTGCGAGTTTAGGGTCAGCCTGGTCAATTTTAGAGACCCTACCTGAAACTCAAAAAGGCTGGGCATGTAGCTGTGTGGGGCAGCACCCCTTCTGTCATCCCCAGCACAGGAGGCAGGGCTGGGCCAGTGCCTATTAAGTGATGACTCTAACAATGCTCAAAATTTAAATCTCACAACATTTCAATTTGCCCACCTTCTAGCCAGTGCTTACCCTGAAGCTGCGTAACTCCCTCCCACCATTCCAGATGGTAGATAGGCTGTGCCGTACCAGTGAGAGGAATCCCTGGTGCTGCAGCACCACACCAGTGGGTGCCAGGAGCACCCTGCTTGCCTCCATCTGACTAAAGCAGTAAACCTGAGCAGGCACCTCACTGGGTGCGCGCAATGTGCACACATGTGAATACTTTACAACACAAGTGTAGCTGATTAATTTAGACACAGGCCAGGAGAGTAAATGCTGCTAGGTATCTGGAAATCTGTGACATAAAAGCTTAGAGAAATTCTATGTATATATTTTCTCTCCACTTTCTAAAAAATAAGTGACATCATCTGCCATTTCCTTTAAAGCAAACCCATGCAGGGACTCACCTTAATCATTACATGTTCGGCTTTATTGCCTAATTTCCCAAAGCTAGCCTCCGCCTACCAAGTGCACACTTCTTGGGTAGGCGAAACCCTCCACGGCACCTGCCTTTGCTCAACATCAGTGCTTTTTCCCATGTACAGGACACTCTTGCCAGCAGTGCCCTGGGAGCGCAGGGACAGCTGAGACCCGTTCTCCTAAAATTTTACAACTCTCCACAGACATATTTATTAAGTGTTACCTGAAAATACCAAGAAGCTGCCAGATACGGCACTGGTGTGCGCTGATGGCATTCACTCCGCTCATCAGAATGATGTACTCCTCTGGCTCTGGTCAGAAAGGATATGGTGGCTTTGAGCCAGCAGAGCTATCACCAGCCAGCCAGCCCTTCCTCAGAGGTTGCACTTCGCGGTGGGACCAGAAGACCTCAGGGCATTGGCGGGTGAGTCTGAGCACTGAACCAAGTCTGACTGCAGCGTGTAAGTACAAGCTACAACCCGCCACCTGCTGAAGATTATTCATAGTGGTAATAAACATTCGCAAACTGGGCTCAGGCTGTGCTTGGTGTGCTAACAGTGCAAGCACAATGTGAAAGAATGTAAATTCTAACAAGCCAGTCTGGAGCTTCAGGCCTCTCATTAGTCCCCATCCACAAGTGTCATGTGCAGAACTGTCCGCGAGAGGGAGTCACTTCCTTTAACAAAAAGATGCGGCTTTAAAGTCCTGTATGTATAGATACAGCCACAGTGACCTTTCACACCAGCAGAACGTACGTAAGTTTTTAGAGACAATGCCAACTGCTGGAGGAATGAAGAGAAACTGGAAAATGTTTTGCTGGTGGAAATACAACACACCATAGCCACTTTGTATCCTAGTTGGGCATTTTCTTTAAAAAGTTAGAACCAAGTTACCATACAAAGGCCAGCAATTCCACTCCAATGAATCAAAATAATTGAAAATATATTTTCACACTAAGAAATATTTGAATGCTATTGCAATACACACAATAGCTACAAATCAGCACCAATCTAAATGACTGTCATTGTTTATCAAAAAGATGAACACAATGTGGTATGAAACACTTAAAGGACAAATTTACAGACTAGTTACTACCCAGGAGGCCAAAGGTGAGAGAGAAGGGACTCATGGGAATTCTGGAGGAAGGTGAAACATTTCAAATCTGGATTATGGTGATGCTGGCATAAACTTCCTGAATCACCAAGTGTAGGCTTATGGGGGAGAATTTTATATAAATTTCACCTCAATGAAGCTGACCTCAAAACCACACTGATGGCATCTGGCTCCATACTGGGAAATGCAATGAAGCAAGTGAGAACAAGGAAGCAGAGCAGAGCAGTGTGCAAGGACCCAGGACACACAGCTCTGTCATTCAAGCCCAGGCTCTGGTTTCCAGATGGGAAAAAAGACGGGTGTCTGCAAATCAGTAGGGGGAGATCAGGGAATTTATGGTCAGGTAAGAATTTTATTACTTTTGGCAAACAGCCATTATGTTTCTTCCATTAAATAGAAACATTGTTTTAAAAAGGAAAGCCGTTAAGTTTTAGGCCAAATGCAATTATTTTCTGAACCTACATTTGGAAATCTTTGGAGCCAAATTTCTCAAGTTATTTATAACACATCAATGTAAGGGACTAGTGTCATCCAATAACTTTTAGGTACTTTTAATTATCTCAACTTTCAGATTAAAAATAAATTTCAGATATTTAAGATATTCAGGACAAAGACAGTTGAAGTGACAGGTGTATCTATCCCAAGTAGGTAACTCTCATTTGTTATCCTTTTATAACCTGCTGATTTAAATTCACCCCAGCAACCTCAGGTATGAAAATAAACATTTCAAAAAGCTCATTCTTTTAACTTCACAGAGGAATCAATGGCACCTAAGTGAATTATTAGTGAAGACAAGTCTTTTCTGTTAGATTCTGTAGGAATGAAAAGACAGTTTGAGGGGATCTCCCGAAATCTCAGTTCTTAACCCACAAACAACATACTTTTAAGTGCTTTCTGGGGCTCCAGGACAACAGGGCCATCCCCCAGTGCCCATGCTTGAGCAGGTGCACAAGAGAAGTGTGAGGCCAACAGGAGCGCCGGGCAAGCCTGAGGCAAAGGCCAGGATCAATACAGGACTGGAAAACCAAGCTCCACACCCAGAGCAAGGGAGGAGCCCACGGAGCACACCGGCCACACCAGCTGGTCCCTGGCCACAGAAGCACATGTGCGGTTCTTCTGAATGATCTGAATGGGCATGCTCCCAACTAGAACCTCTGGAGACCACACACAGTCGATTTTTGCCTATGTAGCAAAAATCACCCGCATGGGAATGACATGTACTAAGTTTAGCAGAGACAAACTTAGGCCCTCAAAGACTTTAAATATTGGAATTATCAGCTATAGGAGAGAACACTATGTATTAAATGTCCAAAGAAAAATAGAAACCAGTAAAAATTCATCACAAATAACCAGCTACATCTACTAGAATAAAACAGGACTTTTGGAAATGACAAACATGGTTACAGGCCCAGAAAATTCAATGAGTCAGCAACAGATTACACCAAACTGAAGATAAAATCAGTAAACAATAAAGCAGTTTAAAAAAACAAAAGTAAAATAGAATATTCAGACTCCATGGCTGAAATTTTCAACAAAAGATACATCACAAATAGAATCACAAGGTATGCTGGAAGAACCAATGCACAGAATGCCACAACCAGACCTAACCAGGAAGAGAAAAGGATCCTAGAGGAAGGAGAGTTAGCAGGCGGCTGCCCTGTCCCACCAGCTTGTCCCGCCAGCTTGCCCCACCAGTGGCTACCCACGACTATTCCGACTATTCTGGCAGGTGGCTTCGGCACAGTCACTCACAGGACAGTCTTGGTTCAAGCTGCCTGGCAGTGAGACACATGAATTAGGACCCTGTTGTGAGCATGGTAAACAACAAAGAATAGAACAAACTTTCTTAAGACACAAAAAGACACTTAGAAATACTATTTACAGAAAAACCAAAGTGAAAGGATATGCCCACAACAAAAAAGGCATGTGAAGAACAACAGACAAGATTAGCTCCTTAATGCTGTCAACAAGTCCTAAATGAATAAGGAGAAAGAAGACGGAAGGCAGGAAGTAGCCCCCAGGGTGCTGAGAGCACAGCTGGGTAGTGGTGCGCTTGGCCCAGGGCTCCCGTCCTGCCACAGCCCCCTGAAATGCATTTCACAGAGATAGGAATGATGAAACAGGAAAACAGGCTCGACCATCAGGAAAACATAAAATAAACTCACAATAGCATTTAACACCTATAGGCAAGAATTAGGTCTCATAATACCAAGTGAGAGGTCATACTGTAAACTGACACAAACATCTGGAAAATAATGTCACTTCATCTTATAAAACTCATAAGCTGGGCATGGTGGTGCATGCCTGCAGTCTCAGCACTGGGAGGGCTGAGACAGGATCGCCACAAGCCTGAGGCCAGCCTGGGCTACATAGTGAGTTCAAGGTCAGCCTGAACTACACAGTGAGAACCTGTCTCAAAACAAAATACGCATAAAGCTGATCAAACACATACCTTTAAAAAAACACTTTGCTTCTAGATGTATATAAACTGAACAAAGCTCTTGCATACACACAACAGGAAATTGTATATGAAATTCATTTCATCACTGTAAAGTGAAAGCAAAACACCACCCGACATTATAAACTGTAATGAGCTATGGATCCTTTTTTAGTTGTTTGGTTTTTGTGTGACACAGTCCTGCTATATAGTGGAGGCTGGCTTCAGAGCTGTAGATCTTGAACAAGGCAATTATGTTTCTCCGCCTGTAACTATAAAATGCAGAATTAAAGATCAAAATTTTTATAAAGCTACTGGTATTGAAATAATGATAATGCTCCCCAGTACCATTACTAAAATTTATGAAATTCTTAGTTTTGGAGGGGTTAAGACTTAAGTCTAGGGCCGGGGAGATGGCACAGCAGAATAAGCGCTTGTCTGGCAAGTGCAGGGTCCTGAGTTCAATCCCTGGTACTGCAAAAAAAAAAAAAAAAAAAAAAAGACTTAAATCTAGAATGTCCCCCAAGTCTCTGGTGTCTAGAGGTCAGGCTGGGGATGGTGACTGGACCTGGGGCACTGGGACATGACTTAGAAAGTGGTATGGTCTAGGAAAGTGAGCCTATGTGAGCTCTCAATGGTAATGAACAGCCTGCTGCCGCATGCCGAAGGTTTGCTACCACCCTATCCAGTCCCAGCTCCTCCCTTCCCTGCCTCCTGGCTGTCAGAGCTGAACAGCTTCCTCCATCAGACCCTTCCAGCACGCTGTCTCTGCCAGCTGACCACAGAGTGAATGCCCAGCCTCCCCTTCCTCTGCACATCAAGTACTTTGTTCCAGCAATGGGACAGCTAATACAAAGAGTGCAGCTTAGTAGCACAGCATGTACTTAGAATGGGTTCTGTCCCCCAGCCCCAAAGAGAAAAGCAGAACTGTTCACTCCCCAAAGGGATTCAGATACAAACTGGTAATAAAATTAGTACAAGCCCAAGAGACCCTGGAGAAGAACCTAAGGGGGACTGTAAGAACCTGCACCTAGGCTGGGGAGATGGCTCAGTAGAGTAAGTGCTTCCCTGGCAAGCACAAGGGCCTGAGTTCAATCCCTGGTTACACTTACACACACACACACACACACACACACACACACAGAACCTGCACCTGGAGATGCACAAGTGTGGACACTGCTGGTCATCTGACAGCCAGCTGAAAGCATCACCCCAGCCAGACAGCTGGGACTGGCATAGGGGTGTTCCCTGGCTCCATACTGTGAACAGTGGGAGGTTCCAGAACGTACACAACCTTCAAAAACAAAACCCAGAAGCTTTACACTCAAACAAGGTGACTCCTCAAAGAGGCTTCTGCACACTTGGTTCACTCAGGGGCCTGGGGTGATTTTTAAAAAAATCTTTACCTGTAATTGCTTATTTTTGAGACTACTTCACCACGGAGAATCTTCATTTTCTGAGGGCAGATTTGATTCACAAGCCACAAAACACTTTTAGCCTCGCCTGACGTCTTAAGCACACAGATCCATAATAAAGTTGGGACTCTAATCAAAATTAATGTATGGCTGTGATAAGCCTAAGTCTCCTGAGTGATTTAACATTGGTTATTCTCAAAGATAAGTTGTAGGAAGCTTTCAGCAATAGCAATACTGCTTTAAGAGAAAAACCAGAGCCTGGAAAGATTAGTTGGAAGGACAACACTCCATGTGAATATGGACAGTCATTTGTAGGCAGTACAGATTCAAAATGAATGAAGATACAATTGCTTAAGAGTAGTAAAACTACCTGCATCAGTCGCCTTTTGGCCTGTAATTTCTGTAAAGGTAACAAAAACTTTATTTTCAGTTAAACATAAGTATGCTTTTTTTTTTTTTTTGACAGTCTTGCTGAATTTGCCAAGTAGCCCAGGCTGGCCTCAAACTCACAGCAATCCGTAGTAAGATCTTACAGATAGCTCCAGTTAGATATGCATATATATACCCTGAGATATACTTTTATGTGTGTAATATATGGATCCTAATTATTTGAAATTAGTATTTCGTAGCATATATGATTATTTATTACTTTGATGTGCTGGAGTATTATGACATTAGTTTATAACATATCATTTAAGAAAATATAGAGAATTTCATCATTAGGATCTCATGTAAAAGGGGCAAACACATAGCCAAGATTAGCTCATTAATAATTTAAAACTCTTGTTTGAGAAACCATAGAAACATTCTTAATAAAATATGACTTAGATTCCAATGTATTTTCTCTCATAGAAAAAAACTAACACAGAAAAATTTTCTGGTTTACCATTTTAAAAAGCACTTTATATAGTATCAACAATCTCTTATCCAGGCATTTGGCAGCATTATACACAGTTCATTTGGGAACTGATAATAACAGTTCTTAAAGGGAGTACAAAGTTTATTTAGACACTTGAAGTATAACAAGCTAGTTACATAGGAATATGGTGAAATTATTTTAAAGTGGCAGTGCGACACAGGATAGTAGTAGTTTGAAGGACTAAATGAGAGAATTACACAAAAGAATCTAGAAATATTTCTTGAAGAAAATAAGATACAAGGCCAGGTACAGTGGTCCACAGGCCAGGGCAAGAGGATCAGCTGAGCTCAGCAGCTTGAGGATTGTCTGGGCAACAGGGAAGACCGTAGCTCAAAAAAAAAAAAAAAAAAAAA
>NW_004524604.1:3483780-3491131 GCF_000260255.1 Octodon degus | reverse complement strand
TTTTTTTTTTTTTTTTTTTTTTGCATTCTGATTTCAGTATTTTAACTCTACCTTACATCACATTTCTGGGATGTGCTGTTCACGTCACAGGTCCAAGCAACAGCGCACTATGGGGAACTACTTCTCCAACCACCTATGTCTCGGCACGAGCATCCTCTCAGCTGCATCTCCTTTCAGCAAGTCCCACTTTCTATTTCCAAGGTGCTCCTGTCCAGCAAGACTGCATGCTAACTGCTCTTTTCCCATCTGTCTATGTCAGCCCCATGTTCCCCTTTACCTACGCCCATCTCGTGTTTTGTGAGTGTGAGGGTGGACATGTAGGATGTCTGACACGAGTACTGTATAAGCCAGAAAGGGCAATGTCACACACACCTCTCTTCACACAACAGGCAAACACATGTGATGCGGAAAAATGCTTTGAATGATCATAGGAAACAGTCAGATGCCGACACCTGAAGGTAAACATACTTGTAACCATAGCCAGATATACACTGTAATACACGAGCTTCATCAGACATGGAAACAGAGAGTGGAAGCCAGGTTTTTCAACTTATTCCCCACAGCCAGCTGTGCCCAGCACAGCCAGCACTTTTGGGGGGTACTTTACTATTATATTTAATGTATTTAGTTGTTTCAGGGTCTCACTATGCAGCTCGGACTCATGGTAATCCTCCTGTTTTTTAACCTTCCCAGTGCTGGGACTACAGGTGTGCACCACTATGCCCAGACTCTGTGGCTGGCTTAGCCCACTGTGGGGACAGGGCTGGCCATGTGGTGCCAGGGATCGAACTGTGGTCCCTGCACTTGCCTAAGCAGGCACTTTAGTCCTCTGAGCTATCTCGCCAGCTCCATTTTGGGGCGTAATTTAAATGTGGTCAGTTACACTAGGAGCCCTGCTATATAATCAAACATGACTCAGGAATTTGCCAAAAGCCAAGAGTAGACAAAATACATGATGAGAACTTTGAAATTTGCTTCATGAAGTGCACTGCCAGCTTGAGCCCCCTTGAATGTTTTTCCTCTCTTTCAGTGGGGATGCCTGACAGCTGGCTTTTGGAATATGGCCTCTTGTCCTCCTGCACTGACAAGTCCAGTCCTCATTTAATCAGCAGTAGCCCTCAGGCCCGGCTGGGTCAGGGAGTCTCTCACTGGCCAGCTTCCCTGAGCATCAAGCAACTGCGCAGCAGTGAACTGGTCAGGTTCCAGAGTGCATGCGTGTGAAGACCCAGAAGAGGATGCCAAGCTGCACAGCAAATGTAAAACGGTACTTTAATGTTCTCAATAAATATTTATAAAAGTATATACAAATAATGAACAGGTCATCTTATAATGCTAGTTAAAACAATGAAATGCTGTAATATCAGTTGGTTTATCAGTACCTTGGGGTTCAAATTAATTTGCAGAAATGTTTTCAATTAAACTGCAATAAATACACTAGAGAGTGTTAAACATAAGAAAAGAAGAGCAGTTTCCATCTTCCTCTGTTTTTCCCAACATGTGTTTCATTAACGATGGACTTGAAACTAGTCAACAAAGAGTTCTGGTGGTCAATCCTGGGTTCAAAATCAAACAAGTCAAAGGAGAAGGGTAAAGACAGGTTCAGAGTTCCCTTGGTAGACAGTGTATAACTGGCACCTTCTCAGGGTCTCCCGTCTAAGCACTGGGATGATAGCAGTCCTAAGCCCTCTCTAGTATTTCCTTGGGTTCACTTTCAGCATGAGATAGGAAAAAAACAAAAAACAAAAACAAAAGTGTAGATTTGTCCAGACATTATTAGCACAGCCAAGTTTTTTGGTGTCTTAGCAACTCAAATGGAAATCAAGGCCTGCATCAGCTTCCAAGAATGCAGCCAACTGACATTCAGACAGAAAGTTTTTCTACTTCTGTAAATACCCAAGAAAGTGAAAATCAACACTTAGAATAAAAGACAAAACTTCAGCAGCACCAAGTAGAACTGATTTTCCAGAACAGCAGGTCTTCTGTGCCCAGGCACACACACGTAGCTTCTAAGCTCTGATCTGGAGGGACCCATGACCCAAGGCTAATCCCTTTAGGCAAAGGAAAAGTGAAACTCAACAAATTTCATTTGGATTCATCCAAACAAACAGAGACTTCAAGGTTTTGGCACTATCTCACACATTTTCTCCAGAATAGGTATGGGTTTCAAGTTAAAGTGTCTTTCTCCCCACACCATTATTTATTAAACCAGGAAGTACCAAATCTAACAGTAGGACTAAAAATTCTTCAATTATCATTCAAAAAGTTGTACATTTAAATAAGTCTCTGGTTGTCATTAAAATTCAAAGGGGTTCATAGCAAAATCTTGGCTGGCTTTGTTGCTCATCAGATGCGACAGTTGGTATGTGCTTGCGCACTAGTCACATACAGTCTACCACGTTGCTGGACCCGAGGCCCACGTCCCGAATCTGGCTTGTTAGACAGGCACACACAGCGACGCCTGCACCAGCTCTGCAGTGAGACACAGAGCCCACAAGCTCCCACCTGGAAAGACAGAGGACAAGGAGTGCTTAAAACCAAGCATCATTTACTCAAAATAAATACCAGCCACAGATAGTCCTTAGGATGGGACTGCTTCTGAAAGATAGCAAGCTTCCCAGAGGGGATAAAGTGCAGTATCCCTAAGTCTGTAGGAACACTTCGAGTATAGGACAGTTATGTGAGCTTCTGATTTTCATAGTCTCAGTTACCTGAAGTCAATCCTAGCCCCAAAATATTAAATGGAAAATTCCAGAAATAAATAATGCTTAGGCTTTAAATTGTATGCTGCTAAGGCGGATAATGAGATCTCAAGTACCCTACTCTGTTCTGCCTGTTTGTCCAGCATATACAGGCTGGGGATGATGCTACCTTGTTCCTTGATGACCACCTCTGCTCCCACACTGGCTGTGGTGCTACTGCATTGGTGTGTTCAAGCAATGCTTATGTAATAATGGTCTCAAAGTGCAGACAGTGATGCTGCTAACTTCACTACAGTGGGCAGTGCTGCTATAATTGCTCTACTTTATTACTACCTATGCCTATGTCTATGCCTAATTCCTAAGTTAGGTGTTCTTGTGATATCTATGAAGCTTGGTGCTAGTGGTTGATTCAGGCCTCCAGTGGAGGTGGTCTGAACACACCTGTGAATAAGGAGGAGGCTGCACTACTCTCTTTCTGGAGTAATCTATCACTAGAATGTGCCACTGAATCCCAGAAGCAATGTGCAAATCACCTGTTCAGCACTGGATCAAAGGCTTCCACTGTGTTTAAGTACGTATTGCCGTTGTGACCACCGACTGCAAAGATTTTGCCCATCACCGTGGCAATCCCCACCCCACCCCTGGGAGTGGTGAGCGAGGCCACGTAATCCCACTTGTTGTTTCGAGGATCATACCGCTCAACAGAGCTCAGAGGAGAGTTATCGTCAAAACCACCTGGAGGAAAAAAATTTAAAACAGTGTGACGCTGCATGAAAATTAATCATAAAATCTCCATTCTATAGCTTCTGAAACCCAATCTCATAAAACCATTATAGAATGGTTTCGAGAAAAGTTAAAAAAGGTTCATTCCAAACCCATCCTACTGCTACCACGCCTGCTATTAGAATTGTCCCACACTTTACTCATAGTCTCACAGTGGGAAAATCTGTAATCTATATCTAAGTAGATACTCTAGAAAAAAAGATAACAGTCACCCATACAATTTCTCCTTAATCTCCCAGAACAAATAAAACTTATGTTTTTATTCATGCTATGTTTTTAAACAGTAATAAGGCTTAAGAAGGAGTCTAGTCCTTCTCCTAACACTGTTATTGGCAGGGTAACCAGAGATGGTAGACTCTGGCTGAAATTGTTTACCAAAATCCCGTCTTTTCCCTACATACTCTTTCTTGTAGTGCATTCTAACAACCACTTAATATATTCCTGGGCACTAAATGTGGGCTGCTGTTCTGGTTTTGGAGACAGGGTCTTGCTATATATCCAGTCTAGGCCAGGCTTCAACTTGCTATGTAGGCCAGGCCGGCTCATGATCCTCCTGCCTCGGCTTCCTGGTGCTGGTGATATGGGTATGTGCCACCATGCCCAGCTTACAACACTATAATATAAAACAAATTTTCATTATAATAAAGAATTCAGTTTTAACTATTGCTCATATTAATATAAAAGATTAAGTTTTCAGCAGCTTTCCTCCTCCAGTGCTGGGGATTGAGCCAGTTAATTTTCCACAGCCTTTTCCACTGATTTCATATTACTTTCTTAGATGGTACATACAAATTTTTTTTTTTTCCCCAGAACTGGGGATTGAACTCAGGCTCTTGCACTTGCCAGGGAAACGTTTATTCCACTGAGCCACCTCCCCGGCCCTACATACAAATTTGTAATAATAAATTGTAATAGAATTCAAAAGCCATGCATAATGGTGCACACCTTTTAATCCCAACACTTGAATCCCCCCCCTTTTTTTTTTCTTTTTTTTTTTTTTTTTTTGCTCTGAATGCCTTCAAGGCATGACTGGCTGGCTTGTGTTGTAGGGATCAAACCACAGCAACCTGAGCCTGATTGCTTTGTTGAAGCAGCCACTTAAAGAACTGAGCTAAGGGGCAGGCCCCCTTTTTTTTCTTTTTTGAGACATGGTTTCACAATGCAGTTTTTTGGGCTTTGTTTGTTTGTTTTTGGCGGAACTGGGGATTGAACTCAGGCCCTTACATTTGCCAGGGAAGGGTTTATTCTACTGAGCCATCTCCCCCGTCCAATCCCAACACTTGAGAGGCTGAGGCAGGAGAAATGCTGTGAGCTTGAAGTCAGCCTGGACTACTTAGTAAAACTCTATCTTAAAAAAAAAAAAAAAAAATCAAGGCAGGCCAGGGAGGGCCAGGGATGTCAGTCACTCAGCAGCACAGTGCTTGCCTGGCAATCATAACGTCTTGCGTTTTATTCCTGATACAAAAAAAAAAAAAAAAAAATCACGGTCTGAACTCAAGACAGGAAAAAGCTAGGCATGATGGCATACAGCTATA
Organism: Octodon degus; assembly: GCF_000260255.1. Taxonomy (NCBI): domain Eukaryota; kingdom Metazoa; phylum Chordata; class Mammalia; order Rodentia; family Octodontidae; genus Octodon; species Octodon degus. Next base: position 3,486,114 of record NW_004524604.1, on the reverse strand, counting down.
ATCCCATCAGTTGAGAAGTGTAAGCAGGAGGATCATCATGAGTTTGAGGATAGCCTGGGCTGCACAGCAAGTTCAAGGCCAGCCTATATCACATAAAGACCCTGTCTCAAAAAAAAAAAAAAAGGAGGGGGGGTGATAAAACAGAACACAGTCAGGCTGTCAGATATGCTTGTAGCTTCACATTTTTCTTATTCAAATATGATGTACCTCTTTTAAACAGAATTTGAATGGCCAAGAAGGTTTCTCAATGTTCAACCTGAGTTGTTCTTATTTTTATATCAGTTACTAATCATAATATGGTGACTCATTTGTTGGCTAACTATGAAGTGGTTAACCACAGTTTGCTGGAGGTGGCTGACACTGGAAAATGATCCTATGTGGGAGGCGGGACAGGGTCTCAGTGCCTAAAGCAGTCAAGCTACCTCATTCCTGAGAAAAGCAACCTTCCTGGCCAATGTCAGCTATTAGTTACTAAGCAACTTTCTGTCACATGATACTAACTTTGCAAAGGTATAAACACTCCCATGTTGTTCTTTGGATCCTTTGCAAATGAGGCAAGCGGGCCACTACCTGACCCAGAGCTTGTCTGTCTTTTCCTCATTCCTGTACCATTTCTCCTGGGATATACCCAACGAGTCCCTAAAGCAGTTAAATTGCTAACATATTTTACCTTAAATTCTTAAAATAATTTTGAAAGGTGAGGTATGGTGAGACACACCTGTGTCCCAGCACTCAGGAGGCTGAGGCAAGAGGATTGCCGGGAAGTTTGAGGCCAGCACAACTGAAGAGTTGAGTTCGAGGCCAGCCTGAACTACATAGCACCATCTTGTCTCAAAAAACTGGAAAGAAAAGATCTCAAAGACAAGACCAACAGATTTGAAGAGGAGCAACAGATCTGACGATAAAAATAAATAATAGAACAATCACTGTTAATTTGTTATTCTTCTTTTGAAAATCTACAACATGTATTGTCATATACTACCCTGTTTCTTTCTAAGAATTTAGGACAGATCTACAGGGTGTACAGGGTCTCACTGTGTAGATCAGATGCATAGTGATTCTCCTTTTTTTAGCCTCCCAAGTGAAGGGATTATAGGCAGATCACCACGCCCAGTCTCAACTGCAGTCTCAGCACTCCCTGGGGCGCGGGGCTAGCACAACACACCAGGGATCAAACCCTGGCTGCTAAGCTCTGCCAAAGAAGGTGCTTTAGTCCACTGGGATATCTGGCCAGCCTTTCTGCCTTTCTTTCTGTTATTTGTTTTTACTATTCAAAATAAAATAATTTAAATTTTAAAAAAAGACAGGCATTTTTATTCCCATCTTGCTACCCCAAGTGTGGTGAATGGACACAAAAGCATGCTGTGCTTCAGGACCTGTTAAAAACAGAGTCTGGATCCCTCCTTGGCAGGACAATGCTTCCAGGTCATTTACAGGTATATTAGAGTTGGGGAAAGAGTTGCTCTAAAGTTCAATTCAGCATGCCATTAAGTCTGTGAAAAAGCAGTATGAAAACTGGCATAGCCTTTATTCATATAAAAAAGCCTATTAGCTCACAAAGTCTTTGTGGTGGTTAGGCTTAACTGCATCAATATGACTGGCTTGGGGGCTGACTAAGGGATTAGGAAAGCATACTTCTAAACGTGTACTGGCGGGTCACACGGTATGACCTTGGGCTCTCCAACCGGCCCCTGCCCTCTCTGCTCTGGCACTGTTCCCTTGGTCTGCTTCCTCAGTGCCATGACCTGCACTGCTCTGCTCCACCAGGCTCTTCCACCAAATTCCTGCCTCAGAGCCACAGACCATGTGCTGGATCCACTCAAACTGTGAGCCAAACTAGCCCTTCCCTCCCATAAGCTGTGGGTGTCGTATACTGAATCCCAGCAATGAGAAAGCCAACAGTTTCCACATAATTTCCTGTGTATGAGCAAGTGTTAGACCTTTTAAGAGCTATTTTATTTTTTTTAAGAGCTATTTTAGCAAAGCACAATTAGTTTAATTTAACAGACATACATGTTTCATTTAAATACAATCTCCTGCTTTAGATATATTTGCTATTCTTAGAAAACCACACAGGCTGAAATTTTAAATATAGGATAAAGATCTGAGAAACAAAAGCACAAAAGTTAACTTCAAGAATTCAAAATATCAGTTGGACACAGTGGTGCATAGGCTCAGGATCAAAAATCTGAAGCCAACCCAGGAACCTTGGCAAGAGCCTGTCTTAAAAGTTTTGGTAGGGGCTGGAGAGATGGCTCAGTGGTCTAAGGCACCTACTTAGAACAAGCTTGGCAAAGCATCAGGGACCGCGGTTCAATCCCCCAGCACCACATG
>NW_004524604.1:3475746-3483665 GCF_000260255.1 Octodon degus | reverse complement strand
AAAAAAAAAAAAAAAAAAAAAAGTTTTGGTGATGCTGCCTTGGCTCACTCCCACGTACTGACAAAAAAAAAAAGTACCTTAGGACTTATTCCACTGAAGGTTAAATGTAATAATTACTATATAATCTTTGGTGGTGTGCTGTTTTATACTTGTTAGTATTGTATCCGACATATTAAACTAAGCATCATCCACTCACCAACAACATATAAGCAGCCGTGAAGCTCACTGACTCCATTGCCTGCTCGTCGTTGACCCATTTCTTTCACTTCTATCCACTTGTCCAGATGTGGATCATACCTCTCCACACTGGACAAAGAAGCCACTCCATCATTGCCACCTACTGCATAAACATGGCTCTGAATGAAGAAAAAAATGTGTAACGTTAGAATTTGAATTGCTGCACACATGGTGCTGCTGGTCCGCCTGGCCAGCAGAGCAGCAGTGTCTCAGGAATAACGCAGCATGCAGGCAGACGCATCTAGGGAGATGAGCAGCACCTCAACAGACATGGGAAGGCTGCTCACCACTCACCATGAGCGCCACGGAGCCGACGCCTCCGCGGGGAGTGTTCATCGGGGCCACCACACTCCACTGGTTGGATTCGATATCGTATCTCTCCACGTCATTGAAGCAAGTGTTGTCGTCCAGCCCTCCGATGGCATATATTGGGCCTCCCAAGGAGGCCAAGGCAATTCCTCGCCTGCAAAAGCAACAAAACAAATTTTAATATCGGGGTTTATTTGCAGAAGTAGCAAAGAACACTATGCAAACACAAGTCATCATCACATTAACCAGAGAGTGATCTGCTCGCATTATTCTTCAACTCTCCAGGGCGTCTGAACATAGACTCGAGGGATGCCCAACTGTGGGACACAAACAGAATTCCTTAAAGGTGAACAGTGCATAGTCTACAATGGCTACAGTAAACTGAGATCAAATAATGAAGTAAAAACTCAACAAAATAATATGAAGAAGTCCAAAAAAAAAGTTGCAAACTTCAAGGTTAAAGCGTTGTCAGAAAGTGGGTTTGCTGTGAGGCCAAAAGTGAAATCTTATTTCTGAATCTATATGGATCAGCAGGGTGCTTTGTGTTACAGGTCTCGTTATTCCACCACACAAACATTCATTCACTTTTATGCAACAAGCATCCCACCACCCAGCTTTATATTTATTTATTTATTTATTTATTTATTTGGGAAGGGTCTACAGGGTGTTCAGGGTCTCTCACTACTAGATCAGACTTGTAGTGATTCTGTTTTTTTTAATAGCCTCCCAAGAGCTGGGATTACAGGTGCACACAACCACGCCCAGTCTCAATTGCCATCTCAGCATGCCTCAGGGGCAGGGCCAGCATGGCAGGCCTGGGGATCGAACCCTCGGCCCCTGAGCCTGCTTGCAAGTGCTTTAATCCGCTGAGCTATTTGGCTGGCCCTCCATCTTTATTTATTTTTTTTATTTTATTTATTTATGTGTGTGTGTGTGTGTGTGTGTGGCCAGCTCAGCCCACCAGGGGGCAGGGCTGGCTGGCATGTGGTGCTGGGGGATTGAACCGCAGTCCCTGCGCTTTGCTGAGCTTGTTCTAAGTAGGTGCTTTAGACCACTGAGCCATCTCACCAGCCCCCATCTTTATTTTTGAAAAACATTAATTTTTTTTTCCTTTGGAAAAAGACATTTAGCCTTTATCTAAATCTAGTTCATTATAATTACGATCAGAAAAAAATTATCAGTTTTTTACAGAATACACTGTAGCAACACAAAATTGAACTATTCTAAAACTAGTCTCTAACTTGGATACAAAATAGTGCACTTCAACCTCAACTACTCTGCTACTTTTTCTGAAATACAGCTGCTGTTAATAGGTTAATAAAGGTAAAGCACTTAGAATGATGTCTAGTTCACATTTAGCATGAGTATGGAGCACAGTGGTGTATGCCTGTAACCCCAGCACTCTAGGAAGCTGAGGCTAAAAGACAGATTCCAGTCCAGCAGAGGTAACTTAATGAGATTGTCTCAAAATAAAAGGGCTGGGATGCAGCTCAGTGCAAAGGCCCTAGGTTTAATATCCAATACTGCTCCACCCTGGCAGCAATATTAGATTCTGGATGTTTCTGGGCTTTAGAATATCTGCATAGAATTCACTGGTTGAGCATCCCTAATAAAAAATTCATCCAAAACCTGAAGTTTTTGAGCACTGCTCAGAAGTGTCAGATTTTTTTTTCGGGGGGGGGGGGTGCTTTTTGAGATAGGGTTTCACTATGCAATTCAAATTGGCCTTGGACTCACTTTGTATCCCTGGCTGGCCTCAAACTCATGGCAATCTTCTTGCCTCAGCCTCCCATGCTGGGGTTATAGGCACGTACCGCTATGCCTGGTGTGAGTTTCAGGTGTCAGAGCGTACTCAATTTCAGATTTTCAGAATTGGTATGTCTAGTCTGTCCTGGAGTAAGGAGCAACTCTATAGAGACCCTAGCTGTGCTCACCACAGTACCCTAAGAAGGAATTACTAAGGATGATGTCACTGCTCATTTTTACTGTCCTTATCTTCTTTCCTTGGGAATGGAAAGCTACGACTTAGACAATACTGTGGCTATAAAACACCTAGGTCTGTATGAATATGCGTGCTCTTCTCTAGAGCTGAAGAGTACTGAATGGGGCCAGAAACAGAGTAAGGGTGCCAACTAGGTCTCTCGCTCCCCAAACACAACAGTAGGTACTATCATTGGCTACTTTTGATTCTTCAAAACTCTCCTCAGGTTCAAGATATGGGCAGTGGTAGTCTTTGCCTAGCTTGTACGAGGGCCTGGACCCAAACCCCAGTACCACAAAAAACAACCAATCAAAACCAAGAACATTCTTGGGGCTGCGAGATAGCTCACCTGCCTGGCAAGCATAAGCACCCAAGTTTGATCCCCTGTACCACATGCCATGTGCATGCCGGCCCAGAAACCAGGTAGGCTGGGACATACCTATAATCCCAGTGCTAGGGAGGCTAAGACAGCAGAATCACTACGAGGCTGAGTTGTATAGTGAGACCCTGTACCAAATAAATAAATAAATAAATTTAAAAACACAAGGACATTCTCCTTTGGTTTTCATAAGAGCCCACATCTAGTTTTCGTCTTGCCTTCCTAGCTGGGGTGTTCCTTCCCTCTCCCAGTGCCTTCCACCATCCAGTATTCACTTACAAGGCTCCCTCAGACTCCGGCTGAAGCCCTCTGAGTACTCCATATGCTCTTCTCCCTAAGTAATCTCATTCCTTCTGCAGCTCTATAACAACTCCAACATACATTTTCACACATATACCTACACTCTACTTCAAATCTGTCTTGCTTTAATGTGAGGTGAAACCTGCTGCCACTGGCTGAATTTTAAAATACTCCCTGCATGACCATCTGCTAGTGTGACCTCATAACCATGCTACACCAAATGGCAGAAGGGAGATTACCTGGTGGGCCTAATCCAATTCTCTACAAGCACTTTACAAGCAGAGAGCTTCTGTCAGCCTGTAGTTAGGAACACAAAACACAAGTAGATCTGGCATGCTGATGCTTATCTAAAGATGGAGAGCAAGTGTGGAAAGGACCTGACAGTGCCTTCCCCCTAGCCAACAAAATGGCTCACAAAAATGAAACTCAGCCCTGCACCATGAAGGTCCCAATTCCAAGTGAATCACCTGGAAGTGGCTTTGTCCCAAGAAGTTCCAAGCAAGGGGCTAGCACCACCAACACCTTGTTTCTGGCTTTGCAAGAACTGAAGCAGGAGACTCCCCAGAAGCCCACAGGACTTCTGGGCTGCAAGCTATTCAGGGTGCTTTCAGCCACTAACTTTGTAGTAGTTTATTAGATAGTGATAGACAACTAAGAGTGCCCACCTCCTGATTCACTGCACAGTACCACCAACATCTGGTTACTTTAGCCAGAAAGAGCCATCTCTGCCTCTCCTTATTCCTCCTAAATTGGTTGTACACCTCTGAAGAATCACCGTTTTTCTTCTATGTCAATTTCTACCACTTTAGACCGAACCTCCATAACTTGATTAAACAATGGCTTTTGGTCTGTTGGCCAGGCTTCTTTGTCGTGCTCTGATACCTCCTCCATTTGGTATGTAGAGGACCTCTGATCACATAACTCTGATCCTATTCCCCTTATAATTAAAATAAACACATATATTCATATGCATAACCCTTGCAAAAACCCACCAGAAAAAAGGATAGCTCTTTGGAAGGCTGCCACCCTTGGCCTGCTCTTTGAGCTCCACTTCCTGAGATTCTCCTGAGTCTCAGGTCATAGTAGACTGGCTTTCCCAAGCTCTCTGCTCTTTCTCCTTCAGGACTGGAGGCCACCATCTCTTCCCATCCACCACCTTTACCTCAACTTTAACCACCTACTGGGGTGGAATTCTTCAATTTTTGCAGATTGAAAGTTAAATGAAACTTCATTAAGCTCCTTCCCATTTATGAAGTTTGCCCTGAGCTAATATAGTGTTTCATTTATGTCACATATATGTGCCTTTATATTTTCCCTTCTTGAATGTAAGCTTTGAGGGGCAGAGACTTTGGCTACTTTATGGCTGGTAGCAGAAAGAGAAATGGTATCTTTATTACTTGGTATGTATTGCAGTAGACATTTAAATTTTATTGTTAGATAAACAAATTAACACATAAACATGCTCAGTTATGATGATTTTCATTAAAAATATAGCTTGAACAAAAATTAGGGTTTATTTTAGTGGAAAAATGAAAAGGGGATGAAAGAAGGAACCAGGTACTTACATGTGCAAATTATGTTGAAATGCTTAATAAAAACACAATTTGGTGAGACCTCTGAGACGATTGTGGAGTGGTGAACAGCAGAAAAAGAGACTTCTGAGATTCTTGTATCTAGACACTGCAATATAGCAACATGAGGAAGAAAGGCGGGAAATGGTCCTGGGACCTAGGAAGGATCTGAAGTGAGGCTTGACGCCCACTGGGAGACTCCAACCAAGGTGGAGGCGGTCAGCAGTGCCTTCTCACTGTGCAGGAGGGGCAGCCTGAACCTGCAGATCAATGGTGACTGCTGGCAGCGTCAGAGGCCTCCACGGAGAAACAAACACACCAGCGAACAGAGCGGTGGACACAATGCACTGATGTGGCTGGTGAATTACTTGGATTCAGGTGTTCTCCAGGAGAAGGCAACCGGCCAGCAACCATCTTGGACAGGGGCCAGCTGAGCTCAGCGCTCAAAGCAGCCACAGCCCAGCTCCATCTAGTGGATCCCAGTGGCTGGGCCAAGGAGCCAACTTCAAACCAGGAGGAAGCACACAAGATTGCTGCAAGCAAATCTGCTTCCAGCCTCACAGCCAGAAACCAGCCTCAATTAGTAGAACTGGAGGCACAGCTCACCGGGATTAGCCACTGCCCCAATGTAAAACTACTATAGGTTTGCTGGGATTAATTAATTTGGATCTGGACTCTGTCTGCTCCCTCTACCAGTGACAGCAAAGACATGCCTTGAAGTAGACCTTTTTTGGGGGTTTTTCCCCCCCTTGGTTTGTTTTTTTTTGATCTAGGGTGAACATGATTCCTGGTTTTCTTGTTGCTGTTCTTATTTTTATTTCTTCCTTCCACCTTTCCCTCTTGCCTTTTCACCAGCTTCCCTAAGTTCATGTGATCCTCTTTTGCCTTTTAGCCTTGCTTCTAATCTCTTCCTCTTCTAGTTCTCTAGTTTTTCCCCTAACCCCTTTAATTTTTTTCTCAATGGTAAAATTGCCATATCAAGGGCTTATTTACTGCATACAATTTTCTGGTTCATTCTAGATTTTGTCATATAACCACAAATAAATATTTCATACTGTTAAAGGTGGCAAATTAAGTCACCTCAGTTTGTCATTTTATAGGCCTTGTTTGATGCTACTGTTATTACTGACTGCACCATTTTAGCCAAGGCTAAACAACGATTTGAATCAGTGTTCTTCCTGATATACCACAACTGAGACTACCCAAGGGTCATAAAAAATACTACAGACCAGAACCAAAGAACCAGGAGTTAGGACATGATTAAATAAATTCCAAGAAATTGAAATTATCTCATGCATATTATAAGACCATAGTGCAATAAAACTGGGAATCAATGGCAAAAGAAACCACAAAAACTTAAACTCATGGAAATTTAATAGCACTGTCCTGAACAGTCAGTGGGTCATGGAAAAAATTAAGACAGTTTCTACAATGAAATGATAATGCCTGTACAACATGCTACAATTTTCATTCCTGGAAGCAAGCCATTACTCTGATAACAAAACTAGAGAAGGATCTAATCAACAAACAGAACTAAAGGCCCTTCTGCCTAATGACTACAGATGCAAAAAGCCTCAATAAGATACTGGCACACAGAATGCAGCAAATCATCACGAAGACTAAATATCATGGCCAGGTAGGTTGCATCCCAGAGATGCAGGAATGGTTCAACATCTGCAAACCAAAAATGTAATACAGTGTATTAACAGAACCAAGGACAAAAACCATATGATCATCTCAATAGATGCAGAAAAAGCATCTGGCAAAGTTCAACACCCATTCATGACAAAAACCCTACAGAAAATTGTAACAGATGGTATTTATCTCAATCTGACAAAAGCCATCTATGACAAAACACCATCCAACATCATGCTAAACACAAAAACAGGAAGCTTGCACTCTAAAATCAGGAAATCAGGGATGTCTACTGTCACTACTCTTATTCTGTATAGTTCTGGAAATACTAGCTACAGCAATCAGACAAGAGAAAGGAAAGCAATAAGGATGAGAAAGAGGAAGTTAAATTATCATTATGGATGACATGACATTCTACATAGATTTCTAAATGTAATAACCAAATTCAGTAGCTTTGCTGAATACAAAATCAATACTCAAATACCAATAGCCTTCCTGTACACAAGTAGGACAAACTCAGAGAAAGAAATTAGGGAAACGGACCTTTTCAGATACAAAAGTTACATTTTTAGTTATATAGGTCTTGCTTTAATTTGGTCTTAACCATCCAGCAGAAAAGTATAACCATGAGATATAAAAAGTAATGCCATACTGGGACTGGTGAGATGGCTCAGTGTTCTAAAGCACCTACTTAGAACAAGCTTAGCAAAGCACAGGGACCACGGTTCCAGCCCCCTGGTGGGCTGAGCTGGCCACATACACACACACACACACACACACACACACATGAATAAATTTTTAAAAAAGTAATGCCATATTAATATGCTGAGCTGTAAAACGCTCAAGTCAATAACCTTTGACAACTGCCAGTTCTGCGGATAACCTACAACTATTATGGACCACTGGACTATATTGGGATATTTTGCTGAATTCAAGGGCATAAAATATTTGAACTGGCGTCAAGTATGAAAAGGTCCTTTAAAGACTTCTCCAAATACAGCTTCTCTAACAGTAAAGGAACACCCATCTCTGACAAAACAAAACAAAAAAGGGGGATATAAATGAAAGACCTTTTTTTTTTTTCTTTAATGCAATGGGGTTAAATCTTTTTGCTTGTTTTGTTTTTGTTTGTTTGTTTGTTTGTTTGTTTTTTGGTACCGGGAATTGAACTCAGGCAATTGTGCTTGCCAGGGACGTGTTTATTCCACTGAGCCATTCTCCCTGGCCCCTGAAAGACCATTTTATAGTGAAAAAAAATATATATGTATATACAAAATAGGATAGATATACAGCTACTTTCTCTAAGTTCAATGATTAGAAAGATTTGTACTAATATCGGTTAGAAAAGAGATGATGTTTGCATCTTACACTGTGAATTACTACAAAGACAACAATATACAATGTAGGGGCCAGGGAGATAGCTCAGTGGAGTAAGCGCTTCCCTGGCAAGCTCAAGGGCCTGAGTTCAACCCCTGGTTCTGCAAAATAAATAAATAAATAAATAAAT
>NW_004524604.1:3466535-3473621 GCF_000260255.1 Octodon degus | reverse complement strand
AAAAAAAAAAAAAAAATTCCAATACTGTATCTCAAAAAATTAGAAAAATTAATTTGAAAACAAAAGAGACCTAGAATAGCAAGAACAATTCTGGGCAACAAAGACAAGGCAGGGGCCATCACAATCCCTGGCTTGAAGGTATACTGCAAAGCTGTGATAAAAACAGCATGGTACAGGCAAAAATACAGAATGGCTGATCAATGGAACAGATTAGAAGATACAGAAATAACTTCAAACACTCTCAGCTACCTTATCTTTGACAAAAGGACTAAACACCTTCACTGAAGATAACCTCTTTAATAAATGGTATTGGAAAAACTGGCTTTCCACATGCCAAGACTAAAACTAGACCAGTATTTATCACTGTATATGAAACTAAAATCAAAATGGATCAAAGATCCATACATTAAAAAGAAACATTAAATCTGCTGAAAGGGAGAATAAGTAGAAGACTTCGAAGAAATAGATTTAGGCATGACTTCATGAACAAAACCCCAAATGCAGAGGAAATATCACAGACAATCTTATTACGAAGTTTTTGTAAAAAAAAGGGGATACAAATGAAGGACCATTTAGTATCTGTATATACAAAATAGGATAGAGATACAGCTACTTTCTCTTAATTCAATAAGAAAGCTTTGTACTAATAGTATTTGGACAGGATAGCATGTCTGCATCTTGTGCTATGAATACTACGAAGACAACAACATGCAATGTATTAATTATTGTAACTGTCCTACTAACCTGTTTCAAAACTGTCTCACTGCTATTTGTTTCTCAATAAAATAAAAAAATAAATAATTTAAATCTAAAAAAAATCAAAATAGGGGCCAGGGAGATGGCTCAGTGGAATAAGTGCTTCTCTGGCAAGCGCAAGCAAGGGTCTGAGTTCAATCCCCGGTTCCACAAAAAAAAAAAAAAAAAAAAATCAAAATAAAGAACTTTTGGAACTGGGTATTGAACTCAGGCCCTTGCACTTACCAGGGAAGCATTTATTCTACTGAGCCATCTCCCAGGCCAAGAACTTTTGTAAAGCAAAAGAAACCATCAACAGAGTAAAAAGGCAACCCAGAGTGGGAAAAAGTTTTAGTCAATTGTTCCTCAAAAAGATTAATATCTAGAACATATACAGAATTTAACAAAATCAGACTTTTCAAATTTAAACACCCAATCCAAAAATGGGTATATGGGGCCGGGGAGATGGCTCAGTAGGATAAGCGCTTGACTGGCAAACGCAAGGATTTGAGTTCAATCCCCGGTTCCGCCAAAAAAAAAAAAAAAAAAAGAAAGAAAATTGGTACAAAAATGGATATATGAGATGAATACATACTTTTCAGATGAAGTACAAACAAGATAAATATGTGAAAAATGTTCATTATCTCTGGTCTTTCGAGAGATGCAAATTAAAAGAACACTGAGATTTCATCTCCAGAAAGAATGAGTACTGTCAACAAATTAGCCATGGGACATGGTGGTGCACGCCTGGAATCCCAGCACTCAGGAGGCTGAAGCAGGAGGATCGCCATGAATTTGAAGGCAGCCTAGGTTATAAGTGGCTTCTTTTTTTTTGAACTGTGAATCAAACTCTGCACCTTGTGCTTGCCAGGCAGATACTGTGCCACTCAGCTGTATCCCTGGACCTGTAAGTTCAAGACCAGCCTGAACTATATAATGATGCCCTGTCTAAAAAAAGAAAAAAGAGAGAGAAAGAATGAAATCAACCAATAACAAATACTGTCGGGGATGTGGGGCAAAAGCATTGGTGCAACCACTGTGGAAATCAGTGTGGATATTCCCCCAAAAAACTAGGACTAAGGGTTGGGGAGATAGCTCAGTGGCATAAATACCTGCCTCACAAGGTGAGGCCCAGAGTTTGATCCCTACTACCAAAAAAACCCCAAAACACTACGATTACATGTCCCATTTGACCCAGCTAAAAGTATGATACCACAGTGATGTATGTGCACCCATATTTATAGCAGCAGTGTTTGTAATTATTAAATGTTAGAAACAATCAAAATGCCTATCACCCATATGAATGGGTAATGATATGTTTTTTAAAAATACAATGGACTACTACTATTCAACCAAAAAGAAGGGTAAATATGAGACATTTGTAGGTAAATGGATGCCACCTTGACACCATACTCTTAAATGAATAAATCAGAACACATATGTAAATACTTCACTATTTCTCTGGTATGAGAAACTGAGAGTGTAAAATAAGAACTAAAATGTGTAATAGAAACTGTGAAATAGGAAGAAATTGTTGAAAAAGACAGGGGAACTAGAGAAGAGGGAGGGGAAAGCAAGGAAGGGAAAAATGAGAAAAGGATAAAAATGAAAACAAAGCTTCTGTAAATAAGGGGAAGAAGAGTTGAAGGGAGGAGAGAGGAAAAGGAAAAAAAGAGGCATCAGGGGGCCTGGCCCTAGCTCAGGCCTTTAAGTGGCTGCTTCCACAAAGCTCTCAGCTTCAGGTTGCTGGAGTTCGAACCTCACAACTCTCCCCCTGGCCAAAAGTGCCCTGAAGCCATTCGAGGAACAAAAAAAAAAAAAAAAAAAAGAGGCATCAAACTATATCATGTACAGGTACAAATTCCCTATGATGAATGTGACCATTATGTATACCTAAATTGTACAAATAATGAAGAAAAGACAATTTGGAGGAATATAAATTATAAGCAAATGTGACCAAGTAAACTGCAGCTATATCATTTTTATGCTGGTGTATATCTATTGTAAATGCTCAGGATTTTGCTAGGGAAGTATTCAGTCATTGATTAAAAAAACCAACCAAATAGTATAATAAAAAGGTAAAGGTATGAATATTCAAAATGTACTTTGAGACCTCCTCCCTCACTTCAGTCTATGCATGGAAATTTAACTTTTCTATATAAAGCAAGCACTATTAAAGTGCCATTTGTACATAATGACTACAGTATTTTTTAGGACTAGCTTTTCCCCCCAGGAATCTTTCAAATTAAAAGTATTTTTAGCAGAGCTCTCTTTGAATTTCTATCTCATCTTTCGCACTTCAATAAACATACAACATCTAGTGTTGTTTTTTTTTTTTTTTTTTTTAAACTGTTACTCAAGAATAGAAAACTGGCAGGCAATGTACTCTGATGCAGTGCTATTAAAATTTGCTTTCTGTGTAGGGATATTTCATCAGTGGGGACCAAAGCTGGGGCATCCCACCACTGAGCTGCAACCCAACTCTAAAAATTGCTCGTTTTATTTTTTTAACCATCATTTTAATGACAAATCATTTTTAAACTCTACAGAATGGTACTTTAGTTGCAAACCATACAAGCGGCAATGCTGGAGCTTAGGGTTTGTTAGTTTTGGCTTGTGTCTTCTAACAGAACTGCATAGTCTATTCAGTTTACCATCTCTGCTAAATTTTAAATCTAAAAAAAGGAATGGCAATTTAATCTCCCATTTGGAAGAAAATGCATATGTGATGTTTCTAACATACAATTCCAGTCAGTGGGTAGAATTATAGTATATTTGACTGCTATTTACTATAGTGAATTAGAAATAAACATTTATTTCTTCCTACAAGAACAATGTACACCCCTTAAAACAATTACTCCTCCAAGTCCTCATCTCTGGATCAAAGCCTTTCAACAGTTTGCATGAGGCATGTTTCAGGTGTCTTGCTGCCCAGCCTTCCTCCTTCCATGCCCTGCACGTCACTGCTGTCAGGCCTGCACCAGTCAGTATTTGTGCATTCTGTATATACCTTATTTTCAACTTAAGAATATGTCTCGGGGGCCTGGCCCTAGCTCAGTTCTTTAAGTGGCTGCTTCCACGAAGCTGTCAGCCTCAGGTTGTTGTAGTTCGATCCCCACAACCCTCCAGCCAGCCAATGTAGCCTGAAGGCATTCGAGGAGCAAAAAAAAAAAAAAAAGAATATGTCTCACTGGAGCCGGGGAAATGACTCAGTAGAATAAGCACTTGCCTGGCAAGCGCAAGGGCCTGAGTTCAATCCCCAGTTCCGCAAAACATAAATAAATAAATAATAATAATGTCTCACTGTTCTGACAGATTAAGTGAATGACATAACAGTTACCCAAGACAAATTTTCCAATACATACAGTCTTTTATTCTCACACCCAAACTCATGTTAGCCATCGCACAGGATAGCACAGCTGCCGACATGGAAAGACCAGTAGAAAGAACACTATCACTACAATCTCCCTTTTTGTAAAAGCTCAGCTGCTTTTCTCCATGTGAAACATGACAAACCTCATTTCTTACCATGTTGTACTGGTATAATTCATTTTTTAAAAAAATCTAAAAGTAGTTTTTAGTATATTACTCTAATTTTGGTATTTCTTAGATTTTGTGTGGTGGGCTGACAACTGGTGGTCAACTTGTAACACCCAGCTGAACTAAATCAGCCTGGTGCTGGGGTGGGGGGTGCCCGCCAGAGGATTGCTGCCAGCAGCATAAGAGGCAGAACTGGAGAGGAAGTTTAGGTGGTTTGGAAGTTGTTCTCTCTCCTGGTGCTACTGGCTCTCCTGGAGAAGCTTGTCATCCTGGCTTTGCTGATGAACTTGGCTGTTCTCACCATCCGAAGAGCTCAGAACCTTGTCGCTGAGTGGTTACAGGTCACTTTAGGGGAGTTCTGGTCCTTATCCAGAGCATTGTTTACTGGCTCCAGAGAAGATGGTGGAGCTTGTCACGCTGGCTTTCCTGTTGGGAACTCAGCTCTTCTCATCACTGGAGAAGCTTGGGACTTCACTGAGGATGGATGAGGATGGCTGTGGTACCTTTTGGGGGAGCTCTGCTTCTTACTTTAAGCATCATTTCCTGGCTCCAGTGCCCATCCCTCAGCCTTCATCCCACTGGTACAGACCTTTTAATTACTACCACTGACTTGGAGCCTTCTTAGCACAGATCTTTGAAAGAGGACTGCATGAGACATTGTCATGGGCTCTTGGCCTCCCTCTGGACTTGTCAGGGGCATTATTAGGAGCTCCAAGTTTTCAGGTGGGCTCATGCAGCACATTGTCATGGGATCCAGGCCCTCCGCTGACTTCTTTGGGTCTTTAGTGTGTGGAAAGATTTTCCACACTCTTTTCAACTTGACTCTTTGGGTGACTATTTTAAAATAATCTGATAAATTATGTGGCCTATATTGTATTGTTTTCCTTGCAAACCATGATTACAAGATTTTGCCTATTACATATTGAGCCTATGTTTTCATTGTTGTTTTATGATATACTAGCCAAGCCCTCTACTTCTAAGCTATGCCCCCAGCAGAGTCTGTTTTTTGAATCCTGACTGGATCATGTTATCAGTTACCCTTCCACCTTTAAATGAGACACTCTAGTCATTAAAATGTTGGACAGGTTAGAGTATAAAATTACATAACTAAAAATCTTGTCCCATTTTGGTTGATGTATTTACCAACATATATTTCAAATTACTATAGGTGAGAACTGAGATATAAATGTTCATGTGAAAGTCATTAAAAAAAACAGAAATCTAATGCCTTAATCCTAAAGTTAGCATCTTATCTAACAGAAAAATACTAAAAACATTCCACCAAGTCCAAAAACAAGGAAACACCTACTTCTTCAACTAATTCATACTGTACTAAGTCATCAGCTAATATGATTAGACAAGAGAAAGTAACCAGAAGCAGAGCAATATGTAGGAAAGCTGGCAGTTTGAAAGCATCCATGGATTATTCAGGAGCACTGTAAATCTACTGCTAACTCCAGTCGCTATACAATGGCTGTTGGAGAGGTCAACATCACAGGAAGCTATGGAGGCCATATGGGGGCACCCTCTACTGTGGCACCATGACAGGCAGTCGAGGCCAGTAGCTTGCAGGCATGGGCTGTCCTGTGCACTGCAGCATCCTGACCTCTGTCTCGACTGCCAGATGCCAGCCACAACTTGTGCACCCTCAAGCTATGACAATCAAAGATGTCTCCAGACCCCACCCAGTAGTTCACAGACAGAGCAAAACTACCCTTATCTGAAAACCATATGGACCTAGGAATTCAATTATCTCAGTGAAACTTTTTAAACACATAGAACTATTTCAAACAAATTTTTTTTTAAAACCACAAAGCTTAAATGTAAGTAGAAGCTGTAGTGATGACTATGTGATTCCGTTACTAAAAAAATATAAATAGACCTAGTAAACCTCCACTTTGGATACATTAACAAGTGCTGGAGAAACTAAAGTTCCTAAGACAAGAAAACAACTTCAAAATAAGGCCTTCTGAGTCTAGGCAACTTTATTTTCCAGCATCAGTTCAGAAGAAGGGTCTGTGCAGACCTACCTCTTTGTGTTCATCGAGGCCTTCATCATCCACTTATTGGTGAGAGGATCAAACATCTCCATGCTGCCCAAATGTTCATTGCCATCGTGTCCCCCTACTGCGTACACTTTACCTGCAAACCAACAAGCATTTTAACTGGATTCCAACAAACACTGATGTTACTTATGCATAAACACATACATATAACTTGCATGCCATGATAATCTTCAACAACTGCCATTCTGTTCAGAAGTATGATCTATGTCATTCCATTAGTCAAATGAGAATCAATATAAACTTTCACTAATCACTACCCAAATATTCTGACAGACTACTAAATACTAAAAAGTATTTTACAATTTATCAATTTTCTTTTTAAAAAGTCTCAAAGAATGCTGTAATCATATAATGTGATTCTAGGCAACTGCAGACCCACCTTCCACAGAGATCACACCCACATGTCGCCTCCGGCTGTTCATTTCTGGTCCAAAGAACCAGCTGTCTTTGTTGATAGAATAGCACTCAATACTGCGAAAGGGGTCACCAGATCCACCTCGACCTCCTACACAGAACAGCACACCTAAAGGGAAAGCCACAAGATCCAAATCAAAATTATAGCTTTCAATTAAAAAAAAATTAGTGTAGAAAATATTTAGGAATTCAGAATTTTGAGTAATGGTTTTAAAAAAAGAAAGATGATGGGATCTGTTCTTACTGAGAAGTTTTTTCACGTCAAAAGAAATTACCAATAAAGTGAAAAGGCAACCTACAAATTTGGAAAAAATCATGACAAATAAGTACT
>NW_004524604.1:3455263-3464540 GCF_000260255.1 Octodon degus | reverse complement strand
CAGTGTATTATTTGTTGAAACTGTACTTCCGATTTGATTTGAAACTGTCTCATTGCTGTTTATCAATAAAACTTTGGGAAAAAAAAAAAAAAAGAAAGATGAGCTACTGGACATTGAATGTGACATTACTAAAATCTAACCTAATCCCTCTTCCAAGCTCTATCAGCTTTCTCACACCCTATTACAGATCTATATCCTCGGCCACTCTGTAAAATTGCTCTTGCTTAGGATTTAACAAAACTTTTAATCAATGTAATTTATATTTTTACCCCAGTACAGGGGACTGAACACAGGACTTTCACACTGAGTTACACCCTCAGCCCTTTTTATTCTGAGACTCAAACTTTCAATCTTCCCACCTAGACCTCCCCAAGTGCTGGGATTTTAGGCCTTCACCATTATGTCCTGCTTTTTGTTGTTTTTGGGTTTTGTGGGGGTGTTTTAGGTGGTTTAGTTTCCTGAGGCAGGGTCTCATGTATCCCAGTATGACCTTGAAACGTGCATGGATCCTCTTGCTTTAGCCTGCCAAGCTACACGTGGATCGCCAACATGCCCAGCTTTGTTTCTCACTGAACCCTTCCTTCTTGATGTTTATAATATCAAGGTCTTTTTTAAACTTATTTACTTATCTATTCCTGTCTCAGCCTCCCCAGTGCTGGAATATAGGTGTGTACCACCACACCTGGTCTCAGTGGTCGCAACAGCATATGGTATCCTGGATCAAACCTGGGTCCTTGTTCTTGCCAGGCAACCACTTAGACTGCTGAACTATCTCCCCAGTCTCTTTCTGGCTTCAAGTATTTCTTCCGTTTTTTATGTTCCATTCTCAGGCCATTCCACATATAATTTATTAAGCTAATAACACAGGTAAATGTCATCTCTTTGTTTTAAATCTCATCTACAGGATACCATCTTTTTTTTTTTTTTTTTTTTTTGTGGTACCAGGTTTTGAACTCAGGACCTTGTGCTTGCCTGGCAAGTGCTTATTCTACTGAGCTATCTCCCTGGCCCCAGGATACCATCTTCCAATGTGTATTTCTACTTACAAGCTGCATTTCTATTTTGTTCTAGGCTGTCACCCAAGTGAAGCGCTGCACATCCTTTCCTCTCTTTCCACTCGGAAGCTTTCAGATTATCAACAGAGTAATATTTAAGGCTCTCAACAGCATTTGGAGAATGTCACTTAATTGTACCCTTGAAAATGGTTACAGCATAACTGTTATGCTACGTTTCTACAATTTAAAGAAAAAGAAAAACCAGCTTTTCATCTAAACTCATAATTTGAAGGGCCTGATTGCTGGGTCTGATTCAAAATTAACACAGAGGTTAACTTTCTCTGTAAAACTTTTATGACCTTTCCATGGTAAAAGCAACCACTCTTCTAAACACCTCTAATACTTTGTTCAAATGCCTACCTTCTTAGACAAGACTGCACGCTTTCCCAAAATAGGGCTGGCTGTATTTTATTTGTGTCTGCATTTCTAGTGTCTCACCCAGATGTTTAATGTTTGCTGAATGACAACACAAATGAATGATTGTACTTATGCAATCTTCTTCAACTAATGCAATATTTTAAATCAAAGTTTTACAAGGATGGGCCTGAGACAGTCAGTTAAATACAAAGTAAAGAGCACACAGCTAAATTAAGAGTGAATTCAAGGCTAAGAACTAGCTGAGCTTAGAAGTGTGAAAGTAAACACAAGGATAAAAGTTAAGGTAAGAGAAAAGATAAGGATCTTCCTTCCAAGAAGACACACTTAGTTAATTGCCAGTTCCTCCCTCTCCCTAACCTCCTAGCTGGATTTCGAAAAACTCAGAAATCCAGAGTAACCAGTTTCCTTTCCTTTGAACTTGGTTTTCTAGCTAAGTTGTTTTTTTTTTTTTTAAAGACCCTAAACCCACAAAGCCACTTGTTTAAAACAACTCTGCCTTTGTGTACAAGGCCAAAACAAGGAGAACACATTGGCAATTCCACTTCCAGAATCCCCTCACAGGGTCCTTCCAGCAGAAGCTTTAAATTTTTTTTGTTTTAGGAGCTTTAATCTTATTTCCAAATAAACACTCTCCTAACTTCCTCCTTCTGTCTGTGATTGTCTTCGATGCAGGGAGACAAAACACTCATGTTTGTATGCTAGAACAGTTTAAAGTCAGATGGGACTTTTAAAGATTATGTAGTCAAATTGTTTATAAACAAAGGGAGGGCTTGACAAATTAAGAAACTTGTTTGAATTAGAATTTAACGGTAATACTTGAAATACAACCCTAAAATGTAACCTCATCTCTGGTTACATTTTGTTTCAGCACAAACTAGTATTTCAGCCACTAGTCACTTAGGAACATAGCATGAAAGACAAATAAATAAACAAACAAATAAATAAATCAGGATGCAAATCCTTTTCCTGGTATTTATGTGGTTTCTGCATATTTTTAACTATGCCTACTTCTCAAGCTGCATATTCATAAATGGAGTAACATCTTTCTCCTAATGAAGGCTGGCTACTTCTTCAACCTATTACATAAGGTTCTTTTTTTTTTTCCCAGCTTTAAAAAAAATTTTTATTCATTTTAATGAGAAAAAATAGCAATGAAACAGTTTCAAAACAGGTTAGTAGGACAATTACAATATTTAATACGATGCATATTGCTCTCTTCGTAGTAGTTATTCAGAGGACAAGATACAGAAACGATAGCTTGTCTAAACACTATTTGTACAAACCTTTCTTCTCATCCTCAATTCAGTTTTAACCACAGAATTCTCCTTAGTTATCTTCTCTTTGAACACCTGAAACCTTTAAAATTTAATTTTCTAATTACGTTGCTGTCTTTTGTGCTGGCTGGTGAAGGAATTAAAGGCTTTTTCACTGAGTGGCTAATGTGAAGTAACTTCTCTGCAAGGGGCCATTCCCTTTTTTTTTTTTCCCCCATACTTTTATTGAGCAATAAATAGTAATGAAACAGTTTCAAAACAAATTGGTAGGACAGTTCCAATAATTAACACATTGCATACTGCTTTCCTAGTGGTTGTTTGTTGTAAAAGATGCAGACATGATATCCTATTTAGAAACACTATTAGAACAAATCCTTCTATTCCTTGAATTAAAAGAATGTAGCTAGGGCTGGTGAGATGGCTCAGTGGTCTAAAGCACCTACTTGGAACAAACTTCACAAAGCACAGGGACCACGGTTCAATCCCCCAGCACCACATGCCAGCCAGCCCCGCCCCCTGGTGGGCTGAGCTGGCCACACACACACACACACACACACACACACAAATAAATATTTAAAAAAAAAAATTCTGGTAATTTCTAAATAAAAATGTAAAAAAAAAAAGAGAATGTAGCTATATATCTATCCTAACCACTTTGAATACACAGATACAAAAGAGACATTCATCTATATCCCCTTTTTTCATTTAGTTCCATCATTTAAATATTATAGGTATGTGAACTTAGTAAAATATTCCAAAATAGTCCAGTAGTCCATAATAGTATTGGGTCTTCAACTTGACTGGCAATGTCAGGAGTTGTTGACCTGAGTCCCCTACAGCTCAACATAACACCATGGCTTTACTTCTTATACTTCGTTTTTATACTTTTCTGCTGGATGGTTAAGACCAAGATAAAGCAAGACCTATGTAACAAGAATTGTAGGGCTGGTGAGATGGCTCAGTGGTCTAAAGCACCCACTTAGAACAAGCTAAGCAAAGCACAGGGACCACAGTTCAATCCCCCAGCACCACATGCCAGCCAGCCCCGCCCCCTGGTGGGCTGAGCTGGCCACACACACACACACACACACACACAAAATAAATAAATAAATAAATAAATAAAAAGAATTGTAGCTTTTGGATCTGATAAGGTCAGTGGAATCCCCTCAGGATTTATCCTGAGACCCTGTACCTCAGACTGTAGATCCTTTGTCAGTGTCAGCCATGTGGATGACTCACAGCCATTGCTTAACAAATTTGCTCTCTGTGTAAGCCTGAGAGAATGTTTTCTCTCCACATGACTCTCCTTAGGCACACTCTACATCATCGATCACTTTCCTCTTTGGCCCCATAATCTCCTTGATCAGAAAATTTGGGACACTACTGAGTTACATGATGTTACAGTACAGGTTCTCATATGTCCTGAGTCTTAATTGACCTTGGAAGGCTTACCTAAGGTTCTTGTAATCATGTGAGATTATGTCTGAACCTAGCATATCCTTGCACACAATTTACATTGCTAAGGTGTCAGATTCAAATCTCAGTTTCCACAGTGCTTGCCTCACATTCATAAGGCTGTGTGTTCAATCCTCAACACTAAGCAAACTGGATTTGAAGAGTTTTAACTTCATCCTTTCCTTGTATTACCCAGATAAAACCCCCTTTGTTTCACAACAAGTACCATCTTTAATAGTTCCTGTGCAATCTCACATCTCATTCTTCGATAGCTCTATGAAGGAGCAGCAAACAAAGTGTCTACTCCAAGTTCCTCTTCCTAAAGTACAAGACTTCTATAATTTCATGCCTCAAATATGCTACTCTTTATAAATATAAAAAAATGTAAATTATCATGAACCATTCTCCTGAGAAAATAGAAAATCTAAAAACATGGCAAAGGTGAAATTCCTCGCCTCCCACAATACAAGACTTTTAAATTCTTTTTTTTTTTTTTTTTTTTTTTAGTATTGTTGAGACAGGGTCTTGCTATACAGTTCAGGCTGGCCTTGAGGCCACTTTGTAATACAGACTGGTCTCGAACTGCAACGATCCTCCTGCCTCAGCCTCCCAAGTGCTGGGATCACAGGTAGGCACCACCATGCCCACTCAAGACCTTTAGATTCTAAGAGTCTAATATGATACATATGTTCAGTGCCTTTGAGTTTGTAAAATGCAAAACCACACATGAAAACATGTGTCAGGGCCAGTGAGATAGCTCAGAAGACTAAAGTGCCTGCTTAGGCAAGCTTAGGGAATGAGGTTCAATCCCCCACACCACATGCTGCACCAGCCCCACCCCAGGGCAGGCTGAGCCATCCACAAAAGACAGATAGATAGATCATGTGTCAAGCTCCACCTTCATTCACACTAAGGATATGAACCTATGTAAGATAGTTACCTATCTTTGAAGAACTCAAATTCAAGCAAAGTACTCTCAAAGTACTAACTAGTACAGGAGCTAATTCTACCTAGAAGCTGCAGGGAGGAGCCCTAAGGAAGACATTTCAGCAGGCTCTCTAGGACCTATCTGTTAAGGCTTTTATAAAATGTTGGTCTAGGGGCTGGGGAGTTGGCTCAATGGAATAAGCGCATCCCTGGCAAGCACAAGGGCCTGAGTTCAATCCCCGATTCCGCAAAAAAAAAAAAAAAAAGTTGGTCTATTGGTTAAAGCCATCTATATCATGTATACTAAGAATTACAAATATATAAGTTTATGGGACCGAGGTGATAGCTCACTGGCATAAGTGCAAGGTTATTTGGAGATACATAAACAACTATGAAATGCATCAAACACCCCCCCAAGAGAACTGATCAAAGCTGAGTGATTACCCGCAGTGTGCTTCCTCGGGGTAGTCCGAATGGAGTATTCGAAGTCAGGTATGGCTCTGCTACTTAGATGAAGGTGGTAATTTCTTGCTTCATCCAGTAAATCTCTACATTTTAGATTTTGCTTGACAATTTGTTCTTTTGCTACTACACCCATAAGAAAATCAACCGGCAATAATGGAAGACGGACCTAAGATCATGAACAGCAGGAATGTAAGATGTAAATAGTAACAGAGTAGTTTGCTCATCATTATTACAGCAGTATGTTATTTTAAAAAGTCATCTAGGACAGGGGTGTGACTTGGTGGTTGAGCATGCCTAGCATGTGCAAACTCTGGATTCCATGCCCAGCACTCACTACAGTAACAAAACAAAAATATTGTTATATGCACTTTAAAAATATCAGTCTAATTATCATCACACTTTAAATTGGGTTACTTCTCTACTGATAACTATAAGCAAGTCTTTTGAATTTTAAAAGTTTTATAATGTTATGGAGAAATTATTAAGATTTGGCATAATTATCAAGTTCCAAGTTTCAAAATTAAAAAAAGTAAGTAGGAATAATCATCTTTTAAATAGTATAATTTTCTCAAAATAAATCAAGTGAAGGGGAACGGGAAAGGGACAGAGAAAAGGGAAATAGAGGGAAAGAAAATAAAGGGAAAGACAAGACACAGACCCTACAGGGCCTATTTGTTAGCCCCCTGCCCAAGTAAACCACTAATAATTAAAATAATAAAAAATGTTTCTGGGGAGATGGCTCAGTAGAATAAGTGCTTCCCTGGCAAGCGCAAGGGCCTGAGTTCAATCCCCGGTTCAGCAAAAAAAAAAAAAAAAAAAAAAAAGTTTCTGATGTTAAACAAAGTCCAACTGATGAGGGAATGACAGTATCTCAGAAAGTGAAGCCTGATGTCTTATGGTTCTTTCCAGAGTAAGTATCTACTACAACTATATTTTTATGAACAAGATAATTCATTAAAATTTAGAAATTTCATTATAAAAGTTATAAATTATGTTACATTGGATTATTCTCTTAGAACCATTTTTATTGTTCATTTTCAACAATTAATGAACTTTGTATAATTTTTTTACATTAAGATTTTACTAAATTAATGAATATTCATTACTACAATCTCAAAGGAATATTCTAAATCTTCAGGTTAAAAATCATTCAGATGTCACAAATAGAGATCATCTCTCAGCAGTCTAGAAGTGAGGAGGGCAGTGAGCAACGCCATTTCCATCACCACACACACGAGGTTTTCTCTCTCCCATCACACGAGCAGCACCTTCCCTCATTCACAAACCATACTCCATTGCTCTTGGGCCCTTGCACATCCACACACCTCTCCCAGCAGTCCTACCTGTGCCAGGGTCTCGTCCAGCCACTTGGAATGATGCTGGGGGTTGGCAAGAAGCCACTTGATAGCGGCGCTGTAGACCTGCTTTTCACTCTCAATGTGCAGATCGCTGGAGGACAGTAGCTTGTGCAGGTGCTGGGGTGACACACTCACAAAGTCCTCACATTCCACAACCTCAGGGAAGTGTTCGCAGGCATACTGGTCGGCCATGTCCATGAGGTCTATCCGGTTGTGGCTTTCTGCGAAAGCCCGCACTGCTAGGCAGTTGGAAGGATGGAAATGCAGCTTCATGTACTCACAGCAAGCTCTGGCCACCAGTTCAACCTGAAGGATGCAGGCCGCATACAAGAGAGGCTGGACATTGTCCACAGTCAATGTCAGCCGTGAAGAGTAGACGAATTTCACCAGGTCCTCTATTGCATCGCCATCAAAATCTCTAATCTCAATTAGTGTTTGCTTGGCTTCTGCCATTTCAGAGAGAAACATGGCTCTGAAGTAGGGAATAACACAAGCCAGTGCCAGTTTGTGACAGGAGATGAGCTTTGAACCAACCTGTTCAAAACAAACCAAGAAATGTTTAATAATACAAAATCAGCTTCAGAACAGCACAGAGCTTGTACTGCAGAAGGGGAAAAACTCCAGATAATTTAGAGTGCTGTTTTAATTATGCAAAATCCTCTAGTCACCTACTTTGAATTTTGGCCCATTTCTTAAACTCAGGCCAGGCTGGGGAGATGGCTCAGTGGAATAAGTGCTTCCCTGGCAAGTGGAAGGGCCTGAGTTCAATCCCTGGTTCCGCCAAAAAAAAAAAAAAAAAAAAACCAAACCTTAAACTCAGGCCATTTTCTTCTTCCAATTAGCCACTTATCTATATCTATAATGCTTATACAGTGAACTATGATTTTTTCAATGTTATCTCATTTCTCAGGAACATTTTGTAAGTTAACAAAAACACATCATTTGGCATTTATTACATGCCAGACAGTTTTAGTGTTTTTCATATACTAACTCAATTAATCCAAAAACCCGTGAGAAGGTACTATGTGCTACTAGTCACAATTTACCAATCAGAAAATGGAAACAAAGTAAATAATATTTAAGTTGTATTTACTAAAAGCTCAGGTGAAGTTTTTTGTTTTTTGTTTTTTTTCTGCAAAGCTTTACTCGAGAGCGGCTCAGTCCTTCTTGGCAGCTGCCTTCCTCATGGCAGCCAGCATGTTGCTCAGCTCCTCACGCTTCCTCTTGGCACAGATGTGTGTCCCCACCCTTTTCTTGATGAATTTGAGGGCGCGCTTGTCCTTGGAGACCTTGAGCAGCTCCATGGTGCGCCGTTCATTGGGGGCAAAGCCGCACACCTCCCGGATCATGTCTCGCGCGAACTTGATGTGTTTGTGAGATGTCCACGACAACGGCTGTGCCTTGGTTTGCTCACATTCTTAGTCACCTTGTGGCCCTTGTTGAGGTCCATGGCCATGGGACAGCAGAGAGCCATGGCTACTGTTCTTTGATGGTTGCTGTGGCAGACGGCTCAGGTGAGGTTTTTTCAGTTTAAATTTTTCCAAGATCATATACTTCATATAAGAGCAGTAAAAATAAAACACTGAAATCTCAACACCTTACCTGTCAAATTATTACACTGTGTCTACTAGTGTGCCATACAAACAACACTTCTGGGTAACTCAATCTTATTGCACATTTTTTATTTCCCACAAACACCTATAAATAAAAATTTTGTCTCAAAGGATAGGTTCAATATGGCTACGAGGTGCCAAACTGTCCATTTCTGAACTAATTCCTGCATGTGTGCCATACTCTAGGTGTTAACACTTAAGAAACACTTGCCAATTTGACTAATAAAAAATATTATCTTGTTGCTTATCTTTCTTTTACTAACATTAAATCACTAATAATTTTGAGCTATTGCATTTTTATGTACTATGTATCATTTCTTAGTTTTTACCATACATACAGTGAAAAGCATTAGACATTTGTCATATATATATTTCAAGTTTTTTGTAGTTGTAAATATTCTCTTCCTATTGATTTCTATATAATCAAATCAGTCTTATTTATGATCTCTTCCTTAGATATCATGTCATTGTTTAAAATTGAAATCCTGGTGTTACATATTTATTTCATTTATACATTTATACTTCTACAACTTTTATGCCCCCCCATCTTTTCCTCATGGTGCTGAGGACTGACACCAAGTCTCCTGAGGGCAAGGCCTGTGGTCTACCACAGCTTCGACCCCAGACCCTTTTTATTTTTTTAAAATTATTTATCTATTTATTACATTTATTGTGTGTGTGTGTGTGTGTGTGTGTGTGGCCAGCTCAGCCCACCAGGGGGCGGGGCTGGCTGGCATGTGGTGCTGGGGGAT
>NW_004524604.1:3441679-3455163 GCF_000260255.1 Octodon degus | reverse complement strand
GCATGTGGTGCTGGGGGATTGAACTGCGGTCCCTGTGCTTTGCCAAGCTTGTTTCAAGTAGGTGCTTTAGACCACTGAGCCATCTCTCCAGCCCCCAGACCCTTTTTAATATAGCTATTATCTAGTCTCCCTAGCACACTGTCACAAACAATTAAGAAGCACAACTATAGCACTATTTCAACAATTTTCCAATTAGTGTTTTGATTATATCACAGGCTTATGTGCCAGTATTTGACAACTTTAGAATACGAACTAAAGAGGCTTAGGCCACTGAGCTACCTTCCCAGCCTGGACATATGACTTTAAAATTATAGCTCGGTGGTCTAAGCACCTGCCTGGCAAGGGCAAGGACCTGGGTTTGATCCCTGCTAATGTATGCCCTGCCCCAAAAGTAGAATAAGCCCCAAAACCCAGGGTGAGCCATGCCAGCCACTGAACCTGGGCGTGGTAGCACACACTTATAATCCCAGTGCTGCTAAGGCTAAGACAGGAGGATCACTGTGAGTCTGAACTGCATAGTGAGACCCTGTATCAAATAAATAAAAGATATAAAAAAATATTTTCACTATCCAGTATGAAAGCACGCCTAGACAATCCCAGCTGCTCCTGGATTACCAGTATATATAACAATCATAACAGCTTATCGGTAGTATGTCCCAAGCAATCCTAAGGGCTTTACACTTAAGAACTCATTTGTATCTCACCAAAAATTAATCATCATCCTAATTTTACCATTCAAGAAATAAAAGCAATAGTCAATCCTTAGTAGAGTGTTTGTTTCTAAATGACTTAAGCAACTGCTTCAAATATATTATAGCTAGGCTCCACCACAGATTCTCAAGTTTTTCATTTCAACTGATGGCTGACATTGTCCAACTTCCCCTAAAATAGCTATATCTGTGTTTCTCAATTAAGAAAGTTTATATATTTTTAAGAGTATTCTGATGGGGCTGGTGAGATGGCTCAGTGGTCTATAGCACCTACTTAGAACAAGCTTAGCAAAGCACAGGGACCGCGGTTCAATCCCCCAGCACCACATGCCAGCCAGCCGTGCCCCCTGGTGGGCTGAGCTGGCCCCCACCACACACACACACAAATAAATAATTTTTTTAAAAAAAGTATTCTGAAATTCAATTTAAAATTTGTCAAATCAATAATATTCTATCTAAATATTTTGCATATAATCATTGGTATGCTGACCTAATAATCTAAATTCAAATAATCTATATTTCTTCCATTTTTGTCAAGACAGTATAGCTTATTAAATGTCACACTAGACTTAAAATTAGAACAATGCCATTAAATTAAACAATGTATCACATGGATCAAACAGCTTAAATGTTACCTAAAATATACAGCTGGCTAAATTTTACACAGAACTAACAGAATTACATAATGGTTTTCCTCTCAATACTTTGGGGCCTAGAAATACTTAAGAATACCATGGAAAGACATGACAGATAAGTTACCCACAGTAGAATGTGACAGCCCTTTATAGACTTTTTTTTTTTTTTTTTTTTTTTTTGGCGGAACTGGGGATTGAACTCAGGCCCTCGCACTTGGCGCTTGCCAGGCAAGCGCTTATTCTACTGAGCCATCTCCCCGGCCCCTATAGATTTTTATTGAAAGTCCTCTATTTGATTCCCCAATGAAGCCCTCAACTCATCATTCCAACATCGTGAGCTCTGAGAACTTGTGTCTTCAGAAGCAGACGGCAAGATCAAAGAGATCCCGAAGTGGCAAACTGCACGTGGAGAATGATGCATGGGTGCACATGAATCACCAAACAGAAATGAGCGCCATGCAGAGCCCTTCACTGTGTAGGAAACCCTCAGCACACAGGCTGCCTGCTGCTCGATCACCCTTCCAATGTTATTAAGACTTTGGAAAAGCAACACGATCCTGGAGACCGCAGACAAAGCTCACTGAGGCCTTCATTCGAGTCTAAATAGACTACAGCTATTCCTTGTTTAATGACCCACATGTTTAATGACTGCTTAGATTTACAACTGTCTTTTTTTGTAGAGTTCTGTAAATCTCGTTTATAGAGCTTCAATGTCTTTTTTGTATGGTACACTTATTTGGTAATTTTGGCTAATTGTACTATACAATACAGTAGTATAGTTCTATGTTGTTATATATTATAGTACTACGTAAGAATTATGCAATAAACACAAAGTTGTCAAGCTAGCGTTTCCTTTGACCAGTTCTTCGTTCTGAATACTATAGTATACATGCTATATACAATTCCTTATTTCAGAACCATTTATCGACCTACTTGCAGGAACAGAGCTAGGTCATCAATGAGGAATGTCTGTATTTCATTATCACACATAGATATTTAAAATCTCACTTAACAGATGGAAACAATGAAGTAGAGGCTAAACTACCAGAATAGTGATGTTCAGTAAAACAGTAGTACAGGTATAACCAGAAAAAAAAAAAAATTTTTTTTTTTTTTGGCTGGCTCAGCCCACCCTAAGGGCAAGCCTGTGTGGCACGTGGTGCAGGGGATCAAACTGAAGTTCCCTGTGCCTGCCTAAGCTTGCCTCAGCAGGCACTTTAGACCACTGAGCAATCTCACCAGCCCCATCAAAAATTCTTTACTTTTAATCAAATAAAAAAAAATCAAGACTTTTTAATTCAGAAGTTGAAAGACTGTATCTTTAAACATTAATTTATAATGGTTTGTTGCTCTAGGGTTCCAGAGCTTTCAGAAACTAAATGAATTAAATATTAATAAATATCAACATCAAATTAGTATTTTATCTCATCTTAGCCCTTCCTCATTTACCCTCCCTTTAATCCTTTGCCTTTCAATAAAATGAGACTGAGATTAAAGTCATTCTAACTTTAAGGAGTACAGCAGCAAAGTGTGTACATGTGTGACGACAGAAATCCATACTTTGTCACAATACACTGAGGGGCTGAGGCAAGTAAGAAAGGCAGGCCCACCTTGAGTGTGACATCACAGAGTTCTCCATTTTCATAAAATCGAAGAAGAGAGCTGTGGAAATCTTTCCAGGCTTCATTCGCTTCAAAGATAAAGGAGTCCTCGCCATCGCAGTCACTCACTGGAGATCTGTTCTTTATGGGATGCTGCTGCCTTTTCCCTTTTGGGAAGTGATTCCGAGCTGGTTTCCCAGTCACTGATTCTGAAGCCATTTGTAAAACTCTTATTCTAATTTAGCTTTCTTCTCCAACACCCCATTTATTCTTTGTTAAAAGGCGAGAAGACAGAGGGTAGCAGCCGCTAATCTTCAGTTTTTAAAACACACTGAACTGCCACTTTGCTGAGACTGAAAGTACAAAGCACACGTAAGAAAAAGATTATCATTGGTAACTAGACTTTATCAATATTATTAATGTAAAATAACCATACCTACTATTGGCAAAATACCTAATTTTTATGCTATTTATGTTCCATAATTCACTTTATCAACTACTTAATATCAGCAAAAGAATTTTTTTTAAAATTTAATCTGAGAACAGTTCAAAAGCACATGACCCAGCCGCCACGGCTGTGGTACATGCCTGTAACCCATGCATCCCAGAGACTAAGGCAAAAGATTCCTAGAGTTTGAGGCCAGCCTGGGCAACTCAAAAAGCACATGACACTAAGATAGGGCGTCCCATGTCTTCAAAAAGAGAGGTTATAGACTAAAAATTTTGAGTTGAGAAACTTTGTTTTTTGGAGACAGGGTCTCACTGCCATTCAGGCTGGTCTTGAAGTCACAACAATCTTCCTGCCTCAGCCTCTCAAGTGCTGGGATTATAGGTGTGCACCACCACATCTGGCAAAGTTAAGAAACTTTATTCACTGATGCAAAGGGAAAACAGAAAGGTATACTGATTGAATTAGATTCATTTACACTTTTTTTTTTTTTCCCCCTTTGGTGGAACTGGGGATTGAACTCAGTCAGTTGCATGTTTACATAAAATTAGTATTTACAAATAAAAACAAACGTCATTATCAAAACATATTTGATATATATACACCATCAGTAATCCTATGCTATCATTCTACTTTAGTAAGAACACAAGATTTTAAGCTAAAGCTGTCATTTCACCACTTTGGCTGTTTGATCTTTTTAGGAAGCTTTACTAGCTCTCATTTTCTTCATCTAAGAATAGGAATACCTGCCCTCTTACAGGACTATCATGAGATTATGTAAAATACAGCAGTGTATAATAAGTGCTTAGGAAACTGAACCACGTCTGCAAATACTGGTGACTTTCAGATAGAAAACTGTACTTCATGCAGTTCTAGAAATTTAAACTTTAGCCCCTTTGCTTTTCTTATTGTTAATCTCAAAATTTTCCAGCTTTTGACAGGAGCCAAACTGGTCACTACAAGATTACACCATGGCCAGGGAGAGGGCTCAGTGGAATAAGCGCTTCCCTGGCAAGTGCAAGGGCCTGAGTTCAATCCCGGTTCTGCAAAAAAAAAAAAAAAAAAGACTACACCATGGAGCTATTAACAACTTCTTAAGGTTTCTGTGGCAGACATGTGGGCTGGAGCACTTAAGCTGGCTAACCTTCTACAGCAGCCCAAATGACCTGTGCCCAGGCTTCTGACTCAGGAACTGTAGAGGACGCATGTGTGCTACCTGAAGCCACTACATGTGAAGAGCCATGGCACACAACAGAAAGAGACTGCAGAAACCACTATAGCTTGGTCTGTGTGCTGCCTCCAAGGCCCAAGGATTAAGGCTGGGTGGCCAGCCTATCGTGCTGCCAGGGGTGCAGGAGCCTTCCAGAGGTGATCACTGGAAGGCGATAGATCAGAAGGAGAGGCACTCTGGAGAAGACAGTAGACTCTGGCTCTTCCTCTGTCCCTCTGTTCTTCAGATTGAGATTGCTTAGGCAGGTGCCAGGACTGGGATTCGATTCCAGCGTGCTGTGCCAGCCCCACCCCTGGGGCACACTGAGACAGACTGGGCATGGTGGCATGCCCCTGTAATCCTAGCACTTGGGAGGCTAAAAATAGGAGGATCACTATGAGTCCAATCTGTGTAGTAAGACCCTGTAGACCCTGTACTAAATACATTTAAAAAAAGGATACACAAATGGTCAACAAGTATATGGAATATTGGTCAACTTTACTAATCATGAGAGAGATGTGGATCAAAACTGTAATATCACCACATATTAGAAATAAGGGAAGAAAGAAGAGGGAGAGAGAGGGAGGGAGGGAGGGAGAAAGGGAGGGAGAGAGAGAGAGAGACAGAGAACATGACAGTGTGCATATTCAAGAATGAGAACACTTGGAAACCCCTCATATTGTCAATGAGAATGTAAAATAGTGTACCTGCAACTGAAACTGTATGCTATCCCTCAAAAATTTAGAAACAGAGTTACAATAAGATCTAGATATCCACTTCTAGGTTATGTCCAAAAGAATTAAAAAATGAACCTCAAAAGGATACTACTTGCATACCCACATTCAACATAACATCCAAAACACACAAGAGATGGAAGAAGCATAAATGTACATCAACGATGAGCAAAGAACATGTGCTTTATCTACAATGTAGTACTACGCATCCCCCCCCCCAAAGAAAGTATTGCCATGCTACTGCATGAATAAGTTCTGTGGACATTATACAAAGTGAATGAAGTCAACACAAAGAGACAAAGACTGCTTAATTCCACTTACATGAGCCATCTAAAACACTCAAACTCAGAAAATAAGATGGTCTCAACCAATAAATGGATAGATGATGTGGTCTCTTTAATGCAATGGAGTACTACTCAGTCATAAAAATGGCTAAACTTGAGACATCTCTAGATAAATGGATGCACCTTGAGACCACATTCTTAAGTGAAAAACATCGGACATATAAAAATACTTAATTGTTTCTCTGGTGTGAGAAACTGGACGTGGAAATAAAGACCAAAATGTGTAACAGATACTGTGAAAAAGAAAGAAAATATTCAAATGGAAAGGGCAACTAGGAAGGGGGAAAGGAAGGAAGGAAAAAGAAAAAAATGAGAAAAGGAATAAAAGGAAACACTTTTATAAATAACAAAGGAAAAAGGGTTGAAGTGAGGAGAGGGATATGGGGAAAATTAGAAAATAAACTTAAAAAAAAAAAAAGAACCAAGATATATCACTTATAGGTACAAATTCCCTATGAGGAATGTGATCACTATGTGTACCTAAAATGTACTAGTAACTTTATTTAAAAAAAAAAAAAAAAAAGATGGTGGCTGCCAACAGCCGGAATGAGGGAAGGAGGGCCTTTGATAGGTACAAGAGTTTCAATATGCAGAATGCAAACACTCCAGCAATCTGCAGCACAGCCCCTTGAACATGGCTAAGCCATAGACACTTGTGTGGCTCAGTGGTACAGCACGCCCTTAGCATACAAGCCCCTGGCTTGGATCCTGAGTACCCCCCAAAATGTTAGGATGGCAAAATTTCTGTGATTTTTACCAGTTTTTCTTTGTAAGTCTGAGAATACAGCTCAGTGACAAAGCAAGTACCTTGTATGCCTAAAGCCCTGGGTTTGATCACCAACACTGGACACACACATGCTTGCACACATGCGCGCACGTGCACACACACACATACACACACACACTAAAGATACTGTATATAATAAAAGGGTCAATTTAGCAAAAAGATGTAGCTCTGGGGCTGGGGAGATGGCTCAGTAGGACAGGTGCTTGACTGGCAAACACAAGGATCTGAGTTCAATCCCCGGTTCCGCAAAAAACAAACACACACACACACAAAAAAAAAAAAAAAAAAAAAAAAAAAAAGATGCAGCTCTATACATCAATACTCACAATATCAAAGGTACAAAAGACAAAAGAAAATGTAACAATGCTAAAAGAAAAAAAACCCAAAACATTCCACAATTACCATAAAGAGATTTTAACATTCCTTTTCCGTTATAAAAGTAGCTGACAGCAAATGAGCAACAATATAAAAGAACAGAGCACTATTTTATTTATTTTTTGGGGGGGCAGAACCGAGGATTGAACTCAGACCCTTATGCTTGCCAGGGAAGCACTTATTCCACTGAGCCATCTCCCTGGCCCAAAAGTTTCTTTCTTTTTTCTTTTCTTTTCTTTTTTTTTGCAGAACCGGGGATTGAACTAGGCCTTGCGCTTGCCAGGGAAGCGCTTATTCCACTGAGCCATCTCCCCAGCCCTTAACAGAGCACTATTAACTGGAGCATTTATAGAACACTCCTGCTCAGCAACAACAGAATATACATTGTTTTCTAGTGGGCATAGCATGGAGCACATAAACCACATCCTAAGTCAATTAATAGCTCACAGATTAGAAAACATTACGCGGGGCTGGAGAGATGGCTCAGTGGTCTAAAGCACCTACTTGGAACAAGCTTGGCAAAGCACAGGGACCGCGGTTCAATCCTCCAGCACCACATGCCGGCCAGCCGCGCCCCCTGGTGGGCTGAGCTGGCCACACACACACACACACACAATAAATAAATGTTAAAAAAAAAAAAAAAAGAAAAAAGAAAACATTACGCATTGCCTTTATGGTCTCTAATCATAAGTGAATTAAACCAGAATAAAAGATAACAGCCAATGGGGGCCGGGGAGATGGCTCAGTAGAATAAGCACTTGCCTGGCAAGCGCAGGGCCTGAGTTCAATCCCCAGTTCTACAAAAAAAAAAAAAAAGATAACAGCCAAGCTCAGCAGCCTATGGCCCTGGAAAAACAAGCGGGTCCTGTCAAGTACAAAATC
The DNA here is from genome assembly GCF_000260255.1 of Octodon degus. NCBI lineage: Eukaryota > Metazoa > Chordata > Mammalia > Rodentia > Octodontidae > Octodon > Octodon degus. The sequence goes on along the minus strand of NW_004524604.1, from coordinate 3,447,437 downwards.
CCAAGACAGCACGAAATAACTGCCAGGACCTCATGTAGAACTTCTAGTGAGCTCCCATGAGACGGGGCCTGCACATTAGGACACAGATGCCAGGAGGAGCCTGCTACTGTGACTCTTCAGTGCCTACACCATGTCTCCCAGATACAGGGGATATTATTTTTGCTTTTTTAAAAAAATGTATTTAGTACGGGATTTACAGGGTCTTGCTACACCGATTGGACTCGTAGTGATCTGGTTTTCAGCTTCCCAGGTGCTGGGATTACAGGTGCATCCCACCATGCCCAGTCACAATCACCAATCACTGTCTCAAGGTGCCCCGGGGGCGGAGCCAGCACAGCACACAGGAATTAAACCCTGAGTCGGCCTAAGCAGGCACTTTAATCTGCTGAGCTATCTGCCTGGCCCTTATTTTTGCTTTTTGTCCTTTTCTCTCATTTGGCCCAAATTTGTTCTGCATAGCCAGTTTTTCCCTCACCCCCAAGCTCATCATTTTTCAAGTAAATTTTTGGCACAGTTTGTACCTTGTCTCATCCAATTCCTTGTTCAAGGCAAGAAGTTTAATTGGTGAGCCATTTCTAAAGAAACTACTCAACAACACTAGCAGCCAGTGGTGGCTGGCGCTCCAGTGGCTTAGGAAATGGAGGTAAGAAAATGTGAGTTTAAGGCCAGCCTGGGCCAAAAGGTGCGACCCTGTCAAAAACAAAACAAAAACCTCCAAAAGCTCAAAAGCCAAATACACTTTTAAATAAAGCACCAAGGGGAAGGGGCCAGGGAGATGGCTCAGTAGAATAAGTGCTTCCCTGGCAAGCACAAGGGCCTGAGTTTAATCCCCGGTTCCACCAAAAAAAAAAAAAAAAAATTAAATTAAATTAAAAATAAAGCACTGAGCAAAGAGGAAATAAGATGAAAAACTAAAACATGGGTGTGGGAGGGGATGAGCCTCAAGTGAGCTAGGCAAGCCACTACTATTGAGTAGACCCTAGTGCAGAGAACATTCTTAACTGAACAAAGGGAAAAGAAAACATTTAAATTTGTGGGACACAGCTAAGGTGGTGCTTTAGGGGAAATTTAAAGAAGTATATTCTCAAAAACAAGTTTTAAATCAATAACCTAAGATTTTATCTTAAGTAATGAGGAGAGAAAAATGAAATAATCCCAAAAGAAGCATAAGGAGACACTGAGCAAAAACCAGAAAGATTGAAAAGAGAAAACAAAATCAAGAGCTTTTTTTTTTTTTTGAAAGATCAATATGATAAACATCTAACACAATGTTTTCATCTAGCAAGAAAAGACCGACAGATCGATCAAACGATTGACCGACCAACCGACCAACTGACCTGCCCAGGTGCTGGGGAGATGGCTCAGTAGAATAAGCACTTTCCTGGCAAGTGCAAGGGCCTGAGTTCAATCCCTGGTTCCGCAAAAAAAAAAGAAAAAGAAAAAAAGAAACACCTGCCCACTGTCAGGGAACTTAAGTATCACAGAACATAGGACTAGTTACAGTAATATTTGGGTTAACTCTTGGATAAGTTTCGGTAGCTTTTAAGTTTTGAGGACTTGCTAAAACCTGGATGAATCTCAAAAACCTTATACAAGGGGCTGGGGAGATGGCTCAGTAGAATAAGCACTTCCCTGACAAGTGCAAGGGTATGAGTTCAATCCCTGGTTCCAAAAAAAAACCTTATATAACTAAAATAAGACAGACACAAAAAAAGAAAAACTATCTTAATCCGCTTACAAAAGATATCCGAATATTACCATACTGCTAATTTATACTACTAAATGGAAAATATCTGAATATTATACTTCTAAGTTATGTTTCCAAATGATAAGAAATATTTGGATGTTACTATAATTGCTGATTTATACTACTAAATGGTGGGAGATTCTTGAATGTAACTATGCTGTTTTTTTAAATTTAATCATAGTTAGAAAAACAACCTCTACATTCAGACTGTTTCACAAGCCAATTCTACCAAACTTAAACAGAAATTTAACATGGGTGTGGGAGGTGGTGAGCCTTGAACAAGCTAGGTAACAGGAAAAAAAAAAAACTACTCCTTAATATCTGTATCAGAAAAAAAAAGAAGAAATATTTCCCAATTACCAGTATTCTATAAAAAAAACAAATATGGGGGGGGGCAGGGAGATAGCATGGCAGTCTAAATGCCAGCTTAGGCAAGCTCAAGGACCTGGGTTCCATCCGTAGCTCCACAGGCTGCACTGGCCCTGCCCCAGGTGTGCCAAGTCTGCCACTGAAAGCGGGTGTGGTGATGCACACCTGTAGTCCCACTGCTGGGGAGTCTGAGGAGGATCACTACCAGTCCAAGGTCCATAATGAGACCCTACACCAAATACATTAAAAAAAACAAAACAGAACAAAACCAAAGACGGTACAAAAGGAAAACTATACTTAAGTGTCCCCATGTATACGGACATAAAAAACCCCACAGCAAGCATAAGAAAAAAGCAGAACGGTGGGAAAGGTGCCTTCTCCACAAAGACCAACAGGCACAGTGTACACTGTATGGCGAGGTGAGCAGCAACAGGGAACAAGAACACTGAGAGACCCACAACCATGGGGGACTGAGACCTGGTCACCAACACAGGAAAGCATGCAGGGAGCGCAGGACACTTACCCGTGCAGACACAGCTGGCAGTGTAGCTACAAGAGAGGGTCACAGTCTCCACACCACACAGGAGAGTTTCACAGTCCCCACAGGTCCTAGAGGGAGCACTGTGGTCCTCACAAGCCACAGGACTGCATCATGGGCCTCAAAGGCTCACAGCTCCTTAGATAAGGAACCTGAGACCTGCACTGTTGCCTCACTTTTTTTTTTTTTTTTTGGAACTGGGGATTGAACTCAGGCCCTTGCGCTTGCCAGGGAAGCGCTTATTCCACTGAGCCATCTCCCCGGCCCCAAACACAAACCCTAGTACCTTTTTTTTTTTTTTTTTTTTTGCGGAACCTGGGATTGAACTCAGGCCCTTGTGCTTGCCAGGGAAGCACTTATTCCACTGAGCCATCTCCCCAGCCCTGCCTCGCTTTGAAAAAGGACCTCATACTACTCTCTGCACCAGGACACCATGGCCAGAAGCCACAGTGAGAAAAGAGCCGAGCTGTGTGAGAGTTTAGGCTGCTTCAGGAGTCAGAAAGCTTGCATATTTCCACCTCTGGGACACAAAGATTTCACTGCACAGCCAGAGTAAAGCCATCCCTGTGCAGTGCAGCCCCAGCCCCAATGAGGCTTGCACTGTAAGACAAGGTGCCACAACAAGGAGGGAACACAGCATATGGCCCTCGATGTGCATAGGTCAGCAAGCTGCTGTCCTCTGAAGCCAAGGTAATGGCCTGCTCTATGTGGAGTCATGGCAGTGCTGGGACCAATAGGGTTCCTGCCACTGCACGCTGAACACCACTCAAGCTCTGCTACAGAGAGGGTGGTTCACAAAGGACTACAAAGGGGGACTCCCCAGCTACGTGGCTCTGGTTGGCCCTGTTTACAGGCACCCACTACAGCTGAGGAGTAGGGTATTCAAGCCTGGCTGCAGCTATCACACCACCTCCAGGCCACAGCCAAAGAACTCTGCCCAGCACCAGGAACATCCCACTCTCACATGCACTACAACCAACACAAAGGAGTGCCACGGTTGCTGCTCCTGCCGGCCCCAACCCCGCTGAGATGTGATTAAGACTGGGTGCGGTGGTGCATGCCTGTAATCCTAGCACTTGGGAGACTGTAAAACAGGAGAATCACTACGAGGCAGATCCTGAACACCCTGTAGACCCTTCCCTAAAATACAGAAAAGGGAGGGCTGCAAGGAAAGCCAACATTTTGGCCCTAGCCTTCCAAGGTCACTTAAGACTCAAGACATATGAGAACTTGTACTGTAACGTCATGTAACTCAGTAGTGTCCCAAATTTTCTGATCAAGGAGATTATGGGGCCAAAGAGGAAAGTGATCGATGAAGTAGAGTGTGCCTAAGGAGAGTCACATGGAGAGAAAACATCCTCTCAGGCTTTCACAGAGAGCACATTGGCCAAGCAATGGCTGTGACTCATCCACATGGCTGACGCTGACAAAGGTTCTACAATCTGAGGTACAGGATCTCAGGATAAATCCTGAGGGGATTTGACTGACCTTATCAGATCCAAAAGCTACAACTCTTGTTGCATAGGTCCTGCTTTACCTTGGTCTTAACCATCCAGCAGAAAGTATAAAAACGAAGTATAAGAAGTAAAGCCATGGTGTTATGTTGAGCTGTAGGGGACTCAGGTCAACAATTTCTGACATTGCCAGTGGAAACGGAAGACACAATACTATTATGGATTACTGAACTCTTAGAATATTTTGCTGAGTTTACACACCTATAATATTTAAATGATGGAACTTAACAATAAAAGGGGATACAGATGAATGTCCATTTTGTATCTGTGTATTCAAAGTGGTTAGGACAGACATATAGTTACATTCTCTTAATGAATAGAGGGATATGTTCTAATGGTGTTTGTAAATAGGATATCAAGTCCGCATCTTGTATAGCAATTAACCACTAGGAAAAATGTATGCAATGTGTTAATTATTGAAACTGTCCTACCAATTTGGTTTCAAACTGTCTCATTGCTATTTGTTTCTCAATAAAATTATTGGGAAAAAAAAAAGAGGTACACTTCACTAGCAAAGACATACACACATGGAAAGCGAAGGATGGAAAACAACATGTTATGCAAATAAAATCTGAAAGCAAGCAGGAGTAGGTATATTCATATCAAACAGCAGATGTTAAGACAAAATTAGATAAGACAAAGAAGCCCACTACATATTGGTAAAGTTACATCAAGAAGATGTAACAATTTTATGCAGCAAACATCAGTGCATCCCACTTCATAAAAGACACTATCCAACATAAAGGGACACAGAGGTCCCAATACAGTGATAGTAGATTTCAATTCTCCACTCTCACCAAGAGAGGTCATCTAGAAAAAAAAAAATTAACAAGGAAACACAAGTGTTAAGTTATGCCATCAATCAAATGGACTTAATAGAAGTATAAAGAACATGCCATCCAACAATGCACATTTGTTTGGCAGCTCAGTGAATGTTTTCCAAAACATCATATTTTAGGCCACTAAGCAAGCCAACAAATATATAAAATCTGAAATAATTCTTGCATCTTATCAGATTGTAATGAAATAATAAAATCAACAGTAACAGAAAACAGAAATTCAATCAACATAAGGAAATTAAATAATTCACTATTAAATGATCAATTCACCATGGAAGAAATCAGGGGGAATATAAAAAACTGCTAGAATCAAATGAAAACAGAACACAACATGCCAAAATCTTTGGGATACAACAAAGGTAGTTCTAATAAAGAAGTTTACTGCTGAGTGCCTACATCAAAACATCATAAAGATCTTAAATCTTTAACTTAATAATATATCTGTAGGGAAAAAAGAACAAACCAAAACTAAGCAAGCAAAAGGAATGAAATAAAGATGAGACTGAATACTGTTAAAATGGTTATATTACCAAAAGTTGTCTACAGATTCAATGCAGTCTCCACCAAAATTCCAATAATCTTCTTCACAGAACTAGAAAAAAGGGGATCCTGCACAGACCCAGAGCACAGGGGGATCCCAGGCCGCGGGATCCTAAACAGACCCAGGGCGCAGGCCCGGCAAGTGAGTGAGATGACCGAGGGCCGCGGGATCCTGAACAGACCCAGGGCGCAGGCCCGGGAGTGAGTGAGA
>NW_004524604.1:3435931-3439729 GCF_000260255.1 Octodon degus | reverse complement strand
GTTCTAAGATTTATACTATATCTTTGACTTACAATTTATTTAAAAGACATTGTATGATATCTTCTCCTAGTATTAGAAACTTTAAAAAGTATATTTCTATTTTCTGTTGACTTAAAAAAAAAAAGAGGTTTGTACCTATGTTGTTTATTTATTATTTCTTGCCTATATCTTGTAATATGAGAAACTACTTTGGCAGTAACAATACCCAATGTACTGGGGGCCTGGCCCTAGCTCAGTCCTTTAAGTGGCTGCTTCCACAAAGCTGTCAGTCTCAGGTTGCTGGAGTTCAAACCTCACAACTCTCCCACTGGCCAAAAGTGCCCTGAAGGGATTCGAGGAACAAAAAAAAAAAAAAATACCCAATATACTAACCATTGTTACTCTCCTAAAATCTTGTTTTGAGATTTTTGTACCATCTTTTTTCTATTTATTTTTCTTTCAAATAAAATAAATGATGTAAAAAATTAAATAAAAATAAATAAATAAATAAAAAGAAAAAAGAAAAAAGTCCTAAAACTCATGCAGAAACTAAAATAGCCAAAGCAGTTCTAAAGAAACATAGCAAAGCTGAAGGAAACATAATACCCAATTACAAATTATACTACAAAGCCACAGTAAGAAAAACAGCATGGTACTTGCAAAATATCCCCAACATCTCCCCCCAGACACCCCCACACACACTAGTGCAACAGAACAAAAGGTACAGAAACAAACCAAACTATGCAACTAGAATCTTCTCATCCTTGATAAAGGGTCCAAAAACATATTGTAGTAAAGTCAGCTTTTGTATCAAATGGTGCTGGGAAAACTGCATACCTATAATATACTATATTTGTATGCACAAAATATTTCTATATAAGCTGTACTGAAGAATAAGATTTTGTCAACTGCAGGAAAACGAAATTTAATAGGGACAGATATGATCAAAACACACACACTGAAACCAAATATTTTATTAAATCAATAGCCACAAATAAAAGATATAAAAAAATTTATAGTGATTATAAAAATTCAGTAAGATTCAAGAGAATATAGATAAATACATAACTTAGGAAGACAATATAGATTAGGAATAAAAAACCTGAACAAAGATAGAAATTTTTAAGAGAACCAGGGCTGGTCTGATAGCTCAGTGGACTAAAGCACCTGCTTAGGCACAGTATAGCAGCTGGGGTTTGATCCCCAGCATGGCATGCCGGCCCTGCCCCTTGGGTGAGCTGAGATGGTGACTGAGACTGGGCATGGTGGCACATGCCTGAAATCCCAGTGCTTGGGAGGCTGTAAACAGGAAAATCACTATGAGTCTGATCTATGTAGTGAGACCCTTTAGACCCTGCCCTAAAATACAAAATAATAATAATAAATAAATAAACCAAAAAGAAATATTTGGAAATGAAGAGCTCAATTTAGGATACTGAGGCACAGTTATTAGAGAGGATTAATTAGTCACTGTAGTACAAAATCCAGGTTTATAAGTTCATGCATGTTGGCAAAGCAAAAATGCTTGTGACATTTATTTTTCAGGAGGATGTACATAAAGATATGTTATATCCATTTTTATTGCCAACTAACATGACAGTTGTAGAACTATTAAAGTCTTTGATTACATATCAGAGAAACTGAATTAGTTACTACCCATTGTCCTACTGGGTGGCATGACAATCATGCATGACCCACCACTGGTTCAAAACAGCAGGAACATGTTAAAACCTGCCACCAGATATAGTACAAGTCAACTACATCAACTCACTTGCACTATAAAACCTGCCACCAAATGCGGATTAATTACCACTCACTGATAGGCTTTTGATATGAGTCTGCAAACAACCAGTCCATTATGTTCTCTGTACAGTCAGACCTCTCTGCTAATGTTCATCTGGGCTTGTAGCCATGGCCAGTGCTAACATCACAGCCACAGCTCTACCTCTATTACCAGGGATTAGATTTTTTTTTTAAATTTTTATTTATTTATTTATTTGTGGGGGGGGGCAGCTCAGCCCACCAGGGGGCGGGGCTGGCTGTCATGTGGTGCTGGGGGATTGAACAGTGGTCCCTGTGCTTTGCTAAACTTGTTCTAAGTAGGTGCTTTAGACCACTGAGCCATCTCACCAGCCCCTGGGATTAGATTTTTATAAGTACTCAATGCAGACTCCACACATGCACAGTTAGTTCAGTAGGGTCATGCCCCTTTGAGAATCTGATGCTGTTACTGACCTATAGGAGGTGAAGTTCCAACAGTAATGTGAGTGGTGGGGAACAGTTATAAACACAGGTGAAGTTTTGTTGACTCACCCACTGCTCCCTTCCTGCCACATAGCCTGGTCCCCAGCAGACCACAGACTGGAACAGGACCCGTGTGCAAAATAACTGGAAAACCTAGAAGAAATGTACAAACTTCCGGACATGTATGACCTACTGAACCACGAAAACATCAAACAACCAGAATAAACCAATAATAAGTAACAAGAATGAATCAAACAATGAATTTTCCAGAGCTAAGGGCCTGCCTTAGTGATGACCTAGCTTCTGCAATTCTGAGTTCAATCCCTAGCACTGGAGTAGGTGGGTGGGATAGCAAGTGGGGCTGAGGAGTTTCTCAAAAAAGAAAAACCCAGGACCAGATAGCTTCATTGATGAATTTTACCAAACTTTGAGAGAAGAACCAATGCCAAATCTTCTCAAACTGTTTCACGGAATTAAAAAGGGGAGAACCCTTTCAAGTACATTGTATAAGGCCAATATCACCCTGTCACCAAAACCGAAGCAGTACATAATCAAAACAGAAAGCTAAAATTCTCTACAAAATGCTGATGAATTTCCACAGCACATCAAAAAGGTTAATCACTTGTGATACAAGAATGGTTCAACAGGGCCTGAGAGAGAGTTCAGCAGACTAAGCACCTGCTTAGGCAAGAGCAGGGACCAGGGGTCAATCCCCGGCACCAATGCTATGCCAGCCCTGCTCCCAGGTGCACTGATCTGGCCACCGAGACCAGCTGTGATGGCACATGCCTGTAATCCCTGCACTGGGGAGGCTGAAAACAAGAGAATCACTATGAGTCTGAGCTACATGGTGAGACCCTGTACCAAATACATAAAAAAAGAACAGCTCATCATAAATCAGAACAATCACATCCTATGAACAGAAGATGGGAAAAGCAGAAAGCATTTCCTGAGCTGAAAAGTATGTCCACTATCAGTGCTTTTATTCAATATAGCACTAAAAGTTTTAACCAGAGCAATTAGGCAAACAGAAAGAAAATGCAAGTTAGGCAGAGTACACATGCCTGTAATTCCAGCACTCAGGAAGCTGAGGCAAGAATACTGCAGGGAATTCAAGGCCAGCCTGGGCTACAGAGTGAGTTCAAGGCCAGTTTGAACTACACAGTGAGACCCTGTCTCAAAAGAAAAAATGAAATAATAGAAAGAGGAAGGAGAAGGGAAAAGGAGGGCAAAGAGTGGGGGGGAGGGCATAAACATAAGAGAAATGTGAATTTTTCCTGCTTGCAGACCATATGGGTCTATATAGAAAAAGCTAGATTCAAATAAAACACTATTACAACTGATAAAAAGATTCTGTAAAGTACCAAGAGACAAAATCAAGCATACAAAATTAACATATAAACATCAGTAGCTCTGAAAAGAAAATTTAAAAAGAGAAGAAAATTCAGTAGCTCTGGGTCAGGGATATAGATAGCTCAGTGGAGGGGGCCTGGCCCTAGCTCAGTCCTTTCAGTGGCTGCTTCCACAAAGCTGTCAGCCTCAGGTTCCTGGAGTTCGAACCTCACAACTCTCCCG
>NW_004524604.1:3432843-3433619 GCF_000260255.1 Octodon degus | reverse complement strand
TTCAATTGTTTGCACTTTTTCTTTTCTTAATTTCTTATACATTGCTCCAGTTTTTTCTTCTTCCAATATCTGGTAATATGAATAGCTGGTTGTAATACCATATATTACAACAAATACTGTGAAATTCAAAAAAAAAAGAAAAGAAAAGAAAAAAGGAACTTCATCCTAGTATAGAAAATAGGTTATTTAGTTAGCTTATGAGAAAGGCAGCTAGCTAGGGGAAGGGCCTGAGGATTGAAAGGGAAAATCTGTACAGGAGAAATTACTTTCTTAAAGCTTTGTTCTTCTGAAACTGCCTCGTCCTGTAACTGCTTCATGGCTCGGCAATTACTTTCTTGAGCCCTGTAACCACGAGAGCACAACCAGACATACAAAATGCTTGATTGTACCAAGCTTCATAGACAGATGATCATTAATCTACCCTGGTAACCGATGACCTCACTCTGAGAGCTAATCAGAAGAGCTGGCAGTCTGTTCTGTGTCACCTTGGTACCTCCTTTTCCTTTCCTACTTGGGCATCATATAAAAACCCCAGACCACCAGAGATGAGGGGCTGATATTTTGTGAATGATCTCCATCAGTGCCTGACAATATAAATAAATCTGCCTCCAAATCCTGGGTGTCATTTTGGTGTTTCTGTTTGCGGTTGCAGGAAGACAAACACCTGGGTAAAAACTAAAGATAGTGTCTTAGTTACTCTTCTCTCATTGCTGGGACAAATACCCGACACTCAAAATGAAGGAAGGAAAGGTTTATTTAGCTCACAGTTACTGGAG
>NW_004524604.1:3422751-3432743 GCF_000260255.1 Octodon degus | reverse complement strand
AAAAAAAAAAAAGAAAAAAAAGAAAAAAGAAAAAGAAAAAGAGAAAAACATGAACAACAAAGCACAGGGCTTTGTAGCACTATTATTTAAAGAAGGATCTCATTGACAAATCATTTTTATAGGTCTTCGACATCGTCAATAAACCAAACTAAATCAGGAGTCCTAAAGAAATCTTTCTAGGGCTGGTGAGATGGCTCAGTGGTCTAAAGCACCTACTTAGAACAAGCTTAACAAAGCACAGGGACCGCGGTTCAATCCCCCAGCATCACATGCCAGCCAGTCCCGACCCCTGGTGGGCTGAACTGGCCACACACACACACACACACATAAATAAATAAATTTTTTTAAAAAAGAAATCTTTCTAGTCCATGCATGGTGGCACATACTTGTAATCCCAGCACTCAAGGATTATAAGTCTGAAGCAGGAGGACTGCTGCCAAGTTCAAGGACAGCCAGAGCTGCACAGTGAATCCCTTTATTAAAAGGAAAAAAAAAATCTTTCTAGCAAAGTAATTCTTCAAAGACTGATTTTCTATCTGTGAAATAGAATAGTAAAAAGTTGGTCTGTATCACATGTCTTTTTAAAAATTTCCTTTCAGGTATCTCTTATGAAAGTACTGGTCCAACATGCTGATATCTGGTAATCTGAGCAACTACTTTGAAGACAACAATGTACAATACAGCCATTGTTGAATTCCTATTAGCTTGCTTTTTGAAATTCTGTATCATTTCTAATGCTTTATCTATTACTTTTTTATTCTCTTTAAAATAAAAGAGAAAAAAAAGAAAGCTTCGGTCTGTAAACTGGTCCCTCACCAGAGAAAGTCCAAGGAGCGCTGCTTTATGGAACTCAGGGAAGGTGACCACCACACAAAGTGTGTTCTGCAACACACTCGCAGGCACATGTACAGCACACACCCTCAGGTGAGAACTTGCTGCCACAGTGCAAGAAGGTGCTGGCGATTTAGAAAAAAATCACTCAGAAGACAGACCACACTTAGCAATGGCTCATCATTTGTCCTGCAGGTAGACTGATGAGCACACCAGATGGAAGATAACTCCAAAAAGAGCTTCCAAAGAGTTGGGTTCTAATGTGAAGAAAGTGTAGAAGAAGTGCCTTACCCAATCCATCTCATCCTTTTTTTTTTTTATTTCTGGGAAGGGTCTACAGGGTGTTCAGGGTCTCTACTAGATCAGACTCATAGTAATCCGCCTGTTTACAGCCTCCCAAAAGCTGGGATTACAGACGCATGCCACCACACAGTCTCAACTGCTGTCTCAGTGTGTCCAGGGACGGGCCGGCACTGCAGGCCCAGCGATCAAACCCTGGGCCCCTGCGTCTGCTTGCAGGCGCTTTAATCCACTGAGCTATTTGGCCAGCCCTATCTTTTTCTATTGAAAAAAGGTACACTATGTTTTTTTTTTTAAGCACTGAAGCTGGATATGGTGACACATGCCTATCATTCCAGCACTTTCGGCAGCTAAGGCAGGAGGCTCTCAAATTCAAGACTTGTCTCAAAAACTAAAAAAGAGGTGAAGATATAGTTCAGTGTGAAGGCCCTGACTGACTCCATTCTTCAGTGCTGCAAAAGATTAAAATTGTGCTGCTAAGAATCTTGAATCATGTAAATGGACACAGCAGATAACAACAATGTGATCAAGGTAATGTCAGAGATACTTAGCACACTACGAGAGAGTCTGAACTAGCCTAGGTGGACAAGATACTGAGGATGTTAGTGCACACAGACTCCACACTCCCAGTCAGTGAAGTCGAAGCCACATGTACAATGAAAATCACATACGGCTAAGTCCTGAGTCTCCTGCCAACCGTCACTGTTCTCTGCTCTCCTCTTTGGGCCCCCTGAAGTGTGGGTCCCTGTGTGTGCTTCTAGGATGTCCCACGTTGACTGTAGGTTCTTAATCTGTATAGGGGTCACAAACTGGCAACATTTAGCTCCTCAGCAGCCCCGAGCTTTGATGCTTTGACATAGGAGCCCCCCTGCTACTCAAAGCAAGCTGGCTGCCAGCTGGCCTCAGAACTCCCTACCACTAGAGGCAGCTGCTCCAGGCTCTTTCTGCTCTCCATCATCCTCTGGCTGCCAGCGGTCTTCAGGTTTACCAATGCTAGCCCCTCTCAAATTAGTGATTCTTGGTGTAACCAGCTCAGCACATCCTACTAAAGAAAGGAATCATAAACAGGCAGGAACTCTCTACACACCAGAAGCTATTTTAGGCCTCATGCTACAGCATTGTAGTATAAAGAGGAATGGTACACAACTGACCCACACTGCACCCCAGGAGCCTGTCTGTATCAGAGTGGGCTGTCACGGGTATGGGAAGAGTACCTCATGGACCTGAGGAGGGCTGCCAGGATGTCCTCTGTGACAGGTCTGTGGCTGAACCTGCCACAGCTGGAAAAACATGTGCAGGAATGGCCATGGGGTCCTGACACTGCCCACCAGGCTATAAGGCATTGGAAGCCATGGGAGAAAAATAAAACATGCCTCTTGGGAGCACGGGGCCCTTGTCTCCTGTGGCCTTCCTAGTCTGCCCATCTATAACTGAGTCTCACAGATTCCACTTCCTGCATTTCTCCTGCTTCTCCAGTCTTGGGCCACTGCTTTGCAGCTATCACTGCAGCCTCTTCTCTCACCATAAGAGCCTCTCACCATTGCCTGTCATTGTAATTTAGATTTGATCACATCACCTCAGTGCTTTAAAACCTCACCAATAATGTAAGGGAGGTAGAAAAAACCAAGCACAAGTGGTATAGTACCTGCTTTTAAACTATGTATACAAGAGAGCTTTCCAACTAGCAGACAACACAAATGCTATAGTGGGCATGATTTCCAAAGCCTGTATTTATGAGAGGAAATTCCAAGAGGACTACAGAATGTTAAGGTATAGACCATAAAGAATATTAAAGCTCTTCAAATTCTAGGACAGAAAGGGAGATGAATAAATATTTACTATTATTATAGCTAGCATGTCTGCTTTAATTAGGTTAAGTACTCGAAAATGTAATACACACTTTATAGCACATTAAAGTCTGTAAAATGGTCAGACAAGTGCACTTCCTGACTTAGAGGACTTAGATGTAGCACGCCAGAGCAGAAATGAACTGGACTACTATTAATGATCACAATCCTCAGAAGCTATCTAACCTGTGAATCTCAGGCTCCTCATTAAGACAGGATTGCTCTAGGTTAGGAGTCAGCAGTCTTTTCTAATAAAAGGCCACACAGTATTTCAGGCTTTGCAGGGTATAAAGTCTCAGCTATGCCATTAAGTATGAAGGCAGGCATAGAAAAGACATAATGAACATGAAAAATTAAAAATAAATTAAAAATAAATGAACAAGCATGACTATGTTCCAAACTATTCACAAACACGATAATTAGCTGGTTTGCCCTATAGTTTTGTTAGTCCTGGGTTCAGACAGCCGTTTCTAGTTTTTAAACTGAAGAATATTTTTCTTTCTACTTAAAGGTTTTTTAAAAAACCTGTTGCCCTATATTTTTTATGGTACGCAAGACTAGGGTTTAACCCAGGGGCTCACTACCACAGATCTGCACCTTTAGCCTCTTTTCTTTTGAGACAGGGTCTCGCTCAATTGTGAGGCTGGCCTTGAATGTGCAGTCCTCCTGCCTCAGCCTCCCAAGCAGCTGAGATTACAGACAATGTGCCACCAGCACCTAATTGCAGAGACTTTATAGCCCATCAATTTATGACTTTCTACTAGCTGTAAAGTTAGTCACCTAAAATTTGAATCTCAGCTTTCCTGCAAGGTCATTATGAAGAGTCAATGAAGTAATAACATGTAAAGTATTTGTCCTATACTTAGTATACAGTAAGCATTTAGTAAATGGATGTTACTACTTTTATAAATTATGTAATCCTGAGTTCCTGGTAAGGAAAGCAATCCTCCTTCCCACTGACATGCAATTATCAAGAATAGTTTTCAGCAAAATGTTTAAAAAAAAAAAAAAAAAAAAAAAACTAGTGCCAGCATTAACTGGGTATTGACTATTTATGGGTTGCATAACTTTGGTTAAATTATATATAAACTCTCATTTAGTTTTACTTTGGTTTCTACATCTGTAAAAATGAGGGAAATAACTACCAACTTCATAGGATTTTTAAAGCTCAGATCAGTTGTTTAATTAGCACCTATGCTATCATGTCTTACACATTTGTCATATATCCATTTCAATCTTCAGGACAATCCAAAAAAGTACAATATCTCAGTTGTCAAGTGAATCCAAGCTCAAACCTCTCCATTACTTGAACAGCAAAATTCAAAGCAACTGTGTTCAGTGTTGGCAACTTGCTCAACAGTCAACCAAAAACCTGACTTGAAAAAAACCTGTATAAACCAAGAGTGAGTCACGCGTTGTGCCTCACTTCTGACACAAAGGTAAATGATGCATCATATGGTGCTTGTGTCAGTGCATTAAATCATTTGTCCCTGTAGGTTTTCTTATGCTTCATAAAATATCATAACCATGGCTCCAAAAAAAGTGATACCAGCAGTAAAGGTAAGAGGAAAACTGTATGAACCACAATAGAGTTAAAGCAAAACCACTGCTGGGCCAGGGAGATGGCTCAGTAGAATAAGCGCTTGCCTGGCAAGCGCAAGGGCCTAAGTTCAATCCCTGGTTCTGCCGAACAAACAAACAAACAAAAAAGAAAGAAAAAAAGAAAGAAAGAAAGAAAAGGAAAGGAAAAACCACTGCAAAATTTGTGTAAGTCCTGGAAAAAATTAATTTGTAAGTGTATTTTTGGAGCCTCAGATCCAATTATTTCTAATGGAAAAAGTATGTTCAGTTCTCAAACTTTTAGTGTTTGAGCACAAATTGGAACAAACTGGGTCTGACAAAAGAAATTAATCACTGTATTCCTATTTTTACAGCTGTTGATAAAAAGGCTCAGCGAGGGCCAGAAACTGTCCCAGAGTCTCACAGCTATGAAACAGCAATGCTCATGATCCAACTTATGTACATCTGAGTAAAGAAGGCCAGGTCTTATGACTAGGCTGGAGGAAGATGGCATCAGCCCTAGCGGTGTGTGTAGGTGCTGATGGTGAGTGAATTCACCTGAACTCAAGTTCCCACCCTCCAGGAAATGCTTTCGCATTTTTTAACATAAAGAGAGTATCCTCCCAAAAGGGGAATAGCCATAAACATTACTGATCTCAAAGTGATGGCATTACCATAGGATTTTTTGGTTTTCGTCTTTTTTTTATGATCCCCTTTGTTTTCCATTCAGAACTGAACTCACTCATTACTGAAGCTAATACTCTGCACTATGACTGAAGATGGAGTGTAGTGACAATCTTTCATAAGAAAACCCCAGCATTTACCTCAAATCCATCTTTCAGGTCTAGCTAAACCCCCTGGACTATTTTCACAAAGAGCAAGTCTGAAGAGCCAGAGTTGCGCTAGTATTCTATGAAATGCCAAGCATTAATCTAGAACTTTGAAGAGCATTTAGATTTCAAATCAAAGTAATGATTAACTCAAAGAAAAGAAACAGATCTCCAAGAAGACAACACCACTTCTGCAGAGTCATTCACAGCTGTGCACAGCATCATCTGATCACCTCACTTGCTAGGCCTGCAGATGCCTCCGTAACTAAGACTGTAACCAAAGCCGCTCCCTCCTGGTAAGTCTCACAGCCCTAGGACTGCAGGACTGCACAAGGAACACAGCGCAGTCAGACTTCCAAACTTTAAAGAAGAACGAATTCAAACAGTACACATCTCAAATCTGAAATTCTGAAAATGCAAATAACATTGTTATAAATTAAAACCACCAGTTATAAGCTAGTGCATATAATTATAAATTTCTAGGAAACATACATATTCAGATTCTCTCCAAACCAGTTATACTGAAAGTGATGAAAATGATCACCAGTTAGGATTTAATATTGTATAACATGATGTTCTTTGACATGTAAGAAATATTATACAAACACTAATATCTAGTTTGAAAGACAATAATATTTAATTTTTTTTAGCACTTGATGCTTTAATGAAGAAAAAAGTCCACTTACTTATTTATCTTTTTTTTTTTTTTGTAGAACCGGGGATTGAACTCAGGCCCTTGCACTTGCCAGGGAAGCGCTTATTCCACTGAGCCATCTCCCCTATCTTATGTATTTAGTACAGAGTCTCACTATGTATATCGGACTTCTAGTGAGTCTCCTGTTTTCAGCCTCCCAAGTGCTGGGATTACAGGGGCACGCCACCATGCCCAGTCTCAGTCACCATCTCAGCATGCCCTGGAGGTGGGGCCGGCATGGCACACCAAACCCTGGTCACTGCGTTTGCCTGAGCAGGTGCTTTAATCTGCTGAGCTATCTGGCCAGCCCTAACCTTTCATCTTTGAACTGCAAATGTTGAGTATTTTGTCCCAGCAACAAGAAAGTAACTACTACGAGCATTTAACATATCCAAACAGGCTGGATCATAAGGGAAGCCTTCTTTTATTAACCATCTATTCTATTACTGCCTAACAAAGCTGAAAGGGAAGAGAGGAAGGGGTAGTATTTAATAATCAATGCATCACCCCAGACAGAAAATACACTACTTATATTCCTAGGATGCCTCTTTATCATAAAAACATCAATTTCTACTGGGTGGGGGGGGGTTGCAATGCTCCAAAAACTACCTGTTCATTTTTTTCCCTCCAAAATGAATTTTTAAAATAATGTGAAAAAAATTTAGCAAGAAGAAATGTACTGGGGCTGGTGAGATGGCTCAGTGGTCTAAAGCACCTACTTAGAACAAGCTTTAGCAAAACCCAGGGACCACAGTTTGATCCCCCAGCACCATATGCCAGCCAGCCCCGCCCCCTGGTGGGCTGAGCTGGCCACACACACACACACACACACACACACACAAATAAATAAATAAATAAAATTAAAAAAAAAAAAAGAAGAAATGTACTACTTTATAGTCATGGTTCTTATGAATTTTGGGCAGTGAGAAGATAGGTCATAAGCTCCTTTTGGATATCTGTTGAAGTTGGTCTTCTCTCCAGAAAACATCTGTTTCCAGGGTTCTCAGACCCATAAAAGGCCACTTCTACGTACAGCCACTGCTACAGGTTAAAAATCTAGAAAAGCAGTAAGAATTTCCTACCAGCTGTGGCCTATCTTTTTTTTTTTTTTTTGGCCCCATTTCAAGTGGTATAATGAAAGCATCACAATGAAGTCAATTTTGTACTTAGCTATACTAACTACATTACATATTTTCATATTCGGCCCAAGGCAATTCCTCTTCATTCATAAATAAATAAATGGAGAGAGGCAGGGAAGAAAGGAAGGAAAAACAAAAAGACAGGCCACAGGTTGGATGTAACAACACACAGGTTTCTCCAATCCTGTTTCATAATTCTACCTCTGACTTACAAGAGCCAACCAGATCACTGACAATCAAAAAACATACTCTTGTACAACCAATCCTTCAATAAACCATGTCCACAGCATTCTAAAATACAGTGGCTGACCAGTGATAACAACTTATATTACAGTGGATTGTGGCATATAAAACCAATACACAAAAATGATTTATCCTTACAATTGTGAGAAGACAGGAATAGAACATGTTATTTTTATCCTCTTTCACAGCTAAGTAAATGTGTTCAGCTAACATTTGACTGTGGTCACACTGCCAACAAGAGAGGAACTGGAGGGGCTGGGGAGATGGCTCAGTGGAATAAGCACTTCCCTGGCAAGCGCAAGGGCCTGAGTTCAATCCCCTGGTTCCTTAAAAAAAAAAAAAAAAGACAAGAGAGGAACTGGGGTTCTAACCCACAACTGAGATGAGTACAGTATTTCATCTCCACAAGAGCCCCTTGGAATAGACAAAGAGGATCTACTGAGTCACATTTTATCGTACACATAGCCTCATATCAGAGAACAAAGGTTAATATACAATACTTAAAATATTCAATTTTCTCTTGCTTCACTGGTTAACATACAATTTTTAGAAAACATGGTTATGCCAATAAGTTTTAGCCCTAAAAAAAATGATACTGTTATTCTATAAAACATTTCTTTCTCCCTCATCTTTTCTTTTTTTGTGTGTGTCTTTGAGACAGGGTTCACTATGTAGTTCAGGCTGGCCCTGAACTCACTTTGTAGTCCAAGCTGGCCTCCAGCCTTAGTCTCCTGAGTGCCAGGAGAACAGGTGTGAGCCACCCCATCACACCTCTTTTCTTTTTCTTTTCTTTCTTTCTTTTTTTTTTTTTTTTTTTTTTGTGTGTGTGTGGTACCCAGGGATTGAACTCACAACCTTGTGCTTGCCAGGCAAGCACTTTTTCCACTGAGCTATCTCCCTGGCCCACCTCTTTTCTTAATATACAAAAAGAAATTGTTCTTCATTGATAATTCAAATGTAAGAAGCTGAGAGAATAAACTTTTAAAACAGGAAAGCTATTTAAAAATTAATTCTTTAAGACATTCAAAATTTCAATTTTTTTTCTTTAATTGGAAAGCTGGGGCTCAAACCCTGGGTTTCTGGCTCCCTCTACTTCTAGGCTACACCCTTAGCCTTCTTTAAGCTTTTTATTTTATTTTTTTTAATGACAACACCCAGTTTTAGTTCTCTGCAACCCTCCAAAGTTCCTGTTAAAACAAAGGATCATTTGTTAAACCCACAGACTGTACAGTGTCTATGGTGAACCCAAAAGTAAACCACGGACTTGGAGTACTAATGGTGTCAGAGGTTCATCAATTGTAACAAATGTACGACTTTCGGAGGAGTTTTCAGTTTCCGCAGGGGCTGAGGGCATATGGGAAACCATATCACCACTCCACTTTGCCCTGCTCTAAAAATTTTTAAATATGGGGACGGAGTCAAATTCATCTCTCCCACCTTTCTCTTTTTTTCTCTTGGTGGCACTCAAGATTAAGAGGCTCAGCACGTGCTAAGCAGGCATCCCACCTCTGAACCTCTACATCCCCCATCCTCTCCTTAAAGACAAATTATTGTTGTTTCCCCCCCCAAAAAAAAAGTTACTCTTGGATCCTGGCACAGAGGCACATACCTATAATCCCACCTATTCGGGAGGCTGAGGCAGGAGGACTGTAAATTCAAGGCCAGCCTAGACATTAAACCAGATCGCGCCCCAAGCTGGCTTTCACAGGGCTGAGAAGCAGCTGTAGCGCTCAGGTTCCGCCCGCACAGGCCCTGGGTTCAAGCCTAGCACCAAGGGAAACGTGGAGATGAAGAAGCTAAGTGCACACAGCTGCACCCTCATCTTGAGCCTTTCTGTACCTAGGCTGGTGCCACCTGGCACCCCGCAGGAAGCGTGCGGCGCGGCTAAGTTCTAAGTGGGTCAGGAGTCGGGCCGACGAAGAAGAGCCGGAGGAAGCCGTAGCAGCAGCTGTCGCCAAAGCCCCCGCAGGTCCTGCGCTCACCCGCGGTGCCACCCTGCGGATCGCGGAGGACATCTCGTGGAGGGAGGTGCACGAGTCCCGTGGCCAGGCTCGCGCGGGGGAGGCGCGCACAGCAGAGCACAGGGGACGCTCCCGCGGGTCCCCCCGAGCTGCTCCCGAAGGGTCGCCCGGGGAGCAGCGGCTAGTTACAGAAGCGAGGCTCCCGGATACGGGCCGGCGGCGGACGAGAAAGCGGGAAGGGAAGCTCTGCGGCCGCGCTGACCGGCGGCGGTGCGGGGACGGCGAGGGTGCCGGAGGAAGCACTGTCGCCGCCGGGGAGCGGCTCGGGGCGGCGTCCCTCGCCGCGGCACCCGGTCCTCCCGAGACGGAGGCGCACCCGCGCGGGCGCCCGACATCCGCCCCGTCCCTGTCCCAGTCCCAGTCCGCCCGGTGCGGTCCGAGCCGTGACGCCGGGGGCTCGGCGCAGGGGGCGCCCACAAAGGGAGCGAGGCGAGGGAGCCGCGCGCGGGCCTGGTTACCTCGGGCCTCGGCCTCCCACGTCCTCCGCTCGACGAGGCGGCAGCCGAACCCCGGCTCGGAGCCCCGCC
>NW_004524604.1:3409571-3416105 GCF_000260255.1 Octodon degus | reverse complement strand
CCTCACCCCATGACTGCATGAGGCTTTGGGGGAACAACTAGACACAAACCATAACAGATAGTCACTGGGCAGAACATAGAATGCACTTTCTCAGGCAGCATCCGAGCAGCCCACTCCCTCTTACAGGGAGGTGAAGTCATTCCCTCCAAGCTCTTGAGTTCAGAAGAGCTGGAACTGTGAAATAACCAGTGTTTCTCTCTAAAATCCCAGTATTTTTCAAACCCCACATGTTGAAGAACTGGGTTAGAAATCCTGAGCTGCAGTTGGTCCTTTTGACTCCACAGAGCCACCTATGATAAGTGTCCACCAAGCTATTGAGCAGTTCCTGTGCTCTCACCACTATGTAGCTGGAGATGAAGGGACATGGGACTGCCCACTCCTGGAATCCCCGGAGCTATTCTTATTTCAAATAAAACTCTCCTCACCTCCTCCCTTGGCTTTCGACTTTGTTCTTCAATGCTGTGAGACCACGAACTTCACACAACTGACATTTCAGGTTGGGAGTTAGTTTTCTCATAAGGATATGGGGACGTGAAACTCTCGACCTGACCTGGGTGAGTTCGAGTTCTCTAAAACTGAAGAATGAATTTTAGGAACAAACGGAGGTTGAGGGTAAAACTTTATTGGAAAGGAAAGCTTCTGTCAGAGAGGGACAGAAGGGGGACCTGAGCAGGTTACCCAGGATGCTTTCTCTTTCAGGTTATTTTTATAGGGCGAAACCATGTGGGGCTGAAGTAGAGACAAAGGGGTCTTGCTTAGGCGGATAGAGGGTGGGACAAAACTGTAGTCACCCAATGGGATTACAGGCACCATTGCTCAGGTAAAATTGATTAGGCCCAGGACCAAATGGGGTAGTGAGTCACATAGCAAGAGGACATGAATGTAAAACGGGACCTTATCTGGTGGCCTTCAGACGATGATTCTTTCCAACTACTCTTTCTGACTAATGAGCAATCCTGGATGCCAACTTTAGGGAGGTCAGCATTTGTTTGATCTTTAGATCTGGCTCACACCAGGAGCATCTCCCACAGTTGTAAAGTGTCTGGTCTTTGTCATCTCCTTCAAGGGCCTGACCCTGTCTAACTGTCTACAATATTTCTCTCTAACTCAGGCTGCCTGCAACAATAACACTAGGGCATTTATGAATACAATAATCGTGTGTGTGTGTGTGTGTGTGTGTGTGTGCTACTGGGGATTGAATTCAGGACCCTGCACTTGCCAGGCAGGTACTTATTCTATTGAGCTATCTCCTCAGCACCCAAAAATCTTATTTTTCTATAAACACATATTTGTATCTTATGCATATACAGGCATTTTACCTTTAAAAAAAACCAAATGACAATTTTAATTTGAAATTTTGTTTCTCAAAAAAAGCTATTCTTTTTATGTAGAAATCATTCTTTTTATTTAACGTTTTAATTTTCTTGTTATGGATTTTTAAAAAATCTGTTTATTTATTTGGTACAGGGTCTTGCTACACAGCTCAAACTTATAGTGATCTCCTGTTTCAGCCTCCCCAGTGCTGGGATTACAGGCATGCACCAACATGCCAGGTTTCGGTGGCCAGTACAGCTCACCTAGAGTTCTGGGGCTGGCACAGCATGCAGTACCAAGGATTGAACCCAGGTCCTTGCACTTGCCAGGCAGGGGCTTAAACTGCTGAGCTGTCTCCCTAGCCCTTGTTATGGATTTTTATCAGTACATGTTTGCGTACATAATGATTACATTTGTTGTAGAGGCTTTGTACTGTACATAAAGCACCTTCTTGTTTTTTGTTTTGTTTTGTTTTGTTTTTTGTCTCCCTTTCCTTCCATCCTTCCCTGCTCACTCCAACTCTTTTTTTTTTTTTTTTTTTTGGCAGAACCAGGGATTGAACTTAGGCCCTTGCTCTTGCCAGGCAGTCACTCCACCTCTTGAGCCTCTTCCCATGTGAAAAACGTGTGTTTCCTTTTTTTCATCCTCTTCAGAGGATAGGTATTCTGAACATTTAATGTAAAAACCGTTAGAAAAATAAAGCAAGATCACTTTCAAAGAAGTGTGTACTGAAGGAATTTTGGAATGATGTAATACTATAGATTTAATAAGACTGCATTTTAATAGAAAAGTTTAAACTTTTTAATCGAATAGGACTGTCTCCTTGAGAACTGGTTGTAAAGTAGAATTGACCTTTTTTCTCCACTAACAGACCTGCAATCAATTACTTGTAGTTATTAGCAAATTAAAGAAATATGTATATAAAATATTTCAATATTCTGATTTCTTTCCTTGAGAACACTTGTTGGGCCTCTACTCCATGCCAGGCACTGAGCTAGAAATTAGATAGTACACAGCAGGGCTGGGGAGGCAGCTCAGCGGCACGAGCGCCTGCCTGGCAAGCTCCAGGTACCAAAAAATGTACACAAAACTGAGCGGGTCTGGCCTGTGGAGCTTAGACCAAGCAGGGAGGCAGGGAGTGAGTGAGGTAACTGGTAATGGAAAGGTGTGAACCTCGAGCAGGCGGGCTGCAGGCCCAGGAGATTCACCCACCCAGCTGCAGGAAGTCAAGCCAAAAAATCTGGAAGCATCTCACCAAATGGCAACAAATAGGAGGAAAAGCCCTGCCTGTGCTATGGGTCGCTCTGAATAGGAACCAGATCAATGAGATTGGAATTTGGAAAACTGTGTATTACTGAGCTCAGGTGCACCCCCCCCACCCACACACACACGCAGGAGAGGACCAAAAGGTGCCAGCCCAGGAAGCAGAAAGGGGTTTTAAAACCTGGAACCACATTGAGTTTGATAAGCAAATTCATTTTCTTGACACAAAATAATGCTTTCAGAGTTATTTGGACCACAGCTCAAACTACATTTCAGGGACCTTTGTTTCAGTTTCTGGTTAATTTTCACCTGAGTACCTGCAGGCAGCCTTACATAGCCCGGAGGTTACAAGAAGATAAAGCCCAGTTAGTTTCCTTTGTCATCTCTGTAAACTAACTTTGCAGACAGGAATTGGTGAGGGTCACAGGAATTTTATCTAGCAAACAGCAAGAAACAGCCACTAGTTACTAAACAACTTAGAACAGTGCTAAGTATACATTGTACACAACAGAAAACACAAGATTGACATTTATAGCCTAAAATGTGAGTTAAGCCCTTACACCTGAAAGTGCTACATGCCTAACAATGCTCTCTTCTAATTACTTTTTAAGTATACATCCTACAAAGCAGGACAGACCTTAACTAAAAAAGAGCACCAATTTTCTAAAGCTGACACTGGATATCTTTTTAGCATTTATATACTTCCCCAGTTTCTTTTAGGACACACAAAATAAGCCCAGAACAGAGAAAGGATCTTAGAGACGCCTTCCTTTCTCCTAAATCCCATAAATTAAAACTGGAAAGGCTGTGATGTTATTTGTTGCCTCGCTGTCAGACTATACTTGATATAAATTGCAATGTTTTCATCTCCATCAAGGTTGACATTTACATTTGCATTTTATATTTTACATCTTTATCTCTAGTCCTGGAAAAAGGCTTAATAACCTCCAGTGCCAGATACTGCCTGCAAAGAGATTGGGAAGGGTTCATTAAGAGCTCAGTTTTATATTTATTTGCTCTGGAGGTGCTGCTTGCAGAGAGACTGGGCCTTGATAGAGCTGCAGGGGATCCTTGCCTATGGAAAGTGATTTTCAAGCACGCCCCACACCAGTGCGGGCTCAGCACTGCCCGGGCCTCTCTGGTGCTGCCAGCCTTCCTGAGCCATTCCGTCCGTCTCCTGCCAGAGGGCTACCTGCTACTATCTTTCTATGGCTTTTCATCCACCATTCATGCAAGCCACCTGACCAACACACCTTCCTCATTTGCAGCTTCCTCACTGGGTGACCCGGAGAGTTATGGTAGCTGTTCTGCCACTTTGCTGGCTAACTTCTACTCACCAACCTGGGGCAACTTAGACACTCTTAATCAGAATGGACCCCTTGTAGCAAGGCCTGCCCTTTCTGGGTTAGTGCCTCCCAAGCACACTACGGCGATGGAGCTTTGTCTCTACATTTACATTTTTTTTTTTTTTTTACATTTACATTTATCAGCAAGCATTTAGCTACGTGTCTCTTTCATTTGTCTGAAAGCACCTTACATAGAACACAGGAACACGGTATGTAATATATCGTAGGTATGTATCAAATACACATGTCACAAACAAATGTATACAAACTCGGCAATAAAGGGCTCAGCGTATATTTTCTGCCAAGAGCCAGAGAGTAAATATTGAATTTCAGTCCCAAAAGTCTCCGTCCAACAACTCAACTCTGCTTCCTGAAGGACTTAGCTAGTTCTCACTGGTGCGTCCAGAATATCTGTGTACAGTAAAATTTGAGTTAAAAAGTGTGAATGAGGGGCCGGGGAGATGGCTCAGTGGAATAAGCACTTCCGTGGCCAGTGCAAGGGCCTGAGTTCAATCTCTGGTTCCTCAAAAGAAAAAAAAAAAGTGAATGAAAACTGGGAGTTTAAGGTAAGGCAAAGCTGGCTGGGGTCATAGGTGTGACCTGTCAATTAGAAGATCCCGGAACATATGCACAGAATAATTCCCAAAGTCCCAGCCAGTATCTCCCTCACTCTTTACTTTTACTTTTTCAAATAAACTTGGTTATTGTTTTTCATTCATTTCATCCAATTCTTTGTTCTAGATGAGAAGAATTTGGAAATCAATTCCAAAAAGGGATTTCAGCATGATGAAGTCCAATAAAAGTTATTTGTAGAGCTAATTTCTAGAAGGAGCTACCTGGTAACAGGACTTGAAGATATTTACTTAACAGAAACATTGTTCCATTTCATATTTATTTGGGGTAGTCTGTGGGTGGGTCTGTGGGTGGAACTAAAGCAGAAGGCATCTTCAGTATGGCTACTAGTAATAATTCAGTTTGTGCTTTTTTGGAAATTCCTAGTGTTGGTAAGTTTTTTAAAGTTGTTATCAAGCTATTGTTGATTTCAGTGTTTTATTTTGTTTTGTTTTTGTTTTCTGAGATGGGGTCTCCCAACATAGTTCAGACTGGCCTTGAATTTACATTGATCCTCTTGCCTCGGGGATTACAGGTGTGTGTATTCACACCCAGCTGGCTTAAGGGTTTTGTTTTGACTTTGTGTTACTACGAGCTTATTTTTCATTTTTAGTATTTCAGTTTTGCTACTGCCTCATACCCAAGCCACAGATCCATCTGGATGTTGGTGTACTCCCTCACCATATATTCAGGAATGAGTACAA
Organism: Octodon degus; assembly: GCF_000260255.1. Lineage (NCBI taxonomy): Eukaryota > Metazoa > Chordata > Mammalia > Rodentia > Octodontidae > Octodon > Octodon degus. Next base: position 3,410,866 of record NW_004524604.1, on the reverse strand, counting down.
TTTGCCTCTGTCTCTTCCACACTCAGAAAGGATCATGACCTGGGCCAGGACATAGCTCACAGGTGGGGTTTGCCTAGTACATGAGAGGCTTTAGGCTCAATCCCAATCCTGAAAAGAAAAAGAATTGTGACTTTATTTTATTTTATTTTTTCGGTCAGTTCAGCCCACCCTGAGGGCAGGGCTGGAATGGCATGTTGTGCCAGGGATTGAGCCGCAGTCCCCTGCGCCTGCCTAAGCTTGCCTAAGCAGGTGCTTCAGACCACTGAGCTATCTCACCGGCCCCAGAATTATGACGTTAGTTACCAGAAAATACGCTTAGAGAAATTTTTCAAATAGCTACATGTCTCTTGATTTGACTCCTTCTTATTACAACTAATTATAAATACATAGATGATCAAAATATAAGGTGAATCTTTCAATTATAAAAATGATTACATCAAGAGACACGTGGCCACTCATCTCGCTCAGAATATTCTTGCTCGCTCTAAACACACTTCTCCCACTGTTCTTGCCACTTTCTGAAGCAGCTCTGGAAGTCCTCTTCCATGAGTGTCTCCATGAGGTGGGATTAAAAAGCACAGTGAATGTTTCTGCCTAATGCCACCCAACAGAAAAGCGGACTCATGAAAGTGCCGCAGTGCGCCCTTACCTCTCATTTGCCACTTTTGGCACCTGGATGATCCCCAAGGTCAAATAACTATGCAAGATAAATGTTTTGAATCAATGCTCAAGGTATCACAGCAGCCACTCTGGCCCACTAAGGATAGTCACAAAAAGAGCACTTCAGAACTGTAGCAGAAGGGCTGGCCAAATAGCTCAGCAGACTGAGGCACCTGCAAGCAGGTGCAGTGATGGGGGTTCAACCTCTAGGCTGGCCCCGCCTCCAGGGCCGGCTGAGGCTGTGATTGAGACTGGGAGTGGTGGCACATGCCTGTAATCCCAGCACTTGGGAGGCTATAAACAGGAGAATCACTGCAAGTCCCATCTAGTAGTGAGACCCTGAACACCCTGTAGACTCTTCTCTAAAAATACAGAAAAAGAAAAAGAAAAAAAAAAAATACAGCAGAAAGTGGCATGAATGATGCAATAAGTGTATTCGAAGAGAGGAAGAGGGTTTCGAGGGGGCTCAGTATCTTTTACCTATAGTAACTTTTTTTTTTAAGCTGTGCTTTTTTTTTTTTAACATTTATTATTTAGTGTGTGTGTGTGTGTGTGTGTGGCCAGCTCAGCCCACCAGGGGGCGGGGCTGGCTGGCATGTGGTGCTGGGGGATTGAACTGCGGTCCCTGTGCTTTG
>NW_004524604.1:3408569-3409471 GCF_000260255.1 Octodon degus | reverse complement strand
GCCCGGCCCGGCGTCCTCCGGGCTCGGCTCGCGCGCAGGAGCAGCGCCGGGGGCGGGGCCTGAGCGGGCGCGGCGCGCGGCACTCTGGGAAGTGTGGTCTTTGTGGTCCGCTGCGGGGTCTGAGGTAGGGTGGGCGACCAGCTCTGGGCGTTGTGGGCCCGCCAGCAAGGGCACCCTGCCGCGTGGGCCCGCGCTGCGACGCTGTGCAGATGCCGCTGGGGTTATCGCCTCACCTCCGGCGCAGCGCGCCACTGAGCTCCCTTGCATGGCCCCCAACTGTGTCCTGTGCGCTGTGCCCTGGGGTCCCTGCCTCTAAAGAAGAAAGGTTGCTATTGTTGCTACTACGGAAGACACGTCTAGCTTCTAAACCTCAGGAGGCGGTGCTTGGACTGAGGACTCGCGGCTACAAAACTTCACGAGTAAGAAAGCCGAGTGTGGTGGCACACACCCGTAATCCCAGCGCTCGGGAGGGGGCTGACGCAGGAAGATCACTGTGAGTTCAAGACCAGCCCTGAACTATATAGCCAGACCCTATCTCTCAAAAAACAAAATAAAACTTTATGGAAAAAAGTGAGGTTAAAATAAATCAAATTTCCAATAATCCAGTAAAGTGCAGTCTGGGAGGAGGAAGATCAAGAGCATAGAAACAATTTTATTTTTTTAATATTCTTTCAGGTGACACAGTTCTCTAATTCCAGCGCTGTGGAGGCTGAAAACGGGAAGATCATTATGAGTCCAAGCTGCATAGTGAGACCCTGTTCTGTATAAACAAATAAATAAAAAATATTCCCTCAAAACTGCGTTTTGGGGGGCTGGTGAGATGGCTCAGTGGTCTAAAGCACCTACTTAGAACAGGCTTAGCAAAGCACAGGGACCGTGGTTCAATCCCCCAGCACCACATG
>NW_004524604.1:3407468-3408469 GCF_000260255.1 Octodon degus | reverse complement strand
CGTTTTGCCTGAATCACCTCAAGCTTTCCACAACCCTAGAAATCTATTTCATAAGAAACTTCATCCTACCCAGGTCTATCACCATGCACTAAACTAAAATCAAAATGGATTACAGAACTGAGCATTAAATCAGAAACACTAAATCTCCTAGAAGAGAAAGTAGGAGGATCTCTTGAAGACATAGGGGTAGGCAAAGAGTTCTTGAACAGAAACCAAATCGCACGGGAAACACTGGAAAAAATTAACAACTGGGACATCTGTTACTGAGAAGTTTTTTCACGTCAAAAGAAATTATCAACAAAGTGAAAAGACAACCCACAAACTTCGAAAAAATCTTTTTTTAAAAAATTTGTGTGTGTGTGTGTGTGTGGCCAGCTCAGCCCACCAGGGGCGGGGCTGGATGGCATGTGGTGCTGGGGGATTGAACCGTGGTCCTTGTGCTTTGCTTAGCTTAGCTTGTTCTAAGTGGGTGCTTTAGACCACTGAGCCATCTCACCAGCCCCTGAAAAAATCTTAACTAATAAACACTCAGACAAAGGTCGGCTCTCTAGAATATTATATAAAGAACTAGGGCTGGTGAGATGGCTCAGGGGTCTAAAGCACCCACTTAGAACAAGCTAAGCTAAGCAAAGCACAGGGACCACGGTTCAATCCCCCAGCACCACATGCCAGCCAGCCCTGCCCCCTGATGGGCTGAGCTGGCCACACACCACAAAATAAATAAAGAAAGAACTAAAGAACATTAGGGCCCCTAAATTTAAAAACCTAATCCAGAAATGGTTATCCGAGATGAACACACACTTCTCAGAGAACGAAATTAAAGAAGCGTGTAAATATATGAAAAAATGCTCCACATCACTAGCCATCCATGAAATGCAAATTAAAACAGTGCTGAGATATCATCTCACCCCAGAAAGATTGGCTATCATAAAGAAATCAACCAACAACAAATGTTGGAGAGGCTGTGGGGAAAGGGGAGCCCTTCTCCACTGTTGGTGGGA
>NW_004524604.1:3393730-3407368 GCF_000260255.1 Octodon degus | reverse complement strand
TGTGTGTGTGTGTGTGGCCAGCTCAGCCCACCAGGGGGCGGGGCTGGCTGGCATGTGGTGCTGGGGGATTGAACTGCGGTCCCTGTGCTTTGCTAAGCTTGTTCCAAGTAGGTGCTGTAGAGCACTGATCCATCTCACCAGTCCTATAGTAACTTTTAAATTTAAACATTCAGTGTAGTTTTTGGTCACATCTTGCACAGCCCTTGCAAGGAAACAGGAACTCACAAGAGGGCTGCACTTCCCTATTGGTGCATGATAAGGCCAAGTCAGCAGGGTTTCAGAGCACGTGCACCCCGTTGTGTCAGCGTACATAACAGATAGAGCCAACATTGATGCTGGCACGTGGCCACCTTTGTGTATTTCAGCATGAATTTAAACCCAGCAGCTGAGGGCTGTTGCTGGAGACCTAGGCAGCTGAGGCCTACAGATGAGAGTGGCTGGGAGCTGAGGGGCTGGCCAACAGCCTGAGGACTGCTGTAGTCTACCACAGCCGAGAGCCACAGCAGCAGCCAAGCACGCGACCTAAATACAAATTTAACCCAGTTCACACCTCTGTGTCTCTTATTACAGCTGCTCAATCTCAAGTGAACCTCCCTGCTCTGAACCAGTACAAGACAGCCCTATTTGAGTCTCATTATACATTCTGGCAAACCACTGAATAGGAGTGGCTGTGGGACAGCTTGTAGGCAGCTGGTTGGTGTTGGTGGCCTGAGAACTCTAATGGGTCAACTCACATTTTACATTATAAATATAAATCTTGTGTTTTCTGTTGTGTAAAAATGTATACTTACCACTGTTCTAAGTTGTTTAGTAAATAGTGGACCTCAAAAGGAAACTAAATGGAATTTAACTTCTTGTAACCTTGGGCTATGCAAGATTGCCTGCAGGTACTTACTCCAGGTGAAAGATGACCAGAAACTAAAACAAAGCCCCAGGAAATTTAGTTTGGGTAGTGGTCACAATGACCCTGAAAGCATTGTTTTGTGTCAATGAATTTGTTTACCAAACAAATGTGGTTTCATGTTTTAAAAAGCCCCCTGCTTCCTGGGCTGCCACCTTTTGGTCCTCTCCTGTGTGAGAGCAGACTGGGGGGCCCTGAGCTCAGTAATAAATGACTTTACAAATTCCAATCTGGCTGATCTGGTTCCTATTCTGAGTGACCCATAACAAGAACCCCTCAGCTTGCTGCTGGCATCTGAGAGAAGGAGGATTGTCCCCCTAACCTGTTGGTTTTGTTCTGCCTTTGGGTCTTTGCAGTCACAGTGGTGGCTTCCTCCAAACAGTCTTAGAGAAGGCCTCAGGGAACTGGAGGTTGGTTGGGAAAGAGATAGTGTTCACATCTGACAATCCAAATCTGAGTGCTTCCAAATTGCCAAGTGGCCTGCAGACTTTGAGCTTTCTTTCCTTTTTAATTAGAGGTTGAAGACTGCCCATTTATTGTCTTCTAGAGAAAGAAGGCACATGGCAGAGCCACAAGGAGATTAAGTGTTGCAGACCATGCTGATTAAGAGAGAAAATGAATGTGAGTGAGCATACAGGGTGGATGAATTTACAGACCACAAGCTGTTTGCATCGGAAATTCAACAGCTACAGCAGGGTTTGAGGTTCTCCTGTTGCAACCTCTCGTAGATGACGCAATTCTTTCCCCGGAACCATCATCACTAGTGGTCTTGAAGCCGGGATCTAGCAGTCAAGCACCCGTGATCCTTGTGCTTGTGCCCCAGAAAGCAGCTCAAATTCTCTGATCTCAAATTCTCTGATCCTCTTGCAGAGGGACTCCCCATGGGAGTTTGTAAGCCAATGCTGGAAATGGGTGATTGTTAGCATTGCATTTCTTTTTTCAAGGAATCGGAACCAGATGAAAATAATTTAGCTTGTTTCCCCAGAGGCAAAACTGGACCATTAGAATAAAGCAGCCTGTTGTCCAGTCTGCTTGGAAGGTCTCATCGCTCCCCCTGCTGTCATCAGGTGATCCTTGATGATCAAAGCCCAAGGGTAACTGGATCGGTCCCTGCCTGGCCAAGTCGCACATTTACCTGCCGAGTGTGCCTGGTGAGTCTCCTATTGTGCTTCATAGACCTAGGAGCATAGGACAAATTTTGTCACTAAGGCACATATGGTGAGTCGGATAGACCCACGTATATTCATTAGAATCTTTCCATTGATGAATTATTAATATTAAATTTATCAGTTTTGTTATATTAAACAATGAGTACTTAACAGAAAAAAAATCACAAAAAAAGTATTGAGTTTTTTATATTTATTGAGTGCTCATAAAAAAAGTGTCAAATTTGGGGCCGGGGAGATGGCTCAGTGGAATAAGCGCTTCCCTGGCAAGTGCGAGGGCCTGAGTTCAGTCTCTGGTTCAAAAAAAAAAAAAAAAAAAAATTAAAAGTGTCAAATTTTCAACAATGACCAATTTTTTGTGTACAAAGTCTGAAAAAGAATATCAGAAATAAATTGCCATGCCGGGGAGATGGCTCAGTGGAATAAGCACTTCCCTGGCAAGCACAAGGGTCTGAGTTCCATCCCCGGTTCCACACAAAAAAAAAATTATTGTAACTGTCCTACTAACCTGTTTTGAAACTATCTCATTGCTATTTTTTTCTCAATAAAATTAATTTTAGGGGCCGGGGAGATGGCTCAGTAGAATAAGTGCTTGCTTGGCAAGCTCAAGGGCCTGAGTTCAATCCCTGGTTCCGCAAAAAAAAAAAATAAATAAATAAAATTAATTTTAAAAAAGAAAGCAATTCCCACATGGACTACAATGAAGATGCCAATAGCATGCCACAAAAAAAATCTTTATTTCATTTATCACACCTAAGGCAGTCTGCACACATGACAAGAGCCCGTTCAACACATGTGCATCAAGCACACCGACAGCGGTGTCTTTTGCTTTCCTGGCATTTTCGTAGGACATACTTGATATCTCAGTGCTCTTGCTGTTTTATCAGGAGGTTCTTATTATATTATACAGTGATAGCTAACAGGGACACAAAATATCAATAGTTTAAGTTATTAAATTCTTAATATGCATTGTGCATTTAGAACAGGCATCAATACCTTCACATTAGCTGCATACTTCCTTATAGAACTTAAACTACAATATCAGTCATAAATTCCTATATGAACTACAATGAAAATACTAATAGAACTCTACTATAGAAATAAGCTTTGCTTCCGCTGTCATACCCAAGGCAGTCTTCGTACATGGCAGCTGCATACTCTATACACAAGTGTTGCTTATGCTGATAGCACTATGATTTGCTTTCTTCTACCTTCTTGTACAGCACAGTTGGCATCTCTTTTGTTTTCCTATTGTTGTATTAGCTCTTTGTTATTCTATACCTGCCTGCTCACCTGTCAGCTCACCAGTGTGCTCCACAATTTTTCTGAGTAATTCCCTCAGCAGAAACATTTTGTTGGGCCAGGGAGATGGCTCAGTAGAATAAACGCAAGGGCCTGAGTTCAATCTCCAGTTTCGCAAAAACAAAAACACAAAACCACACACACAGAAACATTTTGTTTTCCTCTGCTGTAAATACTCTCTTATGAGCTCTACTCCCAACCCTCTAAGAAAATTTCTCCATATTTTATGTTTGTTATTTTCTTTGTAAACTATCAAATTGTGCCACACATGTTCAGGATTGAATAAAATACACCTTGGCAAATGTCTGTGCCTCACCTGACATTATAGTTGCTGCATAACTCATCAGCATCTCCTCCACATTTGGTTTTGTGGTTGAACATTTCAATCTCCGTCTTGTCAGTGTTTCCCTATCTGTATTTCCATCATAGTGAAATGTTGATATAAGCAGTACCAGCTTGTTTTTCTTTGCCATTTATGAGGCCAGAGTCATAAATTTCTGAAATTCAGAGATTGCACTATGCAATTCTCTGTTTTGAAATTGCAGCATTTTATTTGCAATTTCTGCTTTGTCCTGTGTACAGTTCTTGCACTGACCAACTTGTGCTCTGTTAGCACCTGTAACATCAGTTGGAAACCAGTAAGCCAACGGACCAATGCCACATTTTGATTAGTTTGGGGGATGGGAGGAACAAGTCTGTCCATATCATTCGGTTTATTACTATATAAACAAAGACCTGATGGCTGAGTTTCAAGACAAATGTCTAAACGGAAAGCATAATGTCTTCCCATCTACAGGGGCACACATTGTCATGCCATATTCTGACCCACCGCCTTTCCATTAGTCTTTTACCTTCCTGTGATCACCATGAGCCATCTGTGCTGGGTACAGAAGGCCCATGCGTGCCTTCTGCCAGCTAGTGAGGTGCCACAATAAATGCAATCTTTTTTTTTTTAATTTATTTATTTATTTTGTGTGTGTGTGGCCAACTCAACCCACCAGGGGGCGGGGCTGGCTGGCATGTGGTGCTGGGGGATTGAACCGTGGTCCCTGTGCTTTGCTTAAACTTAGCTTGTTCTAAGTGGGTGCTTTAGACCACTGAGCCATCTCACCTGCCCAATAAATGCAATCTTGAGCATGGCTGCTGGTGCACACAGAAAATCTTACTTGCATTTTACCTTCCTGTGTGTCACAGCGTCTTGTAGCATTTCGTCTGCTGCAACTGCCAACACTGAATGGCAGTGTTGGTATTCTGTCTAATACGTTTCACCACTGCAAGACTCCCACTATATTTCAAACCTCATCATGACATTCCATTTGGTTGTGTGGCCATTTTGCAATACTTCAACTAGTCAAATATGAGCTCATGGGCCTGCCGTGCCAGCCCCACCCCAGGAGTGCACTGAGACTGCGATTGAGATGGGGCATGGTGGTGTGTGCCTGTAATCCCAGCTCTTGGAAGGCTGTAAACAGGCAGATCACTATAAGTCCCATCTAGTAGTGAGACCCTGAATACTTGTAGACCCTTCCCTAAAATTAAAAAACAAAAAAACCCTCAAACTGCAGTTTGCTCTGTCATTTGGATCAAAGTCTGCACTGCCTGTGTCTATATCAGATGATTCTCGATCCATTTCATTGTCCCAGGAACTTTGGCTCACATGGCCAGTGCTAGTCATCATCACTGTCATCCCTACCACCACCATCATCATACACTCACACCACTCTTCTGTTATGAAAACGTGTATTTTACCATAACGAATCATTTTCATCATCCATGCATGAGTAATCCAATGATTAATTTTGACTTCCCCCTAAACTTGCAAATCTAGTTTTTCATGTTCCATTATACTGAATTGGGCTACTTCTACCAAAGGCTTTTTTAAAAAAAAGTAAATCCTGGTCTGGGGAAACAGCTCAGCAGCATAAGTGCTTGCCTGGCAAGTGCAACATCTTGAGGGTGATCCTCAGTACAAAAAAGAAAAAAAAAATCCTGGAGAAGTGTGGGACTACTGGACCTCTGTGACACTTCTTTTTTTTTTTTTTTTTTTTGGTGGTACTGGGGATTGAACTCATGACCTTGAACTTGCCAGGCAAGCACTTATTCTACTGAGCTATCTCCCCAGTCCCCTCTGTGACACTTCTATAAACAGATGATAAAACTTCTAGAGTGTCAGCGTGGCTGTTTCGCCACTTTTGCACATGTGCACACTCCTTGTTATTCATCATACCAAGTTGGTAAACACATAGATTGCTTCCTGAGTCCCTGAGGGTAAAGGCACTGAAATGCACAGCCAGCTACTATAACGCTAAAGTAAAATTTACAGTAGAAAAGTAATGGATGAGCCAACTGGACCCAGGTTCATGCTCTGAATGTTTAACTGTGGAGCAGAGTGGAGGAGGCTGAGGACAGCTCAAGACAGAAGATACTTGATGACCTTTGCCACACACTCATCCACAAGCAGCCATTCACACCTCAGGGGTGTGTGTGTGTGTATGGTGCTAGGGACCAAACCCAGCACCTCATGTGTGCTGGCAAGCACTCTGCCACTACACCACATGCCCAGCCCAGCCCACACCACTCAGGACTTTACAATTCACTCAAGAGTGCTCTCTGTCAATTGTATATAGAATACCATTTGCTATTTATTTATTTATTTATTTATTTTGTGTGTGTGTGGCCAGCTCAGCCCACCAGGGGGCAGGGCTGGCTGGCATGTGCTGGGGGATTGAACCGTGGTCCCTGTGTTTTGCTTAGTTTAGCTTGTTCTAAGTAGGTGCTTTAGACCACTGAGCCATCTCACCAGCCCCCATTTGCTTTAAAAAATAAATAAAAGAGGGGTTGGTGAGATGGTTCAGTGGTCTGAAGCACCTACTTAGAACAAGCTTAGCAAAGCACAGGGACCACGGTTCAATCCCCCAGCACCACATGCCAGCCAGCCCCGCCCCCTGGTGGGCTGAGCTGGCCACACACACACACACACACACACACAAATAAATAAAATAAAATAAAATAAAATAAAATAAAATAAATAAATAAAGGGGCGGGGGAGATAGCTCAGTTGAATAAGCGTTTGCCTGGCAAGCACAGCGGCCTAAGTTCAATCCCCAGCTCTGCAAATAAACAAATAAATAATAAATAAATAAATAAATAAAATAAAGATAAAGGAAGTTGATATTTTACTGGCTTATACCTATCAGCATGATCCCTTTTGAGCTCTCTCTCTCTCTCTCTCTCTCTCTCTCTCTCTCTCTCGTTTGTTTTTTAGTTGAGGTTTATTTCTTGCTTTTGGTGCCGAGGGCTGAAGCCAGGCTTCCAGCATACTAGGCTGCCATATATGGATCCCACAGTCATCTCACGGGATCCAAGTGGGGCAGTCGGCACACACAGGCAACTTGTGCAGTCTAATAAAGGTGTGGACAGAGTCCAGGAAAGGCCCGGTGCATCATGCAGGGTCCTGGGGCTGGTAAATGAGCAGTTGCCGGCATAAGAAGGGGGGAAAAAGTGATGTGTGGGTGCCCTCGACCACAGCCTCATGGGGGAAAGCAGCTAGTTCCATGGGGACCTTGGTGCAGGAAGGAGGTGGGAAGGAAACACTCCAGTCTTCTCCCCCTTTCCCTTGACCTCTCGAGTGACACCCACACCCAAATATGGCCCCCAGAAGCCAAGAGAAGGAAAGCAATCTCTGCCCTTTGTAGAGATCAGCTCTCCTGACACAGTGTAACAGAAGGCTGAGCCAGGACCTCGAGGACAAGTGACTCACCGATCCTTGGGCCTGTGTTCCCACAGCACCTTCATTTCCACCCATCACATAATCTGGTCTGCTGCAGGACTCTGCAAGTGACCTATTTTTAAGCACAGGAATACCCCCCTCTGCAGCACTTCTCTCTGTCTGCTGCACACTGACCCTCACTGTGTCTAATCACAGTCGCAGCTCAAGATCTGCAAAGCCTCAGGTCCTGATACCAAGACCCATGATTGCTGGTCAGTGTTGGCAGTTGCAACAGATGAAATGCTACAAGACACTGTGACACACAGGAAGGTGAAATGCAAGTAAGACTTTCTGTGTGCACCAGCAGCCATGCTCAAGATTGCATTTATTGTGGCACCTCACTAGCTGGCAGAAGGCACGCATGGGCCTTCTGTACCCAGCACAGATGGCTCATGGTGATCACAGGAAGGTAAAAGACTAATGGAAAGGCGGTGGGTCAGAATATGGCATGACAATGTGTGCCCTTGTAGATGGGAAGACATTATGCTTTCTGTTTAGACATCTGTCCTGGGTCTTCACATCATCCCGAGGTTACTTACAGAACCCAACAATGTAAATGCTATGCAAATAATTGCTGCATTGTATTACTTAGGACATAATTACATGAGAGATGTCTAGGCATCTTTAGCCCAGACACAAGCATCCTAGCTTGGCCACACAGCACACCCATGAGGTGGGAAGCTGAACCTGAGTGCCTGAGGGGCACGGAGGACTGGGACATAGGCAGGGATGCCCAGGTTTAACATTTGTTTAGTGTGTGTGTGTGTGTGTGTGTGTGTGTGGCCAGCTCAGCCCACCAGGGGGCGGGCTGGCTGGCATGTGGTGCTGGGGGATCGAACCGCGGTCCTTGAGCTTTGCCAAGCTTGTTCCAAGTAGGTGCTTTAGACCACTGAGCCATCTCTCCAGCCCCTCCCCTCAATATTTTTGATCCATGGTCATCTGAATCCAGAGGTGTGACTCTGTACATAGAAGGCTCATGCAGCCCGTACTCTTTGAACCATTGGTGGCTTTCCTGTGGATGGAAGTTGGTATGGGACATTTACTGGGATGTTCTAAATTCACTTACAAAAGCCCAGAAGGGGAGGGAAGAGAGGAGGGGTAAAGTTAATCCGTAACAAGCTATGGGCTGAACAGAACAAAAGGTATTTATGTTCTTGAGTGTGTGTTGAAACCCAAAGCAAATATCAATTTTTGTAGAGGTGGAGTGACAAACTGCTGGTGTGTTTTTCGCAGAGGAACATGATTAAGGCTAAGTGGCCCAGTCACAAGTAGCAAGCCACTGGCCAACTGCTTCAGGAAGACCCCTCCTTGCCTCTGTGACACCCATGTGAGGATGATCAAGATGGTGCTGGGAGTGGTGCCAGTTCAGCGTGTCCTCACATGTTGACTGAAGGGTTTCCTGTCGCAGCGCAACAGCTTTTGGGGCACATCTTCAGCAGAGTAGTATATAGGCATTTTTCAAAGCTTACCCACCGGGCTACCACCATTCTTGTCACCACCACCTGGTTTTGTGATAGTGTAAGATCCTTCTCCTTTTTCTTCTCAACCTTTGATTTAGTAGTCGTGTACTTTTTCTTGTACAAAGCCTCAGCTCTGGGGCTACCTGTGATCCATTTTTGCTCTGACAGAGGTCCCTTTTGCTCAGTAAAAACACCAATTTCATGTTAACTGCTCTTTGTAAAAGTACCCACCATGTCTCTCATTGTTATGTAGGCAATGCCTAGAACCACAAAAGACAGTCAGGCCAAGGATTCTCAAGGTACTGCGCACTGGTGGGGAAGACGTCTGCGCTGCAGAAGGCAGAAGGGAGGAGCCAATCTCTTCCTGGGGACTCCTGGGAATCACCCCCAACCTGGTCACCCCAAGGTCCTGAGCCAGAGGCCCTGGGTCACCTCCGCCCCCATTATGCTCTATATGCTTATGTTTTACATTTAATTGCCTACTCAACACTGGAGAGGTGTGATTGAAAAAGAGAAGCGCCTCAGGCAGCTCAAGGCCTGGTATACACCAGCAGAAAACAAGACCAATTAGTTGGCATCAAAACCCGACCCCAAACCGGCCTACACCCCAGAGCCCAAGGAGTGGAAAAAACTATAGGGATGGTTATGAGGTGCCCGCAGCGCCCTCTTCTGGGTACGCGCTGACAGTGCAGCAGTGGGGAAGAGGCGTTAAAACCTCTTAAGGCAGCTGGATTCTGGACGACAGGGGACAGCAAATTATGACACTCGCACACGAACTGTTACAGAGAACCAACACCTGGGATCACAGCGTGTTCAAAGACTTCTGCGTGGCAAAAGAAACCAGAAAAAAGCTTGGGAGATAGCTCAGTAAAATAAGCACTTGCCTGGCAAGCGCAGGGTCCTGAGTGCAATCTCCGTACTGGAAAAAAAATAAATAAAAAAATTAAGAAATCAGAAGAGTGAAGAGACAACCCACAGGTTCTCGTTATGTAGCCCAGGCTGGCTCCAAACTTGTGGTGATCCTCCTGCCTCAGCCTCCCCAGAGTGTGTGCCTAATTTTAAAGTAAAGATAACAGTAACAGCCCTGAAGTGTCTGAGGATGGGAATGTAAGCACAAGACCCGTGCCGCGGTCCCAGTTTGTGTTGGAACCCTCAGGCAGCATGGTGACTGCAACCGCTTGGGTTCTGCCGCCACTTGCCGGTCAGCACCCAAGCCCATTCACTCAGCGAGGGGCAGGACACACTGGGGGCCCAAGCCAGACGCTCCTGCACGGTCAGGACAGCGCTCCAGGAAATCTTCGTTGAGCTGGTCTTGGGGATACAGGCCAGGACAACCTTTTCATGAAAATTAAATCTCATCTGTAGGAGATTTCTTCCCTAAACTTTCCTCCAAGAACATAATAATCAGAAGAGCAGCTCGCCTGCTGCCTGCTCATCTCAGTGGACGCTTCCACACTCGTAGGTGGGTGACAGTGACAGGGTGCACAGAGGCGACGCGTGTCTCTGAGACCAGTGTCCGGCTCGACAATGCGCCGCTGATACATCGAATACAGGAATGCAGATGTAACTCTGACATGGCCCGGAGTCCTGACTTTGCTCTCTTTTCAGAAAAACATTCTGTGAGATCTGTGTTCCCGATGCTAAGTTTTACATCTTCTCTTACTCGTACTTAGCCCTGGAATTCTTGGCAAACATTTTCTCTAACAAACACATACAATATACATATCATACATACTAATAGGATACCCTGCGGTGTGTTTGTATGTCTGTATACATTGTGATATGTAAATTTTGTTAAACCCATCTATTGCTTCATTTATCATTTAACCTAAGGTATTCTAGCTCTGCAAAGTGAATGACTTTGCTTTGAGGAGAAAGTCAGAGTACCATGTTCCAGAATGGCAGCAGCACAGAAAGTTTGTTCTTCAGAATTGGATTCAGGGCTGGGGAGATGGCTCAGTAGAATAAGCACTTGCCTGGCAAGTGCAAGGGCCTGAGTTCAATCCCCGGTTCTGGAAAACAACAACAACAACAACAACAACAACAACAACAACAACACAGAATTGGATTCAGAGTGCTTAGCATTTCTTTCTTTGGCAAGGTCTTGCTGTGTTGTCAGAGCTGGTCTCCTAGGCTCCAATTATTTTCTTGCCTCAGCCTCCTGAGTAGCTGAGACTACAGATTCACACCACTGCACTGGTGAAAATTTTTTAGATTCTTCTTTTTTTTTTTTGGCAGAACCAGGGATTGAACTCAGGCCCCAGCACTTGCCAGGGAAGCGCTTATTCCTCTGAGTCATCTCCCCGGCCCAGAAAATTTTTTAGATTCTACATATCGATCATACTTGTCTTTTTTTTTTTTTTTTTCTCCATACTTGTCTTTTAATACTTGGCCTGTGTCATTACAATGTAGGGGAGGAGAAGAGGCTTGCTATGCCCTCCATTTTCTCTCTCTCTTTTTTTTTTTCATTTTTATGTATTTGATATAGGGTTTCACTATGCAGCTTGGACACATAGTGATCCTCCTGTTTTCAGCCTCCTCAGTGCTGGGATTACAGGCATGCACCACCAGGCCTGGACTCAGTTGCTGGCTCAGTGCACCCCCAGGGCAGGGCTGGTGCAGCATGTGGGACTGGGGATTAAACCCTGATCCCTGCACTTGCCAAAGCAGGCGCTTAGTCTGCTGAGCTATCTCGCCGACCCTCCATTTTTTACTCTTGTTGCTGTGCCTTGGAGCCAGTGAGTTATGCACTGAAACCTGCACATACTGTGAGCAAAGAAAATCTTTCTTTTCTTAATTCTGGGTGTCAGGTGTTTTGTCTCAGCAATAGGAGAAAAGTAACCAAGATAGAAAGTGGTGCCGGTGGGCAGGGGAGATGGCTCAGTGGAATAAGTGCTTCCCTGGCAAGCACAAGGGTCTGAGTTCAATCCCCAGTTCCGCAAAAAAAAAAAAAAAAAAAAAAAAAAAAAAAGAAATGCAACTTTAGGGCTGGTGAGATGGCTCAGTGGTCTAGGGCACCTACTTGGAACAAGCTTAGCTAAAGCACGGGGACCGCGGTTCAATCCCCCAGCACCACATGCCGGCCGGCCCTGCCCCCTGGTGGGCTGAGCTGGCCACACACACACATACACACACACACACACACACTCTAAATAAAATGTAAAAATAAATAAATAAATAAATAAATAAAAAGAAAGTGGTGCCAGAGAAGTGGGGTCATGGCTATGACTGCACCTGACCACATGGTTTAAGAGCCTTTGGGAATGGCGTGTGGGCAGGATCTGGAATGGCCTGGAGTTGCTGCCTGAAAGAGTAGAGCTGGAACACCTTAGGTTACTTTGTTTGGGAGATTCTAGTCAGAGCTCAGAAGACCAGAAAGCTGATAGAAATCCTGCCACTAATGACCAGGTTTGGAAGGTTTCTGCTGTTGAAGGACAGCATTGGCTATTGGATTCCAAATGATGTGTGTTATATGGGTTAACAGAAAGTTTGTATGCATTTTGCTCATGTCCAGGGACATTGACTGAGACTGAGATTAAGGGTGGTAGACTGATTAATCTGTCAAAAGAAATGTCAAGGCAGTCAAACGTTGAAACTGTGGCATGGCTATTAGTGTGTGGGGGGTGCTTTTAGTCAGATCTATGCTGAGAATCAAGGGCAAAAAGCCCAGCTGGATGTTTTCAAACTCTGTGAATTTGGCCAGAAAGGTGGCCCCAGAAAGCTGTGGACTGCAAAAATAGAGCTGAGGAGATTGCTGAGAAAGAACAGGGCAACAGAAAAGATGGCCTGAGGGCATCATAAAAAGCAGCAAGTTCCCACCCTTGCAACCTCAAAACAAAAGTGAAAGACTTTGCTTTGAGGAGAAAGCCACAGAGTACCATGTTTCAGAATGGTGGCAGCACAGAAAATTTGTTCTTCAGAATTGGATTCAGAGTGCTTAGCAATTCAGGCATTTCATCCAACAGCCAAGAGAGAAGAAAGCCTGGCTACTGCACCAGCTGGCAGCAGACCTTGGCCTCATCCCTGGGGCACTGATTTTAGGTGCCTGCGGAACGCACACATTGTGGGTTAAGAAGGCTCCCATCACGATTTCAGAAGAAGGCCTGGGAGGCCTGGGCATGTGCCTCTGAGGCAGCGGCATGTGAAGCTGTGAGGGTGAAGTCAAAGGTGCAGTGGAGACCCCAAAAGTTTGGAGACGCCAGGGGTGTGGATCATCTAAGGAAAGTTGCAAGGAGGGAGCAAAGCAGCCCTGAGAGAGAAGCTTTCGGAGCTACAGCCACCAGAAGTGCCACAGGGGAGGAGCCACACAAGCCCTTTGGAGCTCACAACTTGCCACAGATTGCCTCAGATGCTGGACTTGGAGCTACAGGCGTAAATGTTTGCCCTGCTGGATTTTTGACTTGCTTCAGTCCCAATCTTTTCTATTCCCCTGTTTATAACTCTTATTTATTTATTTGTTTGTTTAGTGGTACCAGGGACTGAACTCATGACCCTGCACTTGCTAGGCAGACACTTATTCTACTGAGCTATCTCTCCAGCCCCTGTTTGTAACTTTTGAAAATGTTTATTTTGTGCTATTGAATGTTGAAAGCGTCTCTCACATGGGCAGGCATACAGACAGGAGCTGCGACCACTCAAAACACAAGCTCATGCTTGGGAAAGTGTTAACCTTTTTAAGAGACACTTCTCTGAATCAGTTAATCAAAACAGTAGTAGTTTGTAGATGTATTCTTCACACTGGCCCCACTGATAGCCAATGTACATAGCAGCAGTAGGTTTTTAGGTAAATCTGTGATTTTTTTCCCTTTGCCCTTAAGATGTGCACAATAATTGCTAATTAAAAGATGAGCTATCAGTCATTAGTGCAGATTTTATTCCTCCATAGAAACAGTAAGAAGACAAATGAGACCTGCTCATCAGTACTTCCAAAACTGTGAATTAATCAAAGGCTTGTAAGAGTCCAGAAACTTTATTCAAGAAGAAAAACCAGGGGGCCTGCCCCTTAGCTCAGTTTTTTAAGTGGCTGCTTCAACAAAGCAG
>NW_004524604.1:3391434-3393416 GCF_000260255.1 Octodon degus | reverse complement strand
GAGGAGGAGGAGGAGGAGGACGAGGACGAGGAGGACGAGGAGGAGGACGAGGACGAGGAGGACGAGGAGGACGAGGACGAGGACGAGGAGGACGAGGAGGACGAGGACGAGGACGAGGACGAGGACGAGGAGGACGAGGAGGACGAGGACGAGGAGGAGGAGGAGGACAAGGACGAGGAAAAACCACTAAAAACTGTTAATAACAGCAAGCTCTGTGGCACCCGGGCTCCACACATTCCACTTTCCCTCCCCACTCCCAGTAGCCTGGAGAACCAACAGCTTTGAAGGCAGCAGCCTCTGGAGATGGGCAGGAGGGATGAGTGCTCTAAGTGCTCCCCGCAGTCACCACCACCTGCCTGTCTGAAAGCCTCAGAGATTCCAACTGCAAGTCCAAGTTGGAGCTCACCATGAGCAGGCTATTCCTAGAGCAATTTTTGGAAATAGGCTTCGGGAATTGTTTCGTATCATAGCCATGCGTAGAAGAGCTGGCTAATACTTAAAAGGAGAAGCCGTGAAGCGAGAGCTCTGGCCCTTGCTCTGCCACAGTCCTGGGACCAGCACACATAGGGCACAGTGGTTACAGAAGCTAGGAAGACTCAAGCAGGCACTCATCTGTCACCTTGGGCTGTCCCTGGACCTCTGCACGAGCAGAAGCTGAGGGTGAAGGCTGAGTTGTGCACCGCTCCCCGGGGCACTGACCGCCCACCCAGGGCACACTCAGAGACCCTGCATAGGCCAGAGACCCACCCATTTAAGACATTTGCCAAAAACCTTGGTTCCATTATTAGCTGTTACTTAGTGGCACATGAAGTTCAGTGGGCACAGATGACACACGGTGCAGGTGTGACAGAGTGAGCCCCAGAAGTCCCACAACAAATAGTAAGAAAGGCAACAGATAGCTATAATGAAGTATGCTTGTGTGATATGCCATGAAATGGAGATTACTGATAAAAAGCCATATATAACAACAAGAAGTAAAAATTCTAGCACTGAACAGTACAGAGAAAGGAAACAAGCCAGGTGGGAGCAAAGCTTTGTACTTGACTGAAATGAAAGTTATTATTAATTTAAGCTCATTTTTTATCAATTAGGATATTAATTGTAATTTTCAACCAAGCACTATGAAAATAAGTAAAAAATAAAAAGAAACTATAAGAGGATTAAACCATGAAAGAAACAGAGACAAAGAGAGAAAGACATATAAAGATGGGAGGAGGGAGACAGACAGAGAGAGTGGGGGGGAGAGAGAGAGAGAGAGAGAGAGAGAGAGAGAGAGAGAGAGAGAGAGAAACCCAAAGCATATGGAATAAGAAACTGAAGAGACAAACAGGCAATTCTACAGTCATACTTGGAGGCTTCAGTAATCTGCTTTCAAGAACGTGCTCAGCAAGAAGTCAGAAGAAGAGCAACGACATAAATGATCCAAAAAGGCTTCGAATCTGCTGGAGCCAGCGCTGCCTAGTGAACACGATCCAACAGCAGCAGAACACGGATTCTTACGTACGTTCTTCTCAAGTGACATGGAAACTTTTCTGGGCACAAAGGCTGCTCCAAAAATGCGGTGTGATTAAATTTTGAAAATTGTGTTACAGTGAAGGCACATTGCCATTGATCCCCCTCAAAATCTTCCCCAAATCTGTCTTTTTTATTTTTTCAGGAACCAGGGATTGAACTCAGGCCCTTGCACTTGCCAGGGAAGGGCTTATTCCACTGAGCCATCTCCCTGGCCCCAAGAAGGACCATTTGGTATCTGTATATACAGAATAGTTGGGATAGATATACAGCTACTTTTGCTTAATCCAGTGAGAGGAAAGAGGGGTGCTAATAGTGTTTGGACAGGATATCCTGTCTGCTTCTTGTACTATGGATAACCACTAAGAAGATAACAATGTACAATGTATTAATTAATTTTTTTTTTAAATTTTTTTAAAATTTTTATTTATTTGTGTGTGTGTGTGTGTGTGTGTGTGTGTGTGTGTGTG
>NW_004524604.1:3390107-3391334 GCF_000260255.1 Octodon degus | reverse complement strand
GGTGCTGGGGGATTGAACTGTGGTCCCTGTGCTTTGCTAAGCTTGTTCTATGTAGGTGTTTTAGACCACTGAGCCATCTCACCAGCCCCTGTATTAATTATTGAAACTGTCCTAGTAATCAGTTTTGAAATTGTCTCATTGCTATTTGTTTCTAAAGAAAAAACAAAAAACTTATTAGGCAGTTGGAATAACTGAACACAGACTGGATATTTGCACTAAGAATCATTTCTATGGTCGGGAAGACAGCTCAGTGGCATAAGCTCCTGCCTGGCAAGCACAAGGTCCCGAGTTCAATACCCAGTACAAAAAAAAAAAAAGAATTTTTATGAGGCTGAGGCAGGAGGATCACTGGGAGTTCAAGTACAGCCTGAACTATACAGAGAGACCCTGTCTCAAAACTTATTTTCCAGATTTATAGGTGTGATAATTGTATTATGGTTTTCCATGAGAGTCCTTTACTTGAGAGCTATATAAGAAAATACAAATAAAATAACCTGGTAATTGGGATTTGCCTCAAAACAATCTAAAGCAGTAAGTGCTGCAGATGGATGGTAAGCTTATTATCCTGTTTTAGCTGGGAGTTGATTATTATTATTATTATTATTATTATTATTATTTTGGCGGAACCGGGGAATTGAACCCAATGCCTTGCGCTTGCCAGGGAAGCGCTTATTCTGCTGAGCCATCTCCCTAGCCCTAGGGAGTTTATTATATTCTATTTCTTTCCCTTGGGTCGCTGAAGGGGTTTTCTCAGAAGAAAACACTTGGGTAATTGCTTTCAGAAAAGATGAGTCAGAGGGGGCCTGCCCCTTAGCTCAGCTCTTTAAGTGCCTTCTTCAACAAAGCAGTCAGGCTCAGGTGGCTGTGGTTCGATCCCCAGAACTCAAGCCAGCCAAACCTGCCCTGAAGGCATTTGGAGCAAAAAAAAAAGAAAGAAAAGAAAAGAAAAATGAGTCAGAGAGCAAAATCAGTTTGCATCAGTGGGGAAAACTTTGAGTTTAAGTTTTATTGTTAATTTGTTTCCATATTGATTTAGTTTTTGACTTAGCGATTCTGTTTCCATTTAAATGGAGCTTAAACAGCTCTGTAAGCATCTAAATCAACTGTCTTTTTTCTAGTGAAAGGGGGAAATCTGGCTATAATTGTCTTATGTTCACTTTTCTATTACCAATAAAAAAATAGCTGAGTTAATATGTGGACAGCTCAAGAATTTTTTTTTTTTTTTTT
>NW_004524604.1:3389018-3389824 GCF_000260255.1 Octodon degus | reverse complement strand
TTTTCTTGGTACTTTTTTTTTTTTTTTTTAAGTGTAATTAAACCTTTATTTTGCGATTGTTTTTTGGTCTGCTGTGAAATTCTTTCCCCTCTTTTTCTCAGTTACATTCATGAAGATATGTTTAGATACTGAATTTGTTTAGAAGTTGAATAATTTTGTTAATCATACTGGTTGTACTCTGAAGACAGACTTTAAAAATAAAAAGAATTTAAAGCCTCTGGTGATTATAGATTAATATACAGACACCCAAAGTTCAAGCTGTGGCCATTTAATTCAGATCACAAAACTAGAGACGCACACCTAACATATAACCTTATATGCACTGACTTTAAATTCTGGTAGCTTTTTAGGAATGAGAGGTCTGTGTTGTTGAGCACCCATTCTTTAAAGCAAAGACTTACATGTACTTTTTCAAACGGTTCAATCTCACCCGAAGGCCTTAGCAGACCCCTATAAAAGACCAATTTGTAAAACTGGGCCATTTTACTGTTTTTACAATTTAATAAATAGCTTTCTTGATGAATGTAGTCATGGCAGTTGAGCAGTATTCGAGTTACGGTTTTCCTGATTGGTCTGTAGTCTCCAATAAGTGTAAGAAGCTACTGTATGAAACATCTGTCAAACTAGTAAGACTGCATTGATGCATCCATCATTTTTAGGATTGTTGGTTAGTGGTGCATATTTACCCCAGATAACCTTGCCTCCTTGTATCACGAGGCCCAACTCGCCCACGTTCACCTCAGTCACTGTTCCTTTGGTAATCACACCCAAATTATTATTATTTTGGCGGAACCGGGGAATTGAAC
>NW_004524604.1:3381066-3388588 GCF_000260255.1 Octodon degus | reverse complement strand
TTCATTTGTATTTTCTCTGCATGGTGCTGTTTGTGGTAGAGCTTAGCCTTCAGGCCAATCATTTTTTTTGCCTTCTTTGAACGTTCATGAGCCTCTCGGCTTTCCTTTTTTCTCTTTTTCTCATGGTAATCCAAGCGGTACCCATAGTGTTTACGATGTAATTCAATATATTCGTTCTGTGGCATGATGACAGCTGCAGAGCCATTGCCGGCGGCCTCAAGAGTGCAAAGAAAAAATCCTCCCTTTTTGGATTTTTAAAGATAGGGTTTCACTATGCAGTTCAGGCTGGCGTTGAACTCACTATATAGCCCAGACTGGCCTCGCACTCTCATCAATCCTCCTGCCTCAGCCTCCCGAGTTCTGGGATTACAGACTTGCATCACCATACCCAACTGCTTATCTTCCTGGGTCACAACTCAGTTTGTTAAAAAAACTGGCAAGGTCTTTGATATAATATTTCAAGGGCTGTGACAATTGCCGGAAAGTCTTAAGTTAAAATAATATGCTTATGTTTTTATAGCCAAGAGAAAATTAAGATTCTAGGAGTTTAAGAAGACAGAAGGTTTAGATGAGTGCTACTAGGAGATTTATTTAACTTTGTAATGACATTTCTTTTTCCTTGAATTAAGCACTCAGTGTGCTACAAGCCCTGACTCAGCCCTCTGTGGCTGCTGAGCTGGTCTTCAGGGGCTAGCAGCTTGGGTTTGTGTGAATGGCGGAGCATTCACAACTGTGCAGAAAATTACCCTGGAAAACCTTCCTATGACCTGCATCAGCGGCCATCAAGCAGGCTGGGCGAGCCTGCGTCCTGCCTCTCTGGCCCATTGCTTAGCCATTAATCTTGTAGAAGACTAGGAGTCTGTTGGAGGATAAAAGCAGGCTGGGACACTAAGATAGCACACTAGGAAGAGACCTGCTGTGAGTGACTCGCTACTAAGGGACTCGCTTCCTTCACGCTTTTGGAAACTGTTCCCCTGGGATATAAATGTGGAAAGATCACAGTTATAATTGAGTTGGTTTGGACTCTGAGCCAGCTACGAGAAGAGTAGCTGGTTCCAGGAATAAAACTCTAGGGGCCAGGGAGATGGCTCAGTAGAATAAGTGCTTGCCTGGCAAACACAAGGGCCTGAGTTCAATCCCTGGTTCTGAAAAAAAAAAAAAAAGAAGAAGAAGAAAGAAAAAAAGAAGAAAGACAGACAGACAGACAGACAGACAGACAGACAACTCTCTTCCTTCCCAGATACTCTGCCTCTTGGCTTCTTAGCTTTGTGGGCAGTGGGACAATTTACCAGTAAGAGCATTTTACAGAAGACAGCAATAGAATCAAGTATTTGGTAGATATGTGACTAGATTGCTTTGTAAGTGAAATATATTTTGTTAGTCTTTATTTTCGTAATTTAGAATTCATTAATAATAAATATATGACAAAGTAGTCAGGGTATTTTGCTAATATTTTACAAGAATTTTTGTGCTTAAAAGAAAAAAAAGAGAATTTTTGTGCTTAAAAACAAAACTCATTGGTGAAGATTTAAATGAATGTTAATCCTAGTCCTCTTGAAGGTGTAAGGAGTAAAGGTGCAGGCTTTTGACCACAGCTGAGGAGAGTATAGTATCCCTCTATACTCTCCCCTGAAGTGTACAAGCACTTCGGGGTATCTGTCAAACACCGATCTAGTGCTCCATCCTATGGGGCAGCAGTTCTGCAGCTAGGGCTCGATTCTGTGATTAAATCAGCATTCCTGATGATACAGGAAGAAACAGGGCCAGGGAGATGGCTCATGGGTGGGGGAGATGGCTCAGTAGAAAAAGTGCTTGCCTGGCAAGCGCAAGGGCCTGAGTTCAATCCCCGGTTCCGCCAAAAAAACAAAAAAACAACAAAAAAAGAAGAAACAGAAAAACATTCAATGCCTCATTCTTTGTAACAGAGAAATTTGAAACAGGTGAAAAAATTTTCCAGGCAAATTTCATTAAGTAAACAATGCTGCACAAATACAGCAGGGTACCATGCAATGACTAAAAGAATAAAGCCGATCTATAGATGAAAGTATGGAATTACGATTGTACTGTATTTTTAAAAAATTTATCTTAAAGAGAAAAAAATCATATAGAATTTCAAAACAAGATAATAGGAAAGAGACAATGGTTGGTATATTGCATATTGTGGTCTTCTAAATAGTTGAACTGAAAAGAAAATAGTATCAGAGTACCATCATATTTTTTTAATATGATGATGAATAAATACATATTTAAATTTATATAGAAAGTGTCACTTCTTGCTGTGGCCTACCATGGGTTCCGTTTTTAAAACCACACCACACCCAGCTTGCCCTGCCAAGCTCTCACCTGGCTTTGCTCCGTTTGCCTGAAGCTCTTAGCGCTTCCTTGCCTGCCACATAAATTATGATGTGAACATAAACCAAGAGGATAAAGAGCTCTGTCTGTTGTGTTCATGGATTGTCCAAGAGTTTAGCTAAGATGTTGCTTAGCATGTAGCAGGCATTTACAAGTATTTGTAATTTTTTTTTCCTTTTTGACACAGGGTCTCACTGTGCAGTTCAGGCTGACCTTCAGCTCACTTTGTAGCCAGGTTGGCCTTGAGCTCTCATTCACCCTCTTGCCTCAGTCTCCCGAGTGCTGGGGTAGTATTTGTGAGTAACGAATAATTGGATGGATTCCTAGGGAAGAGAACTGAAGGACGGGTGACTTCCTTTCATGCTTTATACATTTTTTTTCAAAATTGTGCTTTATCTTTGCTATTTAAAATGAGATAGAATAGAATTGTAAATTCTATCTGTGGTTTTGAAAAGATTTTCACAAGTATACATTGTCACTTGTGGAGTTATTGGAACTGTGATTTTACTTTGTGGGAAAATGAAGGTTGTGTTCAACATAAGTCATTAGCTATAGTTAAGAACCTCACGGGGGGGGGGGGGGGGGGGGCGGGCGCACAGCTCAGTGGCACAGCGCCTTCCTGGCAAGTTCAAGGTCCCATGGAACAAAACAAGAAGCCACAAGCCACAAGAGGCTAAATATGCCCAGTTACAGCAGCGTGGAATCCATGTTTTAGAAGTGAAAAGTCAGCTGAATTCTAAATACCTTTATTTAGGGTAAATTTTTTTTTTTTTTTTTTCAGAACTAGGGTTTGAACTCAGGCCCTTGTGCTTGCCAGGGAAGCACTTATTCCACTGAGCCATCTCCCCAGCCCAAGAGCAGAATATATTTATTGGGAGAAAGAAAGCTTCTGTCCCACAGTTGCTAAGGACCCTGCCTTTTCTAGGGATTTTTCTTAATTTTATTTTATTTTTATTTTTAATTTTTTGGCGGAACCAGGGATTGAACTCAGGCCATTTCACTTACCAGGGAAGTACTTATTCCACTGAGCCATCTCCCCAGCCTCTAGGGATTTTTATAGATCAAAAATCATGAGGTGAGGTGGGTCTAAGGTGGGGACACATGGGAAATCGAAAGATGGGCATAAGATGGGACAAAACTATGATCAATAAGATTATGAGTACAATTGCTCAGGTGAAACTGATTAAATTGGGATCAAATGGGGAAACTGGTCTTGCAGCTACCAGGCATGAATGCAGAACAGGGGATTTTCCTGTAGGGGGTTCAGTTAGTGACACTTCCTGGCTTTCTCAAGGTGATTGATTCCTACTTAGAACATCAATAGCTGGTGTTTATCTTTAGGGAATGTATGGGTGCATTTGTTTTCTCTTTTGTCCTGAGGTCTGGCCTCCAGTGGAGGTGCCTGTCTCTCCCACAGTTGCTAGGCATCTTTTCTTCCACATTGGCTCCTTGGAGGGCCCAGGCCTGCCTGCCTGCCTATATTTCTAACTTACTTGCCTACAACATCCCTTCTAGAAATTCTCCTTTTCCCTCTAAGTATCCTGTCATTCTGTACCCATGTCCAGTGAATAAGGAGTGGACGTTTTCCCGAATAACCCAGATTTCAAATTCCCAGACCATTTATACTCTTATTGTCACAATGTCCTAGTAATTCCAGAATTTTAGTATCCATACTACAGCTCCTAAAGAAGCCCTCTGTACGAGTATGTTTTTGTTGCAGTAGCAGAATACCCAACCACCTTACTTTATAAAGAAAACAGCTTTATTTTGACTTGGGGTAAGAGAAGGTTCAGGGACCTCATCTGATGACGGCATGAGATGTGAGGTGTGCTTACGTGTGGTCTTTCTGCCTCTTCTTTGCCAGCATCCAGCCATGGGTCACCACCCTAATTATCTTATCTATTAAAAAAATTTTTTTTGTATTAGGAATTGAACTTAGAACCCTGCTTGCCAGGCAGGTTTGCACCACTGAGCTCTTCCCTTTTTTTCTGGATCACCTTCTGAAGGCCTTACCTCTAGACTCCATAGGTAGTTGGGTTTCCTCCCTCTTAATACCATTAGCAAATGACCTTGGGGATGAAAGTCCTGCTTGAGTTCCGGGCAACAGGCCATAGCCAAGGCATAGCAGTCTTGGTAGAGAAGGGCAGCAATATACATCATGGGTTTCTGAAGCAGGAGGTAGCATAAGATCATGGGAAGAGAATAAACTTTTGAAATATTGCATCTGGCATTCTTAATCTGCCCTTTCCTGACTCATTATCTTGGACAACTTCTAGGAAAACCAGGAATTCTAAAGGCATTTGAAACGAAGTTGTGAGAGCTGAATGAAATAGTGTGCATGATCCCCTCATTGCATGTAGGGTCAGGCACATAGAAGATGTTTAATAAATGGAGTTGCTTTTTCCCATTTACCAAGAAGCAATAATAAAGGGCTGGCCAGATAGCTCAGTGGACTAAAGCACCTGCTTAGGCAGAGCGCAGCAGCCAGGGTTCTATCCCTGACGTGCCATGCTGGCCCTGCCTCCTCTGGGCCCACTGAGATGGCAATTGAGACTGGGTGTGGTGGCATGTGTCTGTAATCCCAGCTCTTGGGAGGCTGAAAACAGTAGAATCACTGAGTCTGATTACGTAGTGAGACCCTGTAGACCCTGTACCAAATACATAAAGAAAAAACAAAGAAGCAATAATAGAGATATCAAGGTTAAAGATGTGATGTTTATCCATGATGGAATATTATATAACTATTAAAAGGACAAAGTTCTGTCATTTACAGCAACGTGGGGAGAACTGCAGGGCATTATGTTAAATAAAACAACTCAGGTGCAAAAAGATAAACACCATGTATTTTTACTCCTTTGTGCAGTGTAAAAGCTGATCACATTGAAGTCGAATAGACCAGAAGTCTTTATGAAGAGTAGGAAGGGGGACCAAAATACCTTGAGGGAGGATTTAGTTCTAATGTTTTATAACACAGTCAAGTAACTTTAACTTTGGCTTACAACAGCTAACTGGGTTGGTGAGATAGCTCAGTGGACTAAGCGCCTGCTTTGGCAAGTGCAGGGACTGGGGTTCAATCCTGCTACCACAGGCTGCACTGGCTCCACCCCCAGGTGTGCTGAGTGGGCCACCAAGACCGGGCGTGGCAGTGCACACGTGTAATCCCAGCACAGGGAGGCTGAAAACAGGAGGATCACTACAAATACAGACTGTGTAATGAGACCCTGTCCCAAATACATTAAACAAAAACAAAAACAGCTAATTACAGTTTTCAAAATAATGGTAGAACAAGAGTTTAAAGCTTCTCAGCATACAGAAATGATAATATTTGAGGAAATTAAAATGCTATTATTCCAATTTGACTTCTATACCTTTATTGATGCATTGAATTATAATACTGTACCCAGTAGGTAATTACAAATACTATGTCAATTAACAAGATTTTTTTTGAGGGCCGGGGAGATAGCTCAGTAGAATAAGTGCTTACCTGGCAAGTATAAGGGCCTGACTTCAATCCCTGGTTCTGCCAAAAAAAAAAAAAAAAAAAAAAAAAGATTTTTTTAAAAACTGTTGCATCAGTCACCTTCCCTGATAAAATGCTTGATAAAATATGCCTGCAGTTTAAAAGAGACGCTGCTCTTTCAGCTCATGGTTCAGCGGGTTTGCACCACGGTTGGCTGGTTCTAAGGAAGGAAAAGCACAGGGGAAGGGCAGTGGAAAGATACTGAACTGTGGTGGCCAGGAAGCAGAGAAAAAGGGGGGACAAGAGCCCACCCTTCTGGGTCAGGCTCCCAGGGGCCTGCCTCTTCCTGCGGCTCCCACAATCACATCCAGCCAGAAACTCAGCAATGGATGTAACCAGTGAGCAGAGTAGTGACCCCGACATCCAGTCACTTCCAAAAGCCCCACCTCTGAATATGTGAGAATTTATAAGGCCATTTAGACCTAAATCATAATACCTGTAAAAAAAAAAAGTTTCTTTACACAGTGATGCTAATAAATAACAACAAAAATCAGTTTCTGTTATTTCCAATCGAGTTCTTACTTCTCTGGCTAACTTTTCATGTCTGTGCAGTTCGTCTTGTAGGCCAGATTTTAAGTAGGTCAAAGGAGATTTTACAAGATATTTTCTTTTTATTGTGCCTGGTGTGACGGGCATAACATGTAATTCTTGACTGAATTCAGCTGAGGGAGATGTCTGGCCAGGGAGTTTAAGCATCCATCCTCCAACCTGAACCACGCTGGTGATGGTTTCGGATTAAGCTGTCAGATGTGCTGATGGAGGGCTGCCTTGTGATGAGCCCAGTTCTAGGTGCAAGGAGACAGTGACGTTGGAAGGAAGGAAGCGTCCCAAAGCTGCTCACCCCGTGAGATTAACTGAGCAGACCTCCCCTGCTGTTTTCGTGAGTGTGAGCCACAGCGCTGTCATCTGTCGGCAGCAGCTTTGCCCTGTCTTGTAGGAGGACCGATTTACTTGACACTGTGTGTGCTTGGCATTAGAAACAGGCCAGAAATTCTGTTTTCAAAAGGGGCACAGTTAACTGCCGGACTCTCTGCCAAAGCAATCTCCCCTCTCTTCCCTTAACCTCCAAGCAGACAATCGGCTGCATTTGGAGTAGATGCTTGCTTGGGGAGTGGGCAGCAAGCCGTGGGCAGCCTGCTCAGCTAAGTTTAGGCAAGACTTGTGTGGGTTTTATTATATTAATTAGTGTCTTGGCCGGGATGAATGGGATTTTTAAACCAGCAGGGATTTTGCTGATCCCTTAATTTGTAGCTTCAGATAGCGCTTTTGTTTTTGTTTCTGTTTGACTCTTCCACTCATTAAACACTTGAGTCTAGTGTGAGCTGTAGCTCCCAGCTGCGCTGCATCTTTACAGAGCGATTTTTGGAGACAGACAATGGCTTCACCAAGGAGGGCAGAAGAACTTCGTCACTGCCACTGGCCTAAGGTGGCTACTAACCTTATTTCATGTGCAGAGACAGATGTGGATTTAGGAATGAGCTCTGAGGGAGAGAACACCACACGGCTGGTGCTTTTGAGGGATGCCTAGAAACCTTCTCCAGTGTTTCCCCACACTTTCAGTTGGGCCTGTGCAATGCACCTGCCCTGGGTGTGGTGGGCCCGTGAGGAAATACACAGAAAAGGAATCAGCCTTCAAAACTGGAGGGAGGG
>NW_004524604.1:3370937-3380634 GCF_000260255.1 Octodon degus | reverse complement strand
AGAGAGAGAGAGAGAGAGAGAGAGAGAGAGAGAGAGAGAGAGAGAGTTTCCTGTTGGCTGTGCATGAACTTCTGGGATTCTCAGATGCTGGAGAACAAGGATGCTCTAGAGGTCGCCTCATGGATGCCTCACCACTAGGGTCTTGGTTGCTGAAGCTCAGCCCAGTCCAGGCAGTGGGTCTTCTTTCCTCTCAGGAAGTCTCTTGCTTTCTCTGCATCTGGAGCACGCCTGACCCATGGCTTTCATGGAGAACGTGATGTGGGTAGGTCTTGCCCCCTGCAGTCCAGCACTTAGGTCCCCCTTGAAGGAAATAGCTTATTATTTAAAAATAGATTATTTTTGAGCATTCAGAGATTTTTCAAAAGATGAGACCTGGAAGTGAGGTGGGAAAATGGAGCCAAAAGTTTTCATTTCCTCTTGGAAGAAGAGAGCGCGTGCGCTCACTGACAAACCAGCTCCTCTTTGTGCCCTGAAGTGACCTGGATGATCAGCTCTAGCATTTTCCTGGGATAGCAGAGGGATGTGCCCAAATGGACAGAGGTGGGAGCTGATCTGAGGCCACTGCTGTTTTCCCCAAGGGCCATGAGAGTCATTGCAGCCCAACCTGGACTCAGCAAGAAAGCAGCGGCAGCCATGACCTCAGCCCAGCTGTTAATCAAGTGCCTGCTTCCCCATGTGGGTGTGACTGTCACTGTGCCCAAGCCACAGGACCATGCCAGGCGATGGTGTGTTGACTGCAGAAGGCTGTGTGCGTGGACCTGTCCCAGCATACTTTGCCCTGTAGTGTCCGGATAACCCCACACCTCTGCCACTACTCTAAAAGCCCCCAGATAGGCCGATGAGACTCAGAAACAGGGCCTCTCTGGGTCAGCAGAGCTCCTCATGCTTTGGTCAGTCCCAGTGCCCCCTCCATGCTGCCCTCCTGTCTGTAGCACAGGTCACAGAAATCTCTCCATTTTTTGCCTACTGATGACTTTTGTCTTGGGTGGAGTGGGGCTGAGCAGATTGCTCTAGGAAAGAGCTGGCACCTCTGAGGACTGTTAGCCCTGCACATGACTGGCAGCCACAAGTCTGTGGAGGGTCCCAGAGCCCCTCGGGGCTCAGCAGAGGAGTCCCAGGAGGTGCAGCACTGCCCAGAACTCCAGCACTGCCGGGCAATGAGGGGCTGGACTGTGAGTGCTGCAGTAGGCACTGCCAGGGGCCAGGCTGTGACAGAGCTGAGAGGTAGTGGTGTGCCATGCTCAGTGGTGTGACACCAGGGGTGAGAGCAACTGGCACCTGAAGCTGGACTGCTGGCACGAAGGAGGTTCTGGGGTCCATTTGCACTGAGCAGGGACCCTCAGTTGCTGGGACATAGTAGGAACAAGGACAGGGACCATCATCCCTCTTAGAGGCCTCAGCTGGTTCAAGCTCTGGTCCGTGCTTAATTTCCATCCTACAAGTGGCTGATAATCCACCCTAGTGGTGACAGAAGAGGGAGTGGCCAAGAGAGAACTCTTGCTGAGAAAGTTGGAGAATTTAGGTGATGATTAGCTGGTATGTTGATTAGTTGATAGATTCTGTGTGGAGGATTTTGTAGTATAGTACAACATCCCATATTAAGGCATCTCCATCTCGTGTGCGTGTGCGCATCCGAGTGGATTACTTAAAATTGAGCCCACAGAGTGCTTAACTATATTACCAACCCTTATTTTACTTTGAGACTTAGTATCACTAGACTTTGACTGGCATCAAACTTGTAATCCTCCTGCTTCAGCCTCCCGAGTAGCTGGGATTATAAGTATCGGCCACCACTTCTGGAAGGTTTTTTCTTTTTTTCCACTGATGTCTTTTTTTTTTTTTTTTTTTTTCAGAACTGGGGATTGAACTCAGGCCCTTGCACTTGCCAGAGAAGCGCTTATTCCACTGAGCCATCTCCCTGGCCCCCCGTCCACTGATGTCTTGAGTCTAGGCCTCGTATGAGCTATATTCACAGCCCTTTATTGACATATTCTTAAATATGTCTTGATAAAGTCCCAATAGAACAGATAAGTTAGTCAGCTTTGTCACTATGACAAAATACCTGAGGAAATAAATGTAAAAGGAGGCAAGGTGTGTTTTGGGTCCTAGCTTCAAAGAGTATCATCTATGAAAAAAAAATGAGTACAGTGTATGGCCTTTTGGTCCTTTTGCTTGTGTTGCCTAGTTCAGGACCAGGCCAGAGGAAGACACAGTGCCACAGGCACTTTGGGGGGCAGATGGCTTCATTACATTAGTGGGCTGGAGGACACCAAGGTCCAAACCACCAGCCTTGCTCTGAGATTACTAATTGCTTCTATTGGTTTTCAGAAGGAAGCACAAAAGGCAGATACCATTACATTTTATAGTTGGCCACACATGTCTTAGCCATTAATTGCTAGGCAGAATTTACTCTTACAGGAACTAATGAGGTTACTATCGTATAACATGGAGGAAAGAATCAATCATTGTCTGAGAGCTGGCAGAGGTGTCCTTAAGGCCATAACTCTGGGACTTAAAAGTAAGACAAACATCACTGTCTGGCTAAGCTGCACTTACATCGCAACTGGCTCCCGGAACACCTTGGCTCATTAAGTTTTGTCGCCCTCTAACCATGAGAACCAGCTATGCTCCCCAGTCTCATCCTTGAACAGTGTTAAAATTTGCTGGTGTTATAAATATAGTATTAAATTTTTCATTACATTTAAAATAGCCCGTACACTTCGAGCCTGTCAAGGCACAGGAGGTCACGGTAGGGACACCTGGGGGGACAGGGGCCTATTCATCTCACGGCAGCTGAGAAGCCGTGGCAGAGCATTGTTGAGAGCCCTTCCTGGTCCTCGTCTCAGTTCAGGAAGTTTATATTCCTAATCCCATGGTTAAGTTATTGGAATCCGGGGCTGGTGAGATGGCTCAGTGGTCTAAAGCACCTACTTGGAACAAGCTTGGCAAAGCACAGGGACCGCGGTTCAATCCCCAGCACCACATGCCAGCCAGCCCCGCCCCCTGGTGGGCTGAGCTGGCCACACACACACACACACACACACACACTAAATGAATAAAAATTAAAAAAAAAAAAAAAGTTATTGGAATCCTATCAAGTGAATCCCAATCTACCACTTCCAGTGCAACCCACAGAAAGAATAAAGACACTAGTGCATGTTTGTAGTTATGGGAAGCCACGAGGGGTTCCAAGTTCAGCTATGATGATGGCTATCTGGAACAAAGGTCTCGACCGAGGGCTGAACCCAGGTTTTAGTCAGTCATCAAGGATGAGTAGCTTGAGGATGAATGACTGAGAATGGCAGAAGGCGGATGAGTACTGTGAGCTGGGCTAGGAAGGAGGCCTGCATTTACCTCTGGTACAGGCAGAAAGAAGGATATGCAGAAAAAGTAATTTGCTCAGTGGACTAAGCACCTGCCTTGGCCAGTGCAGGGACCAGGGTTCGATTCCCGGTCCTGCATTCCATGCAGGTCCCCACCCCCAGGGAGCACTGAGCCAGTGACTGAGTCTGGGCATGGTGGCGCATGCCTATAATCCCAGGGCTGGGAAGGCTGAAAACAGGAGTGTCACTATGAGTCCAAGCTGCGTAGTGAGACCCTGTACCAAATACATAAATGGAGAAAAATAATTTGCATTAGACTATTGAGATAATATCTAATGTTTTAGAGTCCAGTGCTTCAGCTCTGAGTGTAATCTTTCAAGCCCCAGGAAGTCATAGCCTTAATCTGGAAGCTGGATCTCAGCTGACAGCATGGAACACTAGCTCTTTGTCCTGCCTTGACCCAGCTCATATTGAAGAGCAGCAGGTGTGGGTTATTAGGGAAACATGCCTGCCATCTTCCAAGACTACCACCAGCACCTCGGCTAGACCAATATGCATTGCTTAAAGCCAATTGAAATGATAAGGAAAAATCCTAGTCAGCTCTGTACATAGCAATACATGAAAATAGGGTCAGGCACAGTCAAAATGGAGACAGCTGCTCTTCTTTCAAGGAGAGTTGCTCAGGTGGTCCTCCACAGAGCATCTCAGGGCCTGAAGTGGGTCTCCCCCAGAGTACCCCCCCACACCAGGGGCACCCAGGCCGGTATCCAAGCTTTTTACTTGGGGGAGCTTTAGGGAGGCATTTCAGACCCAAGTTGTAGGAACAGGAAAGGTTCATGTTAAGAGATGATAACCAACAAACTCTTCTCAAATGAGTAGAGCGTCTACTTTTCAAAAGTTGTGGATTCATTTGGAACTGCTGAGAAACTGAAATAGGCAATCCTATTCCATCCTGCACCTTGAAACTACATTAGCTGCTTGGCAACCACTGGGGTCCTAAGACTTAGAGTCTGCGACTCAGTCCTTCCTTACTGGAAGAAAGTGATGAATGTAGACTCACAACTTAAATCGTTTACCATGAACATGTCATGCTACAGCTGTGCATATACATTAACTTCTGCATTCTAAGGCTTGAACTGTCCTATAGAAATCAGGAAAATTAACAATATATACTCTTTTTTGGCAGAACCGGGGATATACTATTTCTTTTTGCTTTCTTTTTCAACTGCAATGATGTTTGAAAGAGTATGTTGTCTCACGCAGTCATAGGTGGGTTTTTCCAGAGGTGGCTGGATCTACAGTGTGTGATACTGGAGCTAATTCATGGTGCAATGCCAGGATCATGGACGCTAAGACTGAGGGTGTGAGTGCTACCCGCCCTCAGTAGCCTGGATAAGACATAAAGGTAGAGAGAGCTGTGTTTACCCCTTGCTGCCCTGCTACCTTATGTCCACCATGAACTGTTTCTCTTCTGTGATGCCACCCTGCATTGGAGCCACCCAGTTATACTCTGAAATTTCTACACAGTGAGTAAAATAAACTGGGGATTAAAGGCGCCTGCTTAGGCAGTTGCACTGGCCAGGTTTTGGTGTGCCTGTACCCAGGGTCTGCTGAGACTGTGATTGAGCCTGGGCGTGGTGCTGTGCATCTGTAGTCCCAGCTCTTCGGGAGACCAAACACAGGTGGATCACTAGGAGTCTGATCTATGTAGTAAGACCCTGGAGACCCTGTACTAAATACAAAATAAATACACATTTCCTCTAACTTTGGGTGTTAGGCCGTTTGTCCCAGCAAAGAGAAGAGTAACTACAACAGTGGCATATTTTTAAAATATTCCTTCTTCATATGCTAATAACAAGAAGTAGAGGCAAATGGAGAACTGTATTGAGAAATGTGGTTAGAAACTATGACTAAACGTTTTGAGGGCCCTCTGGATCTATCAAGTGCTATGGTTCAATTGACTACTTAAACAAGTTAAAATAGACAAGTATCACTGTGTGCTGTGACAGTTTTGGTGCTGTGGATCGAGCCCTGGGCCTTGCATCTGTTAAGCACCTACTCTGTCATGAATCCACATCTCCAGGCTCACGCTGAACATTTTTAACCTGTACCTAGTATTTTGAAATATGTATAAATCAAGACATAGTTGAATATAGCTATTTAACAAAAGCATTGCCAGGGCACCATTTGTGTGGTGAGAACACAGAACCCTTTATATTTTTCAAGAATCCAATATACTGTCAACAACTACAGTCACCTTGCTGCACAACAGAATTGTTATGATGTTTCCTTTGACCACATCTCATCAAATGACCATCCTGTCCTATGGTAAAGACTATTTTATTCTCTTTTTATGATCTCAACATTTTTAGGCTCTACACAGAAGTAAGATCGGGTAGTATTTGTCTTTTTGTGCCTTGTTTATTTCACTTAATATAATGTCTTCTGGCGTGTGTGTGTGTGTGTGTGTGTGCGTGTGTGTGATATCAGGATTCAAACTCAGGACCTTGCACTTGCCAGGCAGGAGCTTATGCCACTGAGCTATCTCACCAGTCCTGTCTCCTGGCTTTATTCGTGCAATTGTGAGCGTCAAGTTCTCATTTTTAAGGTTGCATAGTATTCCATGGTGTGTTTACACACCACACTTTCCCCATCCATAAACTGCAGGTTGATGCTGCATCTTGGCAACTGTGGACAGTGCTGTAGAGAGCAGGGAGGCATGATGCCCTTTCCACACAGTTTTTCATTTCCTACTCAAATCAACCCATAATGGAATTGCTACACCAGAGGAGAGTTCCAGTTTTCATTTTTTTTGGAGGAATCTCCATATTGCTTTCCATAAAGGTTGCACTAATTTACATTTTTACTGACAATGTATAAGCGTTCCTTTTCTTCACAACCTTACCTAAGTGTAATTATTTTGGAAAATGCCATAGCCAGTGCATTTTGGAGAAAACTCATGTGAAAATTTGTAAAGTATCTGAATATGTTTTTTTCCTGAGAAATGGTCTGAAGTAGGTAAGAAATATTGATAATTTGTACCGGAAAAGGGATATTTGCATTCTAGAGAGGTTTTGAAACTTCTATTTAAATGTATTAGGTATGTACGCCTGTAATCCTGGCACTCCCGAGTGCTGAAGCACAAGTTCAAGGGTACCCTGGGCTACATGGTGAGTTCAAGCCCAGAGTGAACTACATAGCGAGACCCTGTCTCAAAAGCACCGTAAATTTATGACGTACTTTTAAACGTGCTCTGGCTTTTAGTCAATGACTTGCTATTTCAGTCAATGACTTGCTGATTGTAGAGGGGTGGGCCTTGGGTGTCCGTGTGCTTCTCACTTTGCAGAGGAAGAATTCCATCTGTGTGGCTGCACGGAGCTTGGGCGCTTGGGCTCTTCCCCAGACTCTGCCTCGGACTCTGCCTCCTCCTTCATTTAGGACAAGGTCTACAGGGTCTACAGGGTGTACAGGGTCTCGCTGTGTAGATCGGACTCCTAGTGATTCTCCTGTTTTCAGCCTCCCAAGCACAGGAATTATAGGCGCAAGCCACCAAGCCCAGTGTCAGTCGCATCTCAGCCTGCCCCCGGGGGCAGGGCCGGCACGGCACGCTGGGGATTGAACCCCAGGCCCCTGTGCCTGCCTAAGCAGGTGCTTTAATCCACCGAGCTATCAGGACAGAAAGCCCCATCTCTCACAGCGTGGGGCATGCCAATCCAGAGGCTCATCAAGAGCTGTCGCGTTACAGCCACAGTGTGACCCTGCTGCGTGGACGGTGTGATCTCGCCGGAAGTTCACGGACCATTCCACTGAGTGACAAATCATAAATTAGGAGTCAAACCTAAGGTTTTATTGATGAAGAAAGGGGATGACATTTTCAGGTGTCATTTGAACATATGAAAACCAGAGGGAGGGATCTGAAAAAAAATCAGCTTCACACTGAACTGCTGAGGGGAGGGAGGACTTCCCAGGCACAGCCCACCGAGCAAGCTCAGTACCTCGTCTGCTTGGAGTCAAATTCTAGCCTGACCGTTCACCAGCTGTGCTATCCAGGCTAGGTTACACAATCCCTCTGGGCCTCAGTTTATCTATAAAATGCCTTCAATAAGAACATTTGAAGAAGTTGCCAAGATGATTCCTCGAGTTAGTAGTCATAAAATGCTCAGAACAGTGGCTGGCAGACAGCAAAAACTACCCAAGTATTTGTCCAAGAAATAAGTATATCTGTTTTCCTATTATTTTAAAAACAAATCCACATTTAGATGTCTAGGGTAATTTAACACAAAATTAGAACTCCCCAGAAATTTTGGGATAGAACATAGGGCATAGGAAAGTAGTAGAAGAACTGGCCGAGGATCCCCCCCTCCCCACCCCCCGCGGCTTCCTGCTGCTCCTATGACAGGAGGGACACGTGCGAACAGAAGATGCTGGTTCTGAGAGCGGCGATAAACCTGATTCGGCACACACTGACGGGCTTTTACAGCCGGAAACTTCAGTCTGGATGAGGCTGGGGTGGGTCTGACTCTGGAGCCCACAGCTTTGGACAGGTAGGGGGCATCTTTTCCACACTGTGACTGGCTCCTGTACTTCTTTGGATTAGCTAGCATGTTTTTAACTTTTATGCTTTCTATGTTGTCAGTTCTCTTAGAATGTCTTTAATGTAAGGCTTTTTGCTAGTGTTACTTTCTCTGGGACATTTTCAACCTGTTTGCAGTCCTGCTTTCCTCACTTATGTGAAAGGTTGTCTTGTAGTTGTCAAATCTTTGCATAGCACTGAGTATGGTTGAAAGCTCTTTTTTTAAAAATGACTGCTGGGCAGAGGATACAGCTCACTGGCACAAGAGCCTGCCTGGCAAGTGCAAGGTCCCAAGTTCAGTTCCTGGTACTGCAAAATAAATAAATAAGTAAAATGACTGAAATCTGTTACTCTGACATTCCAGTGGGAGCCTGGTTTTACTCTGTAAGAAGTAGGGCAGTCAAAAGCTCTTCTCTACATGATGTCCTTCAGAAATTCCAAGGAAGCAGAGGTGTACATCTGGGCCCTCACTTCTTCCCACTGGACACTTCTGACTCCAATGGACAAGCTGTCCTCACATTGCTGGTAACATAATTTTCACTTCCACGTCACCAGCAGATTCCTCACCCTTGGTCTGTTTTCCCCTCTTCACTGCTGTATAATTAAACTATGGGGAACATCAGGAAAATTTCAGAGCCCTGCACTTTAGCTGATTCAGAATAGTGGTTTTGTAATCTGCTTAGGACAGCAACTTCCACTTCTCCTTCATGTGGCCGGCCATACCGGGGCTCCTTCCTGCAGCTGTTTTAGGAACTGACTGAAACAAAACTGAAAAGACTACAATTCAAATAAATGCATATATTATAATATTAATAGTATAACAATACAATTATTATCCAGCACTCTCGCTTCAGGGATAGTTCTTAGATCTTTAGGGTTTCAAATGTTGGAAACTTGCAGAAAGACCTGTCAGACTTTGTACGGTGCTTGTATTTACTTAATGTTATTATTTAGGCTGCTAAGACCATAAACAGTGTCTGCACAAATGTTTGCGTGCTCTGTTTGTATCTTGAGTCTAGCAAGTCCCGAGATAAGGCAATAGGAGCTGATCCTACCACAGGGACACGTGAAGCAAGTGATGTCCTGGTGTCAGCAACAGAGCAGAGGCCGGAAACAGGGACCAGACTCTGTGGAGTACGTCCAGAGAGTCAAGTATCGCGCCGGGGGAGAGGTGGCATTTCTTAGGTAAGTGGCCTGCGTGTCAGAATACCCTGGGTAACTGCGGACACTATTGATCAGAAAGACTTTATAAATGCATGGCTCTGTCACCTCTTGTGGTTCTGTTTCCAAGGCTTTTCACTGTGGAGGAGCTGGAGGCTGGTAGGGCAGGCCCTTCCACTTGATTTTTTACAGTAGTTCATTGCTTAGATTCAACTGGAGCAATGTCTGTCTTCCTGGCAGCCCTGTCTTCCCAACTGTGCTCCTCACCACCTATTGCACGGCTCACAGCAAAGCCCCAACATTGGGGTCGGAGCGTGGCACTTTTCCCTTGGACTCTGGCAAGTGCTGTGCACCAAGAACCATGCATCGACACCTTCGCGGCCCTGTGTGGCCGGTACTGTGCACAGGCCCTCCTTTCTGCACTTCACTGGTCCACCCTACCACGGCTCCAGCCCTCCTCTGCCAGCCCCACCCTCTTCTAATGCATCTCTACTGTCAAGCAAAACACTACACAGATTAAATTTTGTAGTTTCTTGGAGCAAAAGCTGATGATTTTGGCAGCCTGCAGAACCACAAGAAATTCAGAGTGCCACCCAGTTTGTTGGGCAGGCAGTATTTACAGACAGAATAGAGAAGATAT
>NW_004524604.1:3367699-3370837 GCF_000260255.1 Octodon degus | reverse complement strand
TATATATATATATATATATATAGAGAGAGAGAGAGAGAGAGAGAGAGAGAGAGAGAGAGGCTTCTTGGGCTGGTCACTTCCTAGGAGTTTTAGAAAAGAGAGAAGGGACGCCTATTTTCCGTCTCCACACAGGGCTTTCAGCCCGTACTCAGACACTCAGAACTTCCCAGCTCCACCCCGGAGCCGGACGCAGCATTTCCTCTGCTGGCTGTGGGACTCCTTGGCAGACTCCTCAAGTTCACCTCCTTACACTGGAAAACCAGATCAGGAAAGGCCCTGCCATAGCAGGGACTGCTTAGTGTCTATTCCTGGGCAGGGGTGATAGTTCATCTTTATGTTTGTAGTCCAGTTCATTTTAAGTTGATTTTATCAAGTAGCTTCCAATGCAAGCCAGAATAATTGATACAGGCTCCTGAGACAGAGGGAGATTTGAGTATTGTTGACTTGGCAGTGTTGCCTGTGTGCCACTCTTTTTTTTTTTTTTTTGACTTTAATTTGATGAAAGGCTCATCTAGGGCCATTCAGTGATTAACTGCAGTTTAAGTCAAAGATGACTGATGCCCATCCCCCCTTCTTGGCCATTCTCCTTCCTCTTGGTTATCCCTGGTGAAGCAGAGTGACAAGGAAGAGGATGAAGAGGAAGGTTTAGAATGACAGTTTCATCTTAGAAGAAGAGGACAAGCGTGTGGGGTAGGCGGTGCCCTGCTGCGGGCGGCTCATGCCCTGCAGCTGCTCCCAGGCTGCGCCTGGCTCTAAATGACCGGGTCTGATAGAGCAGCAGCTTCTCCATTCTGAGTGTATGGGCAGGGCACAGTGACTCGGCGTTGGCTCTGCAGGCAGCACCACCCGACACTGAACACAGCAAAGGCTGAAAAACAACTCTCAGCCACATGGCACGGTCGGAAGGCATGAACTGCCAAGCAACTCTTGCTAATAGAAACCTGTAACCTGCTAGCCTAAATAGGGGCACACAGACAGGATGTATCTAAGTTTCAGCAAGGAAAACCAGGCCTCGTGAGCTTCTTGGACACACCAGACCAACACACGAGGCAGCCCTGCGCCTGGATCACAGAGGGGAGGGAATGCAGCGCTCGGGTGTGGAGTGTCACATGTGCCTGTCATCTCTTTGGACCACCTGGAGATGGGGCTGCTTTTTGAGGTCCACAGGCCACCAACTCCAGCTCTGTCCCCTGACTTTTTTTTTTTAAAGCCCATATTGGCTTCAAACTCATGCATGTTCCACTGCCCCAGACTCCTGATTGCTGGGATTACAGGTGTGTGTCACTGTGCTGTCCCCAGCTTAACCTTGTCTCAGTCTCCCTGCCTGACTGTCCTCTGGAGCCATCC
This sequence comes from Octodon degus, assembly GCF_000260255.1. Taxonomy (NCBI): domain Eukaryota; kingdom Metazoa; phylum Chordata; class Mammalia; order Rodentia; family Octodontidae; genus Octodon; species Octodon degus. The sequence goes on along the minus strand of NW_004524604.1, from coordinate 3,369,490 downwards.
ACCACTCAGAGGGCAGAGGGCAGGCCTTCAGGCTCGGGGTCCTGAACAGGTCAGTACCTACTCTTAGAGGTACAAATCCATGTAGTGCATGCTGTGGAGCAGAGCGGAGAGGGGGCAGACCACGAGTGGGCTGTGCTCATGAGGAAATGAGTGTTTTTCAGCTTTATTCTTTTATTAGCTTTTGAGAAAAATAAGGGTGGTTCTGTCCTTTGGTTTATTTCATTATGTGTTTCTTGAAGGATCATTTTGTTTTATTTTGTCAAAATTACAAGATGGCTTTTTATTTGTAATGCTTGAGAATGTCCTGAGCTCTTTTCCTGGCCTGGAATTAATTCCATCCCAGATGGGACTTCAAGGAGTCATTTGCCTAAGATTTATGAAATAATACAACACAATTATTGTGCCAAAATCCTTCTGCTGAGTTCTCACTCTCTTTGCATATTTTAGAAACACTTAGCACCACTCCCTTTCCCTGCCTTCAAGGCTGTGAATCTGCACCAGTTCCCTTGAAAGAGGGAAAGGGAACAGGAGCACAAATCCTTCTGCAACATGGTGTGAAGCTCACAAACGCAGTCTCTGCGACTATGAGAAATGGTCCCATGTCAGGGCAGAGTCCCATCCCACTGCGTGAGTCTCCGGAGACCCAGCCTCAGCACTCAGGCCCTCCTGGTGTCTTTGCTCCAGAGCCATGAACTGTACAGGTTTCCCCTGATGACTTGCTCCTTTGATTCTCCTTGGGGGGTTGAGTGAGAGTGTCTGAATTAGCCAGGGTCTGCACCACCCTGCTCTTCCTCTTATATAAAATAGATAACAGCCAATTACTTTACATTTTATTACTAATACTTGACCATTATATCATGTTCTAATTAGTTACCCTTTATTTATTTTTATTTATTTATTTTTTTGGTGGGACCAGGGATCAAACTCAGGACCTTGTGCTTGCCAGGCAAACACTCAACTGAGCTATCTCCCCAGCCCCCAGTTACCTTTTATAACTTAATTTTTATTCCAGAAATATATATTTGGTTTTTTTTTTTTGTTGTTGTTGTCTTTTCTTGAGACAGGGTCTCACTATGTAGTTCAGGCTGGCCTTGAGCCCACTAAGTAGCCTAGTGCCCTCGTGGGGATCTTCCTGCCTCAGCATCCTGAGTGCTGGGATCTTAGGCACCCCCTCACCCAGCTCAAAGCTTCTTGAGAAAGGACATAAGATAGGAAAAAAAAATTTAAAATACCTGCAAGTGACTGTACTCTCCCCTTACACTGGTTAACAGTTTGCCTAGAAATTCCAAATTAGTAAGAAAATACTTTCCCAGGGGATTGTGAACACAGCCTGGCATTGTCTTCTCCTTCCAGGGTGAATACTGAGAAATGTATCTTCCCGGAGAGTTTCATCACTTCTAGTATCCTGAACATCCACATGGATGCACTCTACTGTCAGCCCCTTTATCACACCTGACACCTAGTGGGCTCTTTCTACGCAGACAGTTACAGCCTCCATTTCAGACGGAGCTGCGTGAGATCAGAGGTGTTGCTGTTTGTTGCTGAATTCGCACCACTTGGGGATGGGGGGCCTCGCAGTGAGTGCTCAGCAGAGAGGAAACCACTGCATTCGCAGCTACACGAGCAGGCTTTCTATAGTGCTTTGCTGATTTCCTCCCTGTTTTCTTCTACTTCCTGAAACTCCCCTGATTTTGTCTCTCCTTTCATTTTAAATATTCTTCTTTTACTTTCTGTGATGTTTCCTTGGCTTTATTGCATTTAGTTGTGTTTCTTTTTTTTTAATTTATGTGT
>NW_004524604.1:3328242-3367143 GCF_000260255.1 Octodon degus | reverse complement strand
CCCTCTTCTTCTTCTTCTTCTTCTTCTTCTTCTTCTTCTTCTTCTTCTTCTTCTTCTTCTTCTTCTTCTTCTTCTTCTTCTTCTTCTTCTTCTTCTTCTTGTGACTCAGGCCACCTGAAGTGCAGGACTAGCTGGTGATTGATCCTCTGTACCCTGCTCCTGACTGCTTTTGCTTAAGCAGGCACTTAAATGACTGATCTAAGGGCAGGCCCCTGCTGCTAACTTATTTCTGTTAAATTGACCTCTTCTAGTTCATATATGGTTGAGATAAGAATGCCATTTTAAAAATAATGTAATTTATTAAATACTTTTTACATTTGGAAAAAATACCATATACAGCGTGCATGGTAAGTGCCAACATTTTAAAAAATTTTTACAGAATACACATTGCTATTAGTTTGCCTTACAATACTCGCCTGTCTTTGAACATACTTATCCCATCACTCTTGCTGAATCTATAAAGCATTCTGAAAGGCTTCTTCTGTGACTATCTTTATGTGTTAAAAAGTACAAGGAATGCTGCTGCCAGGCGCCATCCAGAAGAAAGGTAGGCTGGTTAAAATGTCTGTCTTCATCAACCTCACTCATGAGATCTGTCACTGAGAGACTTCTGGCTCTTCCCCAGAGTCACAGCGACCTTAGCAGGGAGATGTTTTGAACTGATGCAGAACACCGAGGCGTCCAGGACAGCACAAGAGGACGCTTAGGGAAGAGGACTTCCAGAACTGCCTCAGAAAGCGGTGAGAATGATAGGGTGCGTCATTCACAGCCATGAGAAGAATTTCAAGTGAATTAATGGCAATGTGTCTTTTACTGTAATCATTTTTGAAAACCTATAGTGCTCACAGTATGTTTCGATTGTATCTCATTGTTTGTCTTAAGGATATCTCATGCAGTGTCTTATTTCTTTGGGAATATTTTTTGTTGTTGTTTAACTTTGATTTGCTTAAATGTTAGGTGTGAAGAGCTTAGTTTATATCTGTTTGGTTTGCCCCTCTGCTTGGCTGAGAACTCAGGTTTTACAGATTCTCTTCTCTGCTCTAGCCTTTGATTTTTTATGCCATGACTTTATAATGTTTAAAGAGTCGCCACTTTAGAGGAATTGTTTGAGGCAATGATGGCAAGTGTATGTTTCAGTCTATCAGTTTAGAATTTCCCACTATATTTTATTTTAGTTTAGTTTAGTTTCATGTATTTAGTACACGGTCTACAGAGTCTCACTACACAGATCAGACTTGTAGTGATCCGCCTGTCTTCAGCCTCCCAGGAGCTGGGATTACAGTCGCCCTACCATGCCTAATCTCAATCACTGTCTAAGCAAGCCCTGGGGGCGGGGCAGCACGGCAGCCCGGGGATCGAACCCCGGCCACTGTATTCTGCATAAGAAAGTGCTTTAATCCGCTGAGCTATCTGGCCGGCCCTTCCCACTATTTTTTTTTTTTTTTTGAACTTACTTTTTTTTTTTTAATTTTTATTTATTTGTGTGTGTGTGTGTGTGTGTGTGTGTGTGTGTGTGGCCAGCTCAGCCCATACAATGCCTCAGTAAACTGCCCCAGCACAGAAAAGATTTGTTATAAGTGTCAAGAGGTACGTCCTGGAGTTTGTTTAAAAATTCTAATACAACTTTTGAAAATATAGACCACGTATAAGGCAGCATTTGCAAAAATTCCCGAGGCTAGGCCACGGGAAGGGCTTGTCTCCCTGAAATGAGGAGAGCAGTGAACGAAGAACACGTCCAAAATAGCCTCTCGCAAATCCTGATCGCGGAGACCCCACCCCAGAGCACCGCCCGCAGCGCTTTCATTTCAGACTGCGCCTTCCGTGGCAACACGTTTTGCTGTCTCTGGGCGGCGCTGTCTGCAAGGAGTTCGGCGAGTCGGCTGCCGCCAGCAAGAGCCAAAAAGCCAGCACACCCCTGAAATAACCCGGCGCCCCTGTATGGGCTTGTCCGCCACCTCTCTCCTATCTTGTTCTGTTTCCTCTTTCAGGCTTTTGTGGAATCATCGTAGTTTGCCCTCCCATTTTCATAAAACAAAACCTCCAGATACTTCTAAGAAAGGGTCCACAGGAAGTTAAGAAGTTTCTTTTTCCCTTGTGCTTGTATTACAGGGTTGCGTTTCTGCAAATGTCTTCCTCTAATTTATATTTCTTGGATAATTTTCTTGGAACTCTAATTTTAAAATTATACCCCCCAAGAATTTAGGAGGCTTGGGCTGGAGAGATGGCTCAGTGGTCTAAAGCACCTACTTGGAACAAGCTTAGCAAAGCATCAGGGACCACGGTTCAATCCCCCAGCACCACATGCCAGCCAGCCCCGCCCCCTGGTGGGCTGAGCTGGCCACACACACACACCACTCTCTCTCTCTCTCTCTCTCTCTCTCTCTCTCTCTCTCTCTCTCTCTCTCTCTCTCTCTCTCTCTCTCTCTCATAAATAAAAAAAAAAAAAAAAAAAAAAAGAATTTAGGAGGCCTTGCTTTCTAATCCTCAAGCTCCCCAGTGCTGCTACTGTTGAGAGATTTGGTACCGTCGTTCTTTGCATGTGGCATCGCTTCTTGCCAGAGAATCCTGAGGTCCTTGTCTATGTATCAGTGTCGCGTTTTCTTTACCTACTGATCCACTGATGCATGTTTAGGTAAAAAAAATCGTCTTTATTGACTTTTAAAAATAACTCCTTTAAACATAGAAATAGTTAACGGTTCAGCTATTCCTGGGATGGATTCACTCTTTTCTCTGGCTGGGGACTAGCGATACCAAGTGGGTCCGACCCTCATGGGCTGCTTCTGCAGTCCCTGGGTGCTGTTTAATTAAATAAGGGCAAGAGTAATGAGAGACAGAGCCAGATTTTATTTTATTTTAATTTTTAGAGCAAATTGTCTTTAATTAGAAATGTTTTACTCAAAAATCATACTGTTGGACTGGGTGTGGCGGCACACATCTGTAATCCCAGCACTATGAAGGCCGAGGCAGGAGGATCACTCCAAGTTTGAGGCCAGCCTTGGTTACATAGTGAGTTCAAGGCCAGCCTAAACTACATATCAAGACTCTTGCCAAAAAAAAAAAAAAAAAAAAAAAAGACAGAAAAGGTTATACTGCTAACATATATGATCAATTTACAACAAAATATAGCTTTTATATTACTACAAAAGTATAGGTTTAACCCCATAGGTAGGCTATCAGAAGTTTTTTTGGGGGGCTTGAACTCAGGCCCTTATGCTAGCCAGGGAAGCACTTATTCCACTGAGCCATCTCCCCGGCCCCCTATTAAAAGTTTTAAAACTCATATTATTAGCTTATTTTTGTGTTCCAAACTGTGTCAAATATAGATGTAAACTTGGAATATGTGGAAAAGAGCATATTTTAGGTAGGAAAAGCTCAAAAGCTTTGTATCTGAATCTGGTAAGGCTCTTCTGTGAGAACAAAGGGATTTAAAAGAAAAATCATTTTAATTATTTAGTTTCAGCAAAGACTTAAAAAACAATTGCAGTTTACTTATTTTAAGATTTTTTTGTTGTACCAGGGATTAAACTCAGGACCCTGTGCTTACTAGCCAAGCACTGATTTTTCTGAGCTATCTCCCCAGGCCCATTTTACTTATTTTAGAGAAGTAAGCCTTTTAGCATCTCTTATAGTTGTTAGCAGTAAGCCACATAAATAAACCCATTTTCAGACCGGGTCACTTATAACTATTCACTCATTACTGTAAAGGATTAAAAAAAAAACTATTAGTAGAATATTAAATGAATTGTGTTTATAAGTTATTTATGCTATTTTATATTTATTAATTATTCACTTTAGATTATCTTAAAATGAAGAACAAATAAAACCCAATTACTTTGACACAATATTTAAAGCTCTTTTCTTTTTTTTTTTTTTTTGTCGGCAGAACTGGGAATTGAACTCAGGCCCTTGCACTTGCCAGACAAGTAAAGCTCATTTTAATTTGACCTGTAGTTTGATGTCTCCATTTCAGATACATATTTACTTTTCCTCTACGATAGTTACTCTGACACTTATTAAAGGATCAAATATCTTTTCCTCCTGTATCAATGTTATATAATATTTTTATTTGTAGTCTATGACATAAATGTAATAGGCTCAAATACATGAAAATTTATCAATTTTAAGACAGAAAAATACATGAATTTATACTTAGCAAAAGTCTTGGTATTTTAACTTAATTATAAACAATTCTGATACTTTGCATACATATTCATCTAGTTTAATTTTTAGCCATTACCTCTATAGCCATGTGTGGTGGTACATTCCTATAATCCAAGCACTAGGGAGGCTGAGGCAAAAAGATTACTACTAATTTTCAGGACAGTTTGGACTATATAATGAGCTCATGGTCAGTCTGAATTACATTGTGAGACACTGTGTCATGAAAACTAAAAACTAAAAACAGAAACAATGCCCCGGGCTGGAGAGATGGCTCAGTGGTCTAAAGCACCTACTTAGAACAAGCTTAGCAAAGCATCAGGGACCGCGGTTCAATCCCCCAGCACCACATGCCAGCCGGCCCCGCCCCCTGGTGGGCTGAGCTGGCCACACACACACACCAACTCTCTCTCTCTCTCTCTCTCTCTCTCTCTCTCTCTCTCAAATAAATAAAAAAAAATTTAAAAAAAAGAAACAATGCCCCTCCCCAAAAATGAACAATAAAAGCCCCCCAAAACTGACAATCACCCAAATAATCACCTCTACTTTGCCATTATAATGTAAAACATTTGATAAACATCAAAATATTTGATAAACACAAATTTAATTTTTAAATTTTTTTGCTGAGGAAAAATTCTCTCAAAATTTGTAGTTAATATCTGGAAATTAAGGGGCCGGGGAAATGGCTCAGTGGAATAAGCGCTTCCCTGGCAAGCACAAGCACCTGAGTTCAATCTCCAGTTCCACCAAAAAAAAAAAAAAAAAAAAAAATCTGGAAATTATATTTATTTGTACAACAATAGAACATTATTTTATTTTTTAAAAAATCTTTTAACATCCCCATCCCTTTCTACATTTGTTCTTTTTTTTTTAACATTTTAAAAAAATTTATTTTATTTTATTAATTTGTGTGTGTGTGTGTGGCCAGCTCAGCCCACCAGGGGGCAGGGCTGGCTGGCATGTGGTGCTGGGGGATTGAACCGTGGTCCCTGTGCTTTGCTAAGCTTGTTCTAAGTAGGTGCTTTAGACCACTGAGCCATCTCACCAGCCCCAGAACATTATTTTGTATTTTTTTATTTTGTGTTCTTTAAAAAATAAAAAATAAATTACAATAAAAGAGAAAATAAAATAAAATAAAATCCTCAAAGGGTTTTCTTGGGTGGCTTAGTCATTATTCTCATTGCTGAGACAAAATACCCAGCATCCAAAGGAGGAAAGGTTTATTTAGGTCAGAGTTTATAGAGGTTTTAGTCCATAATTGGCTGGCTCCAAGGCAGTGGGTGTAGGGCATGGCAGAGTGGCAATGGTTCAGAGAGATGCAAAACAGCAAAAGCAATGAAAAACAGCCACATGGAGATAGCTCAGCAGTCTAAGCGCCTGCCTAGACAAGCACAAGCACCCAGGTTCCATCCTTGTTACCTTCATACTGACCAGCCCTGGGCATGCTGAACCAACCACCAAGCCTGGGTGTGGTGGCACACACCTGTAATCCCACAGTGCTGGGGATCTGAAACAGGAGAACCACTATGAGTCCAAGCTGCATAGTGAGACCCTATACCAAATACATAAAATTAAAAATAAAATAAAAATAAAAATAATTGTAAAAAAGCAATAAGGGACAAGTAGGACAAGTCTCTTTCTGTCTCTTATAGTGTATGGAGGCTACCTACCCTAGGATAGGTATAGCACTCACACCTTAATTCCAGCATTGGACCATGAATCAATCCCAAAATCTAGATTCAGCCATCTCTGAAAAACCTGTCCCCCATGACTGCATGAAGCTTGAGGGGGGGTTATCTAGACACAAACTGTAACATAGGGCCTTTGAACTTGAACATGTACACTAACCCCAGTGAATTACCTTGTAACTAAATTTTCGTGTCATCAAAAGCAAACTGTCCTGAATGACAAGGATGCCCCGAAGGTCATCCATTTTGGAAGACCCTGAAAGGAACTTTATTAGTCACCAGCACTTAAGGCACTGTGGCTCAAAAGACCTAGAAAGCTCCACAAACTATAGGGTGGGGGAGTGGTCTGATCCTACATCAGTGTTTCCTAGCTTATTCAAGAGTTGAAGACCATATTGCCTATGTAAATGGGACCTGGCTCTTTCAGGAAATTAGAAAGAGGCACGGCATGTCTGGGCAGTGTTTACTCAGATACAAGTTAATGCATAAGAAAAAACTGTCTATTTCTTCTCATTGGCTTGGTGTGGAAGCTCCCAAGTGGAAAGGGCACTTTTTTGATAAGCCACACTTCTTTTAACTAAAGTAGCAAAATACTGCCTTTTAAGACTCCTTCTACTAATACTAGAAGCAGACTTCATACTGACCACGACTCCATAACTTTTCTCTGAGAAGCTAAACAACTTAAACTTTTATTTTTATTTTTTATTTTTTATTTTTTTTCAGAACCGGGGATTGAACTCAGGCCCTTGCGCTTGCCAGGGAAGTGCTTATTCCTCTGAGCCATCTCCCCGGCTCCTAAACTTTTAAATAAAGGAATGCTCAGCCAGTGGTGTACTAATGTGTGCCACATATTTTCAACATTCAACCAACTCTGATACCCAAGGCTTTAAGGTCCTAACAAACTCACAATTTTTAATTACATTTCCTTTATGTTCTCCAGTCTGTCATCACTTTTGTGAACTGTAAATACTCTTCTAAAAGTCAAACAACTAAAATATGATTCTGATTGACTAACTCAAGCAAACTGTATGTTAACAGTTTTGAGAACACCCTTGTTATGTCTTCAAACCATTCCGTAAGTTATGCAAACAAAAAGGCATTTGGGTTTAAGCTTTCTTAATTATAGAACACTTTAGGCTGGGGAGATAGCTCAGTAGAATAAGTGCTTGCCTGGCAAGTTCAACGTCATGAGTTCAATCCCCAGTATCACAAAAAAAAAAAAAAAAAAAAAAAACCCTTACAGAGCACTTTTATTTTTAGATTAACCTGGTACCATCTAAATAACTTACAAACACAAGTATACACATAAACATTACTTAGAATACACACATTCATGCTGACACATATAAAACAGAAATTTAAATTTACCATTTATAAGCTTCTAAAAGTTCCTCCTTCAGTATTATTTTCCTCTTTACAGTCCTAAGCAATACTTAGTCCTAAATTTGTATGTCTGAAGGTAGGAATCCTAGTTGTAGCAAAGTGAGATTATATAGCCTGTAGGAGATTGCTTGCCCAGTTAATCTGAGCTTCAATTGCCAGGTTTCTCTTTTTCCCATGTGAATTTAGGAGTCTTAGTTAATGTAAAAGCTCACACGCTTTAAGACATCTTCTATTGTGCTAAAATTTAGATGTAGCTGTCAGAAGTTTACAAATCTTATCCAGGCTCAGTTGCTTAAGTCCTCTAGTATAGAAAAAAGAAAAGGAAGAAGAAAAAACAGCTTCTTTACCGCTGAGAAAGACATAACAACAAATCATCTGTAGTCAAATTTCTCTGTTTCTCTAGTTAAGGATTGGAGGCTGCAGGAGACAAAAATCAATTTACAGAAAATAGAAGGTTTGACAAATAATTTTGAGACAGGTGATTAGGACGGGACCAGCCAGCAGGGCAGGTGGGCATGATCTGTCAAGCAAAAGATGCAGGACATGCGCAGAAAGCCCTGCACCTGGGACCAATCAGAAAATGCTATTTTCAGCTCTTTTCATTAGAAATCAAGTAGGTTTTGGATCAGATGCCGTAGCCCTGATGTCAGCATAAGAGGTGGATGATATGAAATAACAGCCACTGTGGAGGACCCGGAGAACTCTCCTTGAAAGAAGACAATTGTCTCCATTTTGGCTAACCCTCACCCTATTTCCATGTATTGATTTGTACAGGGCTGGCCAGGACTTTTTCTTATGCCCTCAATTGGCTTTAAGCCATGCAAGTTGGTCCAGCTGAGGCACTGATGCGCAGTCTTTGGAGCAAGGCGATGGGGTGGTGTTGCTCTGCCCCTGTAGTTCCTGTGGAGCTCTGTGAGGCTGGTGGGATGGAGAGCCGAGCTCCATGCTCTTCGCTGGGACTGAGCCTCGAGATAAGAGGGTATGACTTCCCAGGGCTTAAAACACTACACACCAGAGCTGAAGCGCCAACTCCAAAACATTAAATACTCCTTCAGTCGTGTTGTGCAGATTGCTCCTTCTGCATATCCTCCTCCCTGCATGTTATGGAGGTGATTTCAGGCCTCCCGCCTAGCCCAACTCAGAGCGCTCATGTACTTCCCATGTCAGTCACTCATCCTCAAGCCACTCCCTTCTTCCTGAATTAATAAAATCTGAGCTCAGCTCCCACCTTTGTTCCGTTAGCCATCATCTTAGCTGGACTTAGGCCCTGTGGCTCCCCACAATTACAAATGTGCCTTAATGTTTTTATTCTTGCCACGGGTTGCACTGGAAGTGGTAGACTGAAATTAACTCGCTAGAATTCCAGTAACTTTTCCATAGGACCACGATGAGGATTGGGAAGGGCTCTCTATAAAATGCCACTGAGCTCTCAGCCACTGTGTCCTCCCTTTCACAGTGGTCTACTTGAACCCTGTAGAGTTCAAGTGGAACACCCCTACTTTTTTTTTTAAGTCAATTAGCAATTGACTTTTTTAAAATTTTTATTTTTTTAACATTTATTTATTTGTGTGTGTGTGTATGTGTGTGTGTGTGTCTATGTGTGTGTGTGTGTGTGTGGCCAGCTCAGCCCACCAGGGGGCGGGGCTGGCTGGCATGTGGTGCTGGGGATCGAACTGCGGTCCCTGCGTTTTGCCAAGCTTGTTCGAAGTAGGTGCTTTAGACCACTGAGCTATCTCACCAGCCCCTGCTTTTTTTTTAAAAAAAATATTTGGTTGTTACGGGGTCTCACTACGCAGCTCAGACTCGTAGTGATCCTCATGTTTTCAGCCTGCCCAATGTTGGGATTACAGGCCTGCACCACCACACCCGGACTTGGCTGCCGGCTCAGCACACCTGGGGGCAGGGCTGGCACAGCATGTGGTACCAGAGGTTGAACCCTGGTCCCTGTGTTTGCCTAACTGGGCGCTTAGTCCACTGAGCTATTTCCCCTACTTTTATTGGCCCATAGTCAATCTGAAGATCATGTTTCTTTTCCTACTTTTAATAAATGCAAAACCTCACTCCTTTTATGCTTTGGTTCAATTCTTTCTCCAGGACAGAAAGAATCAGAAAAAACCTAGAAAGAATCTCTGGAAGGAGTTCCCAGAACCACAAACCCAGTATTACTTTGATACACAACAGGCTTAGAGTGAAGGAAGGACTGTTAACCAAAATGAGGGGTAATTTAAACTATTTAAGCACTTCCTGCTCTGTGGCATGGAAGCCTTTGCTTGTTCTTGCCACTAACCCAGAGAAGGGCAAAGAAAACAGCTCTGGATGTTACCCTACCCAAAGTGACTCCGAAGGAACTTCTTGAGGCTAGTTCCAGCTTGGCATGGTGGCACAGGCCTGTAATCCCAGCACTTGGGAGCCAAGGCAAGAGGCAGCCTCATGCATGAGTTTGAGGCTAGTCTGCGCTACATAATGAGATGCTGTCTCCAAAAGCAGAACCGCAACAACAGAAACCACAGTTCCACTAATTAACAGTGCATTTTCATTTCTACAGGCCATGTTATCTCACAATAGAATCTCCTTTTTAAAAGTCACAGGTAACCAGAACTTCTCTAGGGAGAAGCTGCTCAGGTTTATTCCTCAGGTTTGTTTGCTCCCATTGATCAAATCAAAGGAGGCCATATTTTTGCTAAAAAGAAAAAAAATTAATAAACAGCTGGCTTTGAAGGCTAGGGTCCCTGCCTCAAATTGCCATCTCCCTGTGTATAGTCAGGCAAGGGTCTTTCATAGTAAGAAACAGGAGAGGGGAACACAGAGAGTGCCGATCTCCACATTTGCAAAGTCCCTTCCAGCTATCTGTAGCCCGCACTTTTTCTTGCGGAAAGGAAACCCAGCCCCTGCTCCTGGGGCAGGTGGTGTTTGAAAAGAAAACATATATCTAGCTTTTAAAGTTTTACTTTGGAACACCAGTTACAAGAATCAGCTTGGGAAAGAATATTGAGAGTTTGGTTTGGGGTACACTAAACTTGATGTTTTCTGGACATCACGTGGATTAGCTTATTGTCAAAATAATCCTGTATGTAAGTATTGTTCTCAAGTTCAGTGTTTTCTTCCCATTTTTGTTTGCTAGGTGGTGAACCCAGGGCTTCAGCAATGCTAAGCGTGCACCGGTGAGTCATGCCCCAACTCTGTCAATGTCATTTTGCCAATGCAAACAAAGTTGAGAGAAATAAATTGCTCCAGATCACATACTAGTAGATGGCAGAGCCAAATTAGAATCTGAGTCTTTGACGAGTCCAGAGTAGGTGTTCTTTTCACCACCAAGTTATCCTTTTCTGTTTTTCAGTCTATTTTCAGCTTGTTCTCTATGATCTAGATTTTTTTCTAACTTGCTTTCTCTACAAGTTCTTTCTGATAACTCCGCATCTCTCGTGCCCTGCTATATCTGATGGTCAAGCACATGATCCCTCAGTGCTGGTCACGCGTGGCCAAGATGGCTAACATCAAGGCTGATGATTTTCAAATGTGTTCATGACTGTCTTGCTGGATCCCATATTGCGGATTTCCCTGGCATTCTTGGGTCCCCCAGACCATGTTGTACTTACTGTCCGTTGACAACAAAAGAGTTAAGAACCCTTAACAAGAGAACTCTGGCAAAGACATCCTGCCCTTGGTGGGCGGCCAGACGACAGAAGAAACCTTTTGATGGAGTACTTCCGATGAGTCCTGACCCAACTTGTCTATAAGATGTGGATCGACCTCCTTATCTCCAGCAGAAGGGCTTTCTGTGCGCCAGTGGAAATGCGGAATGGGCCAGAAAAGACTTGTTTATGGGGCCGGGGAGATGGCTCAGTGGAATAAGCGCTTCCCTGGCAAGCGCAAGGGCCTGAGTTCAATCCCCAGTTCCGCAAAAAAAAAAAAAAAGACTTGTTCTTGTGATAATCACATCTACCACCTAGACACTCTCCTGAATCCTCACACCCTCCAAAAACTCCAGTCTCTCACACCAATGATGTGATTCCTCCCTGGAAACTCACCTGCTGACTCTCTTGGCAGTGTCCCTTAATTAAAGGAAACCCTTGAAGATGAAACGCCGGCCATCTGGTCAGGGGAACAAAGCTGGAGCCCAGCCTGGGCACCTGGCTGCAGAGGTGCTGAGCATGGCAGTCCAGCCAGGAAGGATTGTGCGACCATTGTTCCTCGGAAGAAGGAAAGTAATTGAAAGGAAAGGCGCTCCTCAGGGTGCTTGTGTGCCCCCTTGGTCTTTGACCTGCATGCCTTGTCAGGTCCTGGTCAGCCAGGAGCTTTTTGCAGGCCTTGTCCACTTTCAGCTTGTGGATGTGAGGACCCACTTGCTCTTGAACACACTCCCCTTCACCTTCAGATATAGGCATGGTACATGTACTGGTCAATCTTAGATTCCCAGTATCTTGGGAGCAGCCTTTGCAGGGTCCGCAGTCTGTGCTTCCAGGTCACCTTCTCCAGCATCCAGGCGTTGGCTGCACCCTTCTGCTAACCGATACCCATATGCCTGCCCTTCTGGCTAGCCAAGATGTTCTTCTGGCATTGAGCCCTAGAATGGACAGTGACAGGATTGCAGATGATCAACCCAGCTTTGATCAATTTCCAGATCTGCTGACGGGAATTGACTGGCGATTTTGTTGGTCTCATAGGGGTCCAACCAGACCTTCTTTTTTGCCACAGCAGAGGATGCTGGAGGCCAGCCTCTTCTGAAGCCTGAGCACACTCATGGCTGCGGCTGCCACAGCAAAAGGAAAGAACTCCCCAGGGTACTTTACATTCAACTCTTTCTAGATGCAACTTCTGGGGCCCCATGTTGACTAGATGCAAGGGAGAAATCCTTTCTAAGGTTTTAGTCTTCTGCAGGAAAACATGTTCATAATGGTTGACATTAATAAAGTGCCTACTTTGTACATAGTCTAGCGAACAAAGCATTCAGTCATAAATGTAGGAACCTACCGACTAATTGAGGATGTAGAAAAATAAAGAAGCAACAATAAGACTCATAATTACAACAGTGGAAGTAGTGTGGCCATGGGGACTTACATTTTCCTAATACAATGACCTCTTGATTGTCATAAAATAACCTTCTTACCACACTAATATTCTCTGGCCTGAAAACTACCTTGTCTACTTTGTTTTGATTACTGTTAGCATGGTGTACTTTTACCCAACCTTTTACTTTTAACCTTATTTGTAGTTTGCATTATGAAATCCTTAGGCCTTTCAGTGGCTGGAAAGGAATCTGTATTCTGCTTCATTTAGAGGACTTGTTAGCCCTTTTTTTTTTTTTTTTTTTTTTTTTTTTTTTTTGCGGAACTGGGGATTGAACTCAGGCCCTTATGCTTGCCAGGGAAGCGCTTATTCCACTGAGCCACCTCCCCGGCCCAAAATGTTTTGGAGGGCTTGTTAGCCTTTTTTTTTTTTTTTTTCTGCTTCATTTAAACAGTTTTTCTTCATTAGCATAGAATTATAGTTGACAGTGTTTTCAATATTTTAAAGATCACATTCTTATTTCTGTGTAAAAATATGTAAGTGTGTATTCCTATTTTTTAAATTTTTTTTTCTTCATATTCTGTAGGAAGTTAAATTTTAACATATCAATACTTGATGGAAAATATCTGCTCCATGTTATGCCTAAGAAGTTTGATATTTAGACAGATAGTTAGGGTAAACCAAACTGCATATGTTGCAGGGTAATAATAAGCTTCTCTTCTGGAGGGTTAACAACCTAAGTTTGCAGATCAAAAATTAGAGGAACGGAAGGGCTGCAAAGTCAGCCAACATTTTGGCCCTAGCCTTTCAAGGTCAGTGAAGACTCAGGACATAGGAGAACCTATACTGTAACATCATGTAACTCAGTCGTGTACCAAATTTTCTGATCAAGGAGATTATGGAGCCACAGAAGAATGTGATCCATGATGTAGAGTGTGCCTAAGGAGAGTCACATGGAGAGAAAACATTCTCTCAGGCTTTCACAGAGAGCAAATTGGCCAAGCAATGGCCGTGACTCATCCACATGGCTGACACTGACAAAGGATCTACAAAGTACGGTACAGGGTTATAGTGTTACAGGATAAATCCTGAGGGTTCTTGACTGACCTTATCAGATACAAAAGTTACATTTCTTTTTATATAGGTCTTGCTTTATCTTGGTCTTAACTATCCAGCAAAAAATTATAAAAATGAGGTATATAAAGTAAAGCCATATTATTATGCTAAGCTGTGAAAGGCTCAAGTCAACAACTTCTGCGGATAACCCACTACTATTATGGACTTCTGGACTATGTTGGATTGTTTTGCTGAATTCATGGACCTATAGTATTTAGATGCCAACGGAATACCCATCTCTGGCAGAACTAAACAAAAAAAGGGGATACAAAGAAAGGACAATTTTGTATTTTTATACACAGAATAGTTAGGATAAATGTACAGCCACTTGCACTTAATTCAATGAGAAGAAAGATTTGTACTAATAGAGTTTGGACAAGATATCCTGTCTGCTTCTTGTATTATGGATAACCACTAAGAAGATAACAGTGTACTATGTATTAATTATTGAAACTATCCTATTAATCAGTTTTGAAACTGCTCTATTTGTTCCTCAATAAAATATAAATAAATAAATAAAGGAAACCCCTGCCTTTTCTACATTCCTTGTCAGCTGGTAAACTCTTCCTTTAATTTTTTTAAAATGTATTTTGTACAGGGTGTCACTATGTGGCTTGGACTTGTACTGATCCTTGTGTTTTCAGCCTCCACAGTGCTGGGTTATAGGTATGCACCACCACACTTGGTCTCAGTGGCCATCTGAGCTTGCACTGGGGGCAGGGCCAGCATAGCATGTGGTCCCGGGGATCCAACCTTGGTCCCCGTGCTTGCCCAAGCAGGTGCTTAGTCCATTGAGCTATCCCACCAGGGCTGGTAAATTCTTTTTACTGCCTGTGTCACTGGTCCTCAGTATACTGTCTTAAAAGTGTAGGCTATGGCTAAGCTCTGGAGCAGACAGTGTGGACTACTTCTGGGTCACATGCCTACAAGAAAGCCACTTGTCCTCTACTTCTCTTTCCCACTTTATGTTGGAACAAGTGTGTGCTGGTGGGCAAAAGATACCCTGGGTGAGGTTTAGGTTTCCAACAACCCTGGCTGCAAGCTGCCCTTGTCTCCTAGACCATCTCATAGCTTAGCTTACATGAGAAAAAATTTATATTTTCTTGTAGGTGAGCTAGTACAAAACATAGCCGTGTCACTGCTTTACATGCACATATAGTTTATAGACTTTATAGCTTCCCCCAGGCAGCATGGCTTAGTGATTAGGCATCTTAGTGATTCTAGAATTAGATCTAAGCCAATCCTGGCTGTGCCAAGCAGTTGCTGATATCTTGGCCGAGATCTATCATCTTTCTGTGCCTTGAGTCCTTATCCTAAAATAGGGTGATAAGAGTATCTCCCTCCTAGAGTGCTGATACTGCTAAGCTTAGGTGCAGATCATTTTTGGCATCAGTTGGGGCACAGTAAGGACTTAAGCAAGGAGAGAGAACACATTCAGACAGCACAGGGCAGACTACCAATATAGAAGGTGGGGC
The DNA here is from genome assembly GCF_000260255.1 of Octodon degus. Lineage (NCBI taxonomy): Eukaryota > Metazoa > Chordata > Mammalia > Rodentia > Octodontidae > Octodon > Octodon degus. The sequence goes on along the minus strand of NW_004524604.1, from coordinate 3,352,316 downwards.
TGATTCCTGAGGTGTTTTGTCTATTTTAGCAGGGGGACACAGAGGCCCCACTCAGGCTCTTCCCCAAAGTCTTCCCACTGCGACAGAAAAGGCTGGATGTCTATCAACATTCGTGCTCCCTCCTCGCAGTACAGCATTGTTACTGGGAAGCCACTGCCCTGACGAGGACTTGTATTCTTTCTCTTCTTTTTTATCTGAGGCAGTCTCACCATGTGGCCCAGACTAGCTTCAAACTCCCAGTGTTTGACCCAGACTGGCTTAGAACTCATGATCCTCCTGCCTCAGTCACCAAAGTGCTGGGTTTTCTGGCATGTGCTACCACACTCAGCAAAAACAGCTCTCTAGGTTAGTTCTGGGTTGAAGGGTTTTCTTTTTCTAACAAAGTCTGTGGGGAGCATAAAACTTACCCTCTTAGCGACCTTTAAGTGCTCAGTTCAACAGCATGAAGTACATTCGTAGGGTTACGCAACTGTCACTGATCCCAGTCTCCAGAGCTTTGTCATCATTTGGCCCCTACACAAATAACTCTCCACTCCATCCTCCTGAACAAAGTTCTTCATACCAAAACAACAAGTCTTTGCATGTTCAGGTGCCTAGGTGTTGGCCACTGTGTATTCCACCTCCATGCCCACATAGGCTTGCTTTGTTTTGATCTAAGTTTTGCCTGCCAACATATACAATCATTACCTTTCTCCTGTTTTAGAAAGATTCTAAAGGACAGAGGGTATTAAGAGCACAGAGACCAATTGGCAAAGGAACTCTACAAGGAAACGAACTCAGCGCAATGCAAACAAAGGCAGTTGGTTTCCTGAAACTCAAGATGTATTTGGTCTCCTGTCTTGGTTACTCTTCTCTTGTTGCTGGGACAAATATCCAACTCCCAAAATGAAGGAAGGGAAAGTTTATTTAGCTCACAGTGAGTGGAGGTTTGTCTATACTCAGCTAACTCCAAGGCAAAGCAGCACAGGGCAGAGGGCAGCAGTTCCTGAGGGCAGAAAACAACAAAGAGCAAAGGGAGGGGCAGCCGCTCAGACAGCTGCTAGCCTCTCTCCCCTCCTCACCCTGTAAGGCAGATTACCTGCCCCAGGGCGGGTGCAGCTCCCACACCCACAGTCATCAATCACAAGCTCCAAAAGCTGCCCCCTGACTGCACGAAGCTTTGGGGGGACAACTGAATGCAAACCCTAACCCTGCTTTCAAGCAAATTGGTTCATTGACATTTTCCTGGCCAACTATTTGCTTTGGACCATATTGACTTAAACTCCATATTTTCTTTTATATCTTCATAGATGGCTAGAGCTTTCTTTCTTTATTTTTGAGACAGGGTCTCACTTTGTAATGTAGGCTGGTCTTGAACTCACTACATAATCCAGGCTGGCCTTGAACCCATGGTGTTCCTCCTGCTTCAGCCTCCAGAGTATTGGGATTACAGGCATGTGTCCCCATACCCAGATCTAGAGCTTGGTTTCTAAAATTTGCCCTGGGGCTGGAGAGATGGCTCAGTGGTCTAAAGCACCTACTTAGAACAAGCTTGGCAAAGCACAGGGACCGCGGTTTGATCCCCCAGCACAACATGCCAACCAGCCCCGCCCCCTGGTGGGCTGAGCTGGACACACACACACACACACACACACACACTAAATAAATGTAAAAAAAAATAATAATTTGCCCTATATTGCCTGCCCAACTAGGTAATAACCACTGTGAAATGGACAGCCATTTTAATGTTAGGCTCAAAAATTATATTAATTGTACAATAAAGAGTTAGGAACCACCTGAAATTTATTTATTTATTTATTTTTTGCAGAACTGGAGATTGAACTCAGGCCCTTGCGCTTGCCAGGCAAGCACCTATTCCACTGAGCCATTTCCCCAGCCCCCTGAAATTTATTTTTTATTTTATTTTTTTTTAAATTTTTATTTATTTATTTGTGTGTGTGTGTGTGTGTGTGTGTGTGTGTGGCCAGCTCAGCCCACCAGGGGGCGGGACTGGCTGGCATGTGGTGCTGGGGGATTGAACTGTGGTCCCTGTGCATTGCCAAGCTTGTTCCAAGTAGGTACTTTAGACCACTGAGCCATCTCACCAGCCCCCCCTGAAATTTATTGAATGCAAGAGATTTTATGGTAAGCTCAGGCAGGCTCACCTAAGAAATCATTGGGAAGAAATTCATAAAATGCTTTATATCTTATTATTAGGAAGGCTAAGAAAGTTCATTTGTCCTGTATATTTTGGTTTAGTAATAATAATTTACAATGGCATTCAGTCTTTTTTCTCCTGTATTCTCCATGGCTCCAAGTTCCATATTTAGTTTGAATTTCTGCAAATAAAGTTTCCATTCTTAAAAATAGCAGAAGTGAACAGGCTGGCAGCTTCGGCTGATTGCTGGCACCTTGCTGTCCTATGCACATCACAAAGGTGGCTGCTCCTCTGGCAGGGCCCTCTTGGCATTCCCTGCTACCAATCCAGCATAAGATGACCAAGATAGTTGTTCCTTGTTCTTATCCTTCCTAGAGTGTGTGATTTCCCAATTTTTACTCCATCAGGCTTGGGATTTCAGAAGGGCAAATCTAAGTTTCACTCAGAAGGTGAAGATTACATACATGGAAATCAACATTTGATTCATAATTTTTTAATTCAAATTTATTTATTTATTTATTTATTTGGTACAGACTCGTAGCGATCTATGCAGTTCTGACTCGAAGCGATCCTATCTCAGCCTCCCCAGGGCTGGGACTGCAGTCGCGCACCACCACTCCTGGTTTTGAGGCTAGCATAGTATGTGACACCAGGGATCAAACCCAGGTCCTTGTGCTTGCCAGGTAGGCGCTTAGAGTGCTGAACTATCTCCCCAGTCTCCAATTTTTTTTTTATTTAAAATAATTTCAGATTTATAAAACTATGCCACAAAGAGTACAAGAATGGCCTTCAATCAGTTTCTTCAAATGGAAATATTTTATATAAACTACTGCGCAATGATTAGAACTGGGAAATTAGCACTGCTGTTCTATAACAAACCTAGAGATCCTATTTAGATCTTGCAGTTTGTTTCATTGATTTTAAAATGTCTAAGCTAAGGGCTGAGGAGATGGCTCAGTAGAATAACTGCTTACCTGGCAAGCACAAGGGCCCGAGTTCAATCACCAGTTCTGGAAGAAAAAGAAAAGAATAAAATGTGTAAGCTGATTTTATAGTAAGGTATTATCAGTAATATATGGCTTTTTTTTTTTTCCTCAGAACTGGGGATTGAACTCAAACCCTTGCACTTGCCAGGGAAGCGCTTATTCCACTGAGCCATCTCCCCAGTCCAATATATGGCTTTTTAAATATGGTTTTTGATTTAAAGAAATTTCTCCTAAAATGTGCTGACTGTCTGGTTATTTTGTTTTGTTTTGTTTTGTTTTTGATACCAGGGATTGAACTCAGGACCTTGTATTTGCCAGGCAGGCACTTAAGCCACTTAGCTATCTCCCTGGCCTTGTCTGTTTTAAGATAGAAAAATTGGTAACAAAAATTAGGGCTGCTACTCCAGCAAATACCTGAAAATGTGGGTGAGGCTTTGGCACTGCTAATGCATAGAGGCTGGAGCAGTTGGAGGAACATGCCAGGAACAGCCAGCACTGCCACACATCGAGAGCTCAGGTGAGTCTGGCGAGAGTTCTGGGAGCGAAGAGCTGCAGGGCAGGCTGAGTACTCTGGGAGATCACATGAGTGGTTGGTGAGCAGGGTACTGGTGGGCTGTCGCAGTATGGTAAAGGCCATTCTGATTAGTTTTAGGTGGAAATAAGGAACGAGGTACTGGAAACCAGAATAAAGACCATCCTGGTTACAATGTGGCAAAGCACTCAGCTGACTTGTGTCTGTGCCTGAGGGCTGTAAGACACAGAAATTAAGATAAATGAACTACACTGTCTAGTGGAAGAAATTTCTAAGCAGATACTGAAAGAGCTGAGTGGTCATTTTTAAATGCCTACAGTAAGATTTGAGAGGAGAGATATTTAAAGACAGAATTTAAAATTGAAAGGAAAGCAGAGTAAAAATATGTGGAAAATTCATTGCTTGGTTAAGTAAAGAATGAAAAGCGATCTGTAAGAGAGCAAACATTGGGCGCAGCCAAGTGACAGTTTGGTAAAGAGCTCGCAGAATCGTACTGAAAATGCATAAACAAGATCACACCAGTGTAGAAGGCCTCCACACAGCAAAATAATCATCAATGGACTGAAAAGGAAACCTGCAGAATGGGTAAAAATTTTTACAGTTATTTTTAAGACAGAGGACTAATATCTAGAACATATAAAGAACTAAAGCTAACTCTTGTTTTGTTTTGTTTTTGGCGGAACCGGGAATTGAACTCAGGCTCCTGCGCTTGCCAGGCAAGCGCTTATTCCACTGAGCCATCTCCCCGGCCTCAAGCTAACTCTTAGAGTTAAGATTTCACATGAATACATTTTGAGTTGCAATCCATACTCAACAAGAGTACACTCTTTCAGGAGAGGGAAGGAAAGAAGGCAAGGAGTGACCCACAAGCCTGGCAGCAGTGAGGCTTCTCTTTCGATGAGGCTCAAAGGGTCCAGCAATGCCAGTGTCCCTGAGGTGCCAGCGAAGAACCCAAGGGAGTAAGGGACCTGCAACCCTGCCTCTTCGCTGTGTTCTGCCTGCTCCTTCCTGCTCACAAAGAGAAGAGGTGGTTTCTGATGTTGACATAGAGCTAGCTAAGTCCAGCATAAAGCAAAGCAAAACAAAACAAAACACAACAGAAATTTATCCCAGTCCACGTGGAATCTTGTCTTCAGATTTCAGCCTCTTTGGAATCAGTCAATATGATGTCACATTTTTACCACTGAGAAAATATATCTGGAGATATGAGTATTCCCCCAAACAACATAAAAGTCTGATGAAAATGTTTACACAGAAAAATAGGAAAAGGACATAACTATTTTATGTACTTGGTATTTACAAAAGTATTATTTTTTCTTAAATGTTTTATATATTCTGGAAAGAGGGAGTGAGAGTCACATGGTATTTGCTTACTCAGGAAAATAGATTCTGCCACCACAAAAATCTTGAGATCCTCTTGGCAGCAAAATACCACCAATTCTGTGGCTTACACAACAGTCAACACTTCTGGGATGTTCGTGCAGGCACTGCGTGGCCAGACTCTGCTCTGGTGTCAGGGCAGAAACCCAGGTGTCAGCCTGTGCTGTGACCTGGTTTGGCAGGGTTCACCTCTACACGGTTGCAGGACTGGCCTCTTGTTCCCTGCCAGCTGTGAGGGAAGGACAATTTGCTACGCCTAGGAGCCAATGCCTGCCTCTATACACAGTGCCCAAAGAAACACTTCCTCTTTCCTGTGTCACCACCCGCGCACAAATGTTTTTTTTTTTTTTTTTTTTTTTTTTTTTTCGGAACTGGGGATTGAACTCAGGCCCTTGCGCTTGCCAGGGAAGTGCTTATTCCACCTTGCCATCTCCCCAGCCCACAAATGTTTTGACTTTAAAAAATCCCATGTGATTTAATTGGGCTTGACAGAGTAACATTCCCTCCTGTCACTGGCAGCACGGGAGCTTGAACCCAAGAAGCACTGAGTTACACTCCCAGCCTATTTATTTATTTATTTATTTAGACAGGGTCTCTCTATATAGCCCAGACTATTTTTTTTTTCTTTAATTTTTTTTTGGGGGGGCGGAACTGGGAATTGAACTCAAGCCATTGCGCTTGCCAGGCTTCTACTGAGCTACCTCCCTGGCCCCTTCAGACTGGTTTTGAATTCATTATGTTGCCCAGGCTCGCCTCAAACTCCCAGCAATCTTCCTGCCTCAGCCTCCCAAGTGCTGGGATTATAGGTGTGTGCCACCACACCTAGATGTATTTATTTATTTCTGTGATGCTGGGCATTGAACCTAGAGACTTTTCACTGAACCATATTCCCTGGTCTTTTTTATTATTTTAATTTTTGCGAGTCCTTTTTATTGTTTTAGTTTTGAGAGACAATTTTGCTAAGTTGCTAAGTTACCCAGACTGGACTCAAACTTGGGAGCCTCCTGCCTTACCACCCTCCCCAACCCATGAACCATTATGCCTAGCTTTATTTTTAAATTTTTAATTTAAAAAATTATGGTAGAGATTGACTCCAGTGCCTTTGGCATCTGCATCCCTTTTTATTATTTTTATTTTGAAACAGGGTCTTATTAAGTCACTAAGTTTCCCAGAGTGGGGCCAAATCTGCAATCCTCCTCCAAATTTGCCTATAATCCTCAGCCTCCCAAGTAGCTGGGATTACAGGCATGGGCCATGACTCTTGGCTCTTTTCTCTATTTTTAATGGAAGAACATACCTGGCTGCTCTTCTTTTCTTAAAGTGAACTATGTTATATGACATAATCTCATTGCAGGGAAGAATTGATCATGATCATAGTCATGGGCAGAGAGTAGAAAGCATGAGAGGGCCCTTAGGAAAGGGACTGGAAGCCCCTACTATGGTTCCTCCGACAATCTGGGTAGAAATGAACACAAAATGTTGGATTTTATATATTTAGCACATAGAACAGTTGAGTTCACATGATGGTCGTCTTTGGAGTGACTTCGAAGTTTTCTAATCCCTTTTTTGGTATCTCTTCTGTTTCTCCCCTTTAGAGCATGTTCTTTCTTGTTTCTCTGTCTGTCTGTCTGTCTGTCTGTCCCTTTCTCCCCATCCCTCTCTCTCTCTCCTTCTCCCTCTCCCTCTCTCTCCCCCTCTCTTTCTGTTCCTACACATAGAGTTCACAAATTATCCCAGAAAGCTCTAGGGTCCGTGTCCATTGGGCCCTAATTCTATGCACCATTTTCAGGAGGACAGCCTCGTGAGCAGATTGCTTCTGCTAGGCATAGTATTTCCTTTGCAAGATACTATGTAACTATGCTTCCAGAATGATGGCAACATGTTGATTTTGAATGATTGCCAATCCCCTTGGACATAGGTCTAATTCAGGGCTGTAGATGTTTTTTTTTTCAAAATTTTATTGATAAACAGATAGCAATGAGACAGTTTCAAATCAAATCGGAAGTACAGTTTCAACAAATAATACACTGCATATATTCTTCTTAGTGGTTAATTGCTGTACAAGATGCGGACTTGAGATCCTATTTACAAACACCATTAGAACACATCATTCTATTCATTAAGAGAATGCAACTATATATCTATCCTAACCACTTTGAATACACAGATACAAAATGGACATTCATCGGTATACCCCATTTTTTCTAAGTTCTGTTATTGAATATTATAGGTGTGTAAACTCAGCAAAATATTCTAAAAGAGTCCAGTAGCCCATAATAGCATTGGGTCTTCTGTTTAACTGGCAATGTCAGAAATTATTGACCTGAGTCCCCCACAGTTCAACATAACAGCATGGCTTTACTTCCTATATTTCGTCTTCTTACTTTTCTGCTGGATGGTTAAGACCAAGGTAAAGCAGGACCTGTGCAACACGAGTTGTAGCTATGGCTGTAGATGTTTAAGGAGTTTTGTCAAAGGTTCGTGAGTGTGTCCTCATCTACTTTCATTCTTTATGTTCTGCGGGTGGTGGCATCTCTGATATATAAGATCCGAGAGCGGCAGGGATGAATCAGATGTTCTCATGCCCCTTGTCACCTACACTGAGGTCAGTCACAATCTCTTCTATAGATTCTATGCCATGGGCCAGGCATCTCTTGTCAATGGCTGCATCTGTCTCTTGTGAAGTCTTCGAAAATGAGTGGTCCAGCACATATTAGATCTTTCTGGATGATTCAGCTGTCCTGGATGAAGGACACACTCTCTTTGCACAAATGAGACTGCTGATTTGCTTTTGCCTAGAATCCTTTCTCTGCAGTAAGTGGTGTATGGGAGGCAGGGAAGACTTAACCTGAAAGACATCGACCCAGGAATGCAATGATCAAGGCCTACAGAGTTCAAGTCAAGGCATAGTTGTAAGATGTGCTGCTCTGTTAAAACATTGTAAATGATACATTTACCATGAATGGCTATCAAAATTGTCACTTATGTTTCCCTGTAGTATACCTTGGGTAAGCGTTAATTTTGTGGTTTTCTTCAAAACGCGCAGTAAAAATCTGAGTGACTGGAAACTATTATTCATGGGTAGCACAATGCGTGAGTCAGTGTTCAAAGTAATGGATTCACTAATAATAAGCACATGACAGCAAGGCTTCAGCAAGTGGAAGATTCATTTCATTTCAAATATACACAGGTCACAGAGAACCAGAGCATTCTGGGTAACATCAGCACCACCATCCCTTTTTTTGTGGGGAAGGTATGAAATTGGCAAAAATAAATTTAATAATGAAACAAAGAAATTATTCCTGGACCAAACTAGAAAAGCGGTCACTTGGATACCAAGAAAGACCTTTACATGCACTAACTAAACAATAAACAAAATCTCAGTCTTCTAATCTCCATCAAAAATTCAGTGCAATGTGCACATGGGCCTACTGCTTTGGTGATACATTCGAATTCAAATTGTTTATATAGACAGAAGCCCTGCAAGAAACATTTTTCTGGCCATTGCAGTACACTGAGCTTCATAGAGACAGTGCTGGGGAAAGGGAGAGCTGGACGGGCACTGGGCGACTCTGTACCTCGCAGAGAAAACAAGTAAACACGGGCAAGGGAGATCCTAAGAAGCTGAGAGGCAAGATGTCGTCATATGCATTCTTTGTGCTAACCTGCTGAGAGGAGCACAAGAAGAAACACTCAGATGCTTCTGTTAACTTCTCAGAGTTTTCTAAGAAGTGGTGGAAGACCATGTCTGCTAAAGAGAAAGGAAAATATGAAGACATGGAAAATATGGACAAAGCTCATTATGAAAGAGAAATGAAAACTTATGTTCCTCCTAAACGAGAAACAAAAAAGAAGTTCAAGGATCCCGATGCGCCCAAGAGGCCTCCTTTGGCCTTCTTCTTGGTCTGTTCTGAGTATTGCCCAAAAATCAAAGGAGATTCTAATGGTGTTTGTAAGTAGGATCACAAGTCTGCATCTTGTACAGCAATTAACCACTAAGAAGAATATATGCAGTGTATTATTTGTTGAAACTGTACTTTCGATTTGATTTGAAACTGTCTCATTGCTATATGTTTATCAATAAAACTTTGAAAAGAAAAAAAAAATCAAAGGAGAACATCTTGGCCTCTCCATTGGTGATGTTGCAAAGAAACTTGGAGAAATCTGGTACAATACTGCAGCAGATGACAAGCAGCCATATGAGAAGAAGGCTGCTAAGCTGAAGGAGAAGTATGAAAAGGACATCGCTGCCTATTGGGCTAAAGGAAAGCCTGATGTAGCAAAAAAGGGAGTCGTCAAGGCTGAAAAAAGCAAGAAAAAGAAGGAAGAGGAGGAGGAGGAGGAGGAAGATGGGGATGAAGAAGAGAAACAAGATGAAGAAGGTGAGGAGGATGAAGTAGAGGATGATGATGAATATGTTGGTTCTAGCGCAGGTTTTTCCTGTCTATAAAGCATTTAATGCAACTCACTCTTTTTTTTTTTTTTTTTTTTTTTTTTTGGTGGAACCTGGGATTGAACTCAGACCCTTGCGCTTGCTAGGGAAGCGCTTATTCCACTGAGCCATCTCCCCGGCCCCAACTCACTCCTTTTAAAGAAAAAAAATTGCAATGTAAGGCTGTGTAAGATTTGTTTTTCAGGGGGGCTGGGGAGATGGCTCAGTTGAATAAGCGCTTCCCTGGCAAGTGCAAGGGCCTGAGTTCAATCCCCAGTTCTGAAAAAAATAAAATAAAAATTTGTTTTTCAGCTGTACAGTGTCTTTTTTTTGTATAGTTAACACACTACCAAATGTGTCTTTAGATAGCCCTGTCCTGGTGGTATTTTCAATAGCCACTAACCTTGCCTGGTACAGTATGGGGGTTGTAAATTGGCATGGGAATTTAAAGCTGGTTCTTGTTGGTGTACAGCGCAAATGAGTTATATATGGGGTTGGTAGTTTTTCATCTTCAAATGTCTCTGATGAAGCTTATATGAAATAATTGTTGTTCTATTAACTGAAAATCACTCTGCAATTGCAAAAAAATTTGCAACTGTTTGGTTGACATTCTGAAAGCTTCTAAGTAAATACATTTTTGTTTTACTAAAACAAAAAACAAAAACATTTGCCTGAGTGTACACACTGCAGTGGAGGTCCGGCCCTAGAGTTTTGGAGTGAAGATCCTTGGGGAGAATTATAAAATGGAGATTGTCATAGTAAGACATTAAGAAATGTACCTAGAACTAATAAGGGATAAGTCTATACAAGAAAAAAAAATGCAAGAAAACTGGGCAAAAGAACTAAGTATTGTGCTTATTTGTAAGCTCCCCTTGTAAAAGAGTAGGACAAAAATGGAATTAAAACAGGAAGTCTGGGCTGCTGAGATGGCTCAGTGGTCTAAAGCACCTACTTAGAACAAGCTTAGCAAAGCACAGGGACCGCGGTTCCATCCCCCAGCACCACATGCCAGCCAGCCCCACCCCTTGGTGGGCTGAGCTGGCCACACACACACACACACACACACACACACACATAAATAAATTTAAAAAATTAAAAAACAAACAAACAGGAAGTCTGGGGTTGGGGGTGAGGCTCAGCACTAGAGAACTCGCTTATTATGGGCAAAGCCTTGTATTCAACTCCCCAAAACCCAAACAAACTAATAAATCTGAATAATAACTACAAAAAGCAGAGTTTTTTCCTCTGCACTTAACATTAGGGTTTATTCTGAAAGGATTGTGTTGTTGCTAATATGTCTATAATCAGAAGTTGTTTAGTTGCCTGTGTTTCAGTAAAGTAAAATGAAAACCAAATATGTTCAAGGACTTCTAAAATAAAGAACAAGGTGTTGAGATTTCACAATTTGAAAGCTGTGTGAATATTTGGCTCACTGAGTTAAGCAAATAAAATAGTTTAATTATTTACTCCTAAGCTGTGAGAAAAACTCAACACTGAAGAACAATTTCGAGGAAGAAAATCCTCTCTAATTTGTAAGTCAAGGAAACAGTACAAATTTTTTTTTTCCACAAAGAACCAATTTAGAGCAACAACAAAATCTTCCAAAAAATAAAAAGCATCACAACTATTTTTCGGAGATAACTTGTCAGTGTGTGTCCAAAATTTTAATGATCTTACTCTCTAGCCCAGAGTTTCTATATTTAGTCATCTGTAAAGTGTTTGCTCAAAATTCTAACTATGTGTAAGAACACATTTACTACTTGGATTTCCAAAAGATATAGTCTTAGTACATTTTTTTAAATTAGCAGCCTGGGTTTTGAATGCAATTTTATTTATTTATTTTTTTCCTTGGTGGTACCAGGGATTGAACTCAGGACCTTGCATTTGCCAGGCAAGCACTTATTCCACTGAGCTATCTCCCTGGCCCATTCATTCTTTTTTTTTTTTTTTTTTTTTTTTTTGCGGAACTGGGGATTGAACTCAGGCCCTTGCGCTTGCCAGGCAAGTGCTTATTCTACTGAGCCATCTCCCCGGCCCCCCCATTCATTCTTGATGCTATAACCAAAAACCACAGACTGTGTTGTTTATATACAGTAGAGATTTATTTCTATTTGATAATAGAAATCACAGTTGTCTATTTTTTAGAAAATAGGGATGATCTTGTTGATTGGATTTCTCCTGATGCAGAAATATTTTAATGTTAAAGCACAGAAAAGTGTAAGAGGAAGAAATGAAGCATAGACTTCGAGCTTAGATTCAAATCATGAATGTTTTACATCTCTGGAACACATCATTTCATTTTGATTTTATGGCCAACAATTGCTTCAAACTGAACATTCTGGATACGACTTATAGCTGCCAAAGCACGTTCAGGAAGAAACCTATATTAAAAGAAAAAAAAGAAGAAAAAAATTCATTTTAAAATTTTGGACACCAGAGTCCCTGTTTGTTGTCAGCTTTTAAATGCCTTGGGATTTAATTTGCCTCTTTTCTTTCTCTCCCCATCTCTCTTAATAGTAATAGCTCAAACTGCATGCAAATAAAGACTGGTCCATAACACTCTTCTTACTCTTGCATCTTAATTAATTTATTTATTTGATACAAGGGCTTGCTACACAGTTCAGACTCATAGCGATCCTCCTGTCTCAGCCTCCTCAGTGCTGGCATTACAGGCATGTACCACCTTGCCTGGTTTGGGACTAGCACAGCAGGGGGCCAACATGGCAGGGGACCAGCACAGCATTTGGCTGGGGATTGAACGCGGGTCCTTGTGCTTGCTTGCCAGGCAGGTACTTAGACTGCCAAGCTATCTCCCCAGCCCTCTTGCATCTTATTTAATTTAATTAATTAATTAATTAATTAATTTTTTGGCGGAACCGGAGATTCTTCTCTCAGGCCCTTGTGATTGCCAAGGAAGTGCTTATTCCACTGAGCCATCTCCTCGGCCCCCTTGCATCTTATTTTAGTAAAATTATATAAAATCTTATGTCATCAATGATCTAAATCTGGAGATTTGAACTTTGACTCACAAGGACATCATCCACCATGAGAACACAAGGCAAAGCCAGGATAGATACAAGACTCTGTGCCAGACCCAGCAGGCCAAAAGTAAGCAGCATGTTGATGAGCTTGAGGCCATGCAGAGGCCAGGGCAGTGCCTAGGGCAACTGGTGACTTTCTGCCAGGGGGTCTGGCATTCTTGGCATGTGGAAGACCACCTGGGCAACTCTCCTTGAAAGAGGAACAGTTGTCTCCCTTTTGGCTGAGCCTGACCTTATTTCCATATACTGATATGTACAGAGCTGGCTAGGACTTTGCCTTATCCCTTCAGTTGGCTTTGAGCAGTGCATATTGGTCTCGCCGAGGTGTTGGTGGTAGTCTTGGAAGACAGCAGGGCATTTCCCTGGAACCCCCACCTACTGCTCCATTGTGTGAGCCTGGATGAGACAGGATGAAGGGCTAATGCCCCATGCTGTCGGCTGGGGTCAAGTCTCAAGACAGAGGCCACGACTGCTTGGAGCTTGAAAGATTACACATCAGAGCTGAAGCACTGGATCCCAAAACACGAGATATTAACTCAATTGTGCAATGCAGGTTACTCTTTCTTTGTAGAGGTGATTTCAGGTCTCCTACCTAGCCCAGCACTCACCTACGTCCTGCCTTTCTCACAGTAACTCATCCTCAAGCCACTCCTTTATTCACAAATGAATAACACACAAGTTTGGCCTTGGGTAGAGGCCCTTTTTTCAGATAGCCATCATCATGGCTGTACTTAGGACCCCTTGGCTCCTTGTAACTGAAAATATGCTTTAATGTCTTTATTCGCACCATAGGTTGCACTAGAAGTGGTAAATTGGAGTTAATGTAGTAAAATTCCAATAACTTTTCATAGGATTACAAAAATAAACTTCCTGAGCCTCGATGAGAACCAGCAAGGACTCTCTCTATTGACCCTCTGGCTCCTTAGTACTCTAACCCTAGAAACCCCTAACTGTGACCCAGGCCCCTTAAGAGAGCTGTTAGCAGTGGATGTACTCGGGGCAGGGCACCTCCCTAGATATTTTCTCCAGCTGTATCACTGTGCCAAACGGGCCTGGCTTTTATGATTATCAGATTATTTCCTCTTGTATTCTTGGAGTGGGACGGGATTAGGATGCCTGTAATCAAGTACAGACTTTACACTGGCCTGTAAGATGCAAGGTTTAGAATCACTAATGAAACCACATTTTGCCTTTCATCTGCGCCATACCTCTTCGGATTTTGAAATGAGCTGACACTGATTTGTTCTTGACTTCTATGAAGGGTTCGTCTCTGTATATCTACATTTTTGAGGGGTGAAAAATTAAATTGAAGCCATCTCCCTTGTGTAATGGTTTCCTTCCTCCAGCCATTCTGCTCAGTTGGTAGAGATCTGCTGTGGTCATGTGGGATGCATGGTTCAGGAGGTGCCTCTGGGAAACTTCTAGTTTTTTGCTTAAACAGTTAGAAGAATACATTGTTGGACTTACACCTAACTAATAATCAGCTATAGAATACGGTATTTACATATAGGTGATAATATGGGTTAGTAACATTAGTTTTAAAAATGAAAAGTTTTGCTCTGTATATGTAGTTACCTTTCACAGAATAAAAAAAATTATGCATTAAAAGCCAAAAAAAGATGTAAAGGATAATAAGATAATTTTATGCCACTATAGTTGACAACTTAGATGAAATAAGAAAATTCCTTAAAAGACACATTACAAGAAATAAATAAATAAATAGCTGGAATATCACTTTGCAATTTGTAATTATAAACTTTCCCATTGAGAAAATTACAAGCCCAGTGGCTTTGCTAGTGAGTTCTCTCACATGTTTAAGGAGGCTGGCGTGTTGGTGCACAACCCCTGCAATCCCAGCTACTCAGGCTGAAGCCCAGGGGCGCCAAGTTTGAGGCCAATCTGGGCAATTAGCAAGACTGTATATATACATGAATAAGTAAATAAATTAGTTCTTTTTAAAAAAAAAAATTATTTATTTGTGTGTGTGTGTGTGTGTGTGTGTGTGTGGCCAGCTCAGCCCACCAGGGGGCGGGGCTGGCTGGCATGTGGTGCTGGGGGATTGAACCGCGGTCCCTGTGCTCTGCTAAGCTTGTTCTAAGTAGATGCTTTAGACCACTGAGCCATCTCACCAGCCCCAATTAGTTCTTGATATAGCTCAGAACCCTTGGGCTTTCTGAATTCAAGCTTAACTACTGCCAAAAAAAAAAAAAAAAAAAAAAAAGTTTAAGGGCAAAATAATACCAATCCCACATAAGCTCTTCCAGAGGAGGGAGTGCTCTCAGGTTCATTCTGTGATGCCAGTCTTACTTAGATGCAAAATCAGACAGATATAATGCTGGCCTGGTTTATCCTTTAAGATGAATCCGTAATTCACAGTATTAACAAACTTGAAATGGAAAGACTATATGATCTCAAAAAATTTTGAGAGGGCCAGGGAGATAGCTCAGTGGCATAAGTGCCTGCCTTGCAAGCACGAGGTCCAGAGTTTGATCCAAGGAACAGAAGGAAAAGAAAAAAAAAAATCAGAGAAAGTATTTGGCTAAATCTCTATTTGCTTGATTTTAGAAAACAAAAACAAAAAACCTCTCATCAAGGCAGTGATAGGAGAGAAATTTCTCAACTTGATGAAGGGTATTTGATGAAAACTTCTATAGCTAACGTGGTTACTAGTGAAAGATTGAGAGCCCTCCTAAGAGCAGCAGGAGCACTTGGATGCATGCTCCCTATTCAGGGAGAATTGGGTATTGAAGACAGGGGTGGGGGTAGGGAGCTGTAGAGGAAAACTAGAAGTATCTCTTGGTAGGTTAAAATGACTATGTAGAAAATCTGATGGAATCTGTAAAACAATTTAGCAATTAAATGTTTAAAAAATTTTGCAAGGAGGTAAATTCAAAATGCAAAAGTAAATCTATACTAATAACAAACAATGAGGAAGGTAATTTTTTTCTGAGGATGCAGAAACAATGCCAGGCACCTTCAGCCATCTAATTTTTGAGAAAAGGGTCACAACACATGTTGGAGGAAAGCTAATTTCTTTAATAAATAGTGCTGGGCAAACTGGTTACACACATGCAGAAGATTGAATCTAGATCCCTGTCTCTCCACTTGTACTAAAATCAAATCAAGTAGATCAAAGACCTAGATGGAAAACAGAAACAGTGAATCTGTTGGAAATAATTAGGTAAAAGTTGTGAGAATATACACAAAGGAAGGACTTTCTGAACAGAATCCCAATTGCACAAGAAATAGTACAAAGAATTAACAAATGGGATTACGTCTAATTTAAAAGGCTCTGTGCAGCAAAGGAAATAACCAGAGAGAAGGGGTGACCACAAAAGGAGGAAAATTTGCGAGCTACTTGTTGGATAAAAGATTATTATCAAGAATATACAAAATGGGCCCTGGGAGATGGCTCAGTAGAATAAGCGTTTGCCTGGTAAGTATAAGGGCCTGAGTTCAATCCCCGGTTCTGGAAAAAAAAAAAAAAAAAGAATATACAGAGAACTCAAAAAACTTAGACACCTCCGCTCCCCATAAAAGACCAATCAAAAAATGTGCAACTGAAATAGATGCTTCCCAAAAAAGAAGTACAAGAGGCCAGTAAACATGAAATCATTCAACATCTTTGGCCCTGGGAGAAATGCAAATCAAAGCAACATGGAAATTCTATCTTAGTCCAGAAAGAATGGGAAACATCAGGAATTAAAAACAAACAAACAAACAAAAAAACAATATAAACAAAACAATGAAACAAGTGTTGGGGAGGTTATGGGGAAAGAGGAACTCTTCCACGTTGTAGGAAATAAACTAGTATGTGAAGTAAACAGGATCCAGATACAATATGTGTAAGTTCCAATTCCGTATGATGAATGCATTTATTTTGTATCACAAACATATACCAATAGCAATTTTAATGCCATTAGCAATAGCATTAAAACCATGACACATCAGGGGATAAATTTGATGAAAGATGTATAAGACTTTAACACCAAATTCTACAATACACTGCCTAAAGATTTCAAAGCAGATAATAAAATGAGAAACAGAGTGTGTTCTAGGATCGGATGACTCAGTATGGTTAATACTAGATCAGTTATTGGCTTTCAGATTCAATGCAATCTCAACCAAAATCCCAGAAAGCTTTTAAAAAAATTGAGCATTTATGAACCACTTAACTATATTGTGCTCTTTTTGAACTGTTGCTACTTCAGCCTGGACAGTTTTTAACAAAGATTGGACAGAGATGATAGGTAGAGTAGAAAAAAGCAATCATTCCTTTTCTGTAGAAGTGAGGCAATAGCAGAAGGAATGGCACTGTGTGGTGGTGGTGGGAGGGAGATAGAGGGTTTCCATAGCAACTTCCACAGCTGTTCATAGTTCAACTTGTCCACAACTTAAAAAAAAAAAGGCTGGTGAGATGGCTCAGTGGTCTAAAGCACCTACTTAGAACAAGCTTAGCAAAGCACAGGGACCGCGGTTCAATCCCCAGCACCACATGCCAGCCAGCCCCGCCCCCTGGTGGGCTGAGCTGGCCACACACACACACACACACACACAAATAAATAAAATTTTTTAAAAAACCAAATCAATGAAACAAGTGTTGGGGAGTTCACTTGTGTTTAGCATCATAGGTATTCTGTGCATACTTACTTCTCCAGTGTTAGAGAAATTTTGAGATAGGATGGAACAAAAATCATTTTCTTGTTGGTGAGAATTCCATCTATCAGACATCTTGCAACAACATCTGTCTCTAATACAGGCCATAATCTGTAGTTACAAAGACAAAAGTTATTTCTACTTTCAAAATTTCATTTACTTCTTTGTTTGGGTACAAGGGATTAACCTATCTGTCCACTACTATTTATTTATTTATTTATTTATTTATTTATTCATTCATTCATTTATTTATTGCAAAACCTTATGTTCCTCATGAACAAACACATTTAATGTCTACTTAACACATGGTGCTCACCATTATTTAGAATTAACATATTTCGGATTCACAATACAAATGCTACCTCTCCCCTTCCTCCACACATTGGGTTATTGTTAGGTATTATACTCTTACCCTTTTATATCTAGTAGGAGTGTTTCTTACCTCACCGAGTAAAAAATATCCAAATAGTGGACATAGCTCAGAGGGTAGGGGATAGATGTGATATAGCTCAGCAGGGCAGTGCCTGCCTGGCAAGTGAGAGGCCCTGAGTTTGATTTCTGGTATCTCCCTCATAGTAGAGATGCATTAGATGGTAAGTAACAGAAGACCCAGAGAACAAAGAAAAACAGGTAGGATTAATCATGGGATTGGAAAGGAACACATGACATCTCAAAGTCTGTTGGTTATGAAGAAGATATTCTAAAACTAAGTGTACCTCCCTCTCTGTGAGGTCTTTCCAGAAAGCTTGCTTTGAGGGCATTTGGTACTTGAGATTCGCCTCTGACTTGCCTATCTCAGTTTCATGGGAATTTAAGATTTGCACAAGGAATATTAACATTAGAAACTTCTCTAGCTAATGACTGACTTGAGAAACACTCAGAACCATAAGCACAGTATGGAATTGCCCAACAGTGCAAAGTAGTGACAAAAGATTAAAATATAAATGGACTTAAAATGTGCTGAAGTTAAGGCATCTAGCTGTGAGCTGAAGTGGTTAGAGGGGTTTGGTAAGCAGTGAGGTGAAAACGTCCTTCCCTGAGATATTATGTAACTTACTGCAGATTGTTATGCAACGGACGTCTCCATGGCATTGAATGGCAAGCCAGCAGAGAGTAATACAAGCCAATATTTTTCTAGATTATTGGGTTCTTTCTTTTCTCTTATTTTCTTGAAATCTTCAACCCAGTCTCAAGGTCAAACTCACTTTAGCATATCAGTATCAACCCTTGAGGAGGAAATTCAGAATCCTGCAGCCTAGGTGAGAACAATCCTGAACTCCTAAACCCATCTGCCTGTCCGCCCCTGTAGTTACCGCCAAACCCGACCAGCCGGGGTCACATTACCCTTACCTTCTTCATCTACTGCACCTTCTCCAAGAGTGGCAGGGACTTTTGGCAAAGCTCGTTAGGCACCAAGGTTGAGTACTCATCAAGAGACATTTTAGTGGGCCTGATTTCCTACCTAAGAGAACAGCCCGCAGTTGTGTGGTACCATGGTTTGCTCACTTGGTCTTGAGCACTTGCTCAGTACCTAAGGTTTGCAGAAGACTCCAGCACAGGGAGAGACTCCAGCTGCAGCAGTTAACTGAGTTTAAGATCCAACAGGCTCAATGGTGGCTAGTACAAGAGCATCTATTAGCTATATTTAGAACAAATTCTTGTTTAGTTATAACTGGTTTCTCCCAGGCAAGCTTAATGCATGTTGTTACCCTGCAGCAGAAGACCCGGGTCTAAAGCTACTGGCTGAATTTTATTTATTTATTAATTATTACTGGCTGAATTTTAGAGCTTAGATTTCACCTTTATGCTTTTTTTCTTCTTCTCCTGGGACATGTTTTTCCTCTCTGATGGTCTCAGATCCTCTCACCAGAGACCAAGTTCTCGTAGCTGTTCATAGTAACTAGTTGACCTAGGGTTTAATTTCTTGTCACTTCTAGGAACATTTGCACTTTTAAGGACAGGATTGTGACAGCTATCACATGCCCCTGAGGTGTTCTCCAGAGCAGCATTTTCTAAACACGCTTCCAGACTCACCTGGTGTGCTTGTAAAATGAAACAAAACAAAATATCACACCTCGTCCCTGAAGCTCACCTCACGCTCTCTCAGGAAGAACCTCTGAACAGTTACTTCCAGGCAAGTTTGGAAAATGCTAGCAGACAGGCTACTGCTGTGGTTGATATAAAGTGGCACATACCCTTGCCATTCCATATACTCTATTATGGGTGAGGACGAACCATTGATGGAATATTAAGTAGCATCTACCTTGGAGACGTGATGGCCAGAGTAGAGGACCCCACCCCACCTCCATGACCCCAGTCACTCCTGGCACTGGGGTGTGGGCTGACTCTTCTCCTGCTTATTCATGGGTAGCCCCTCAGATGTTTTCCTCCTTTGTTTAAGTTCAAAGAGAAACTAATACAATAATATTAATATGGGGCCGGTAAGATGGCTCAGTGGTCTAAAGCACCTACTTAGAACAAGCTTAGCAAAGCACAGGGACCATGGTTCAATCCCCCAGCACCACATGCCAGCCAGCCCTGCCCCCTGGTGGGCTGAGCTGACCACACACACACACACACACACACACACACACACACAAATAAATAAAATTTAAAAAACAATAATATTAATATGGAAAAAAATTTTTTTCCATTCTTTCAGTTGGTCTGCCTAAAAGTTTCTCATACAGTTGTTATAAATTTCTTAAGCCATGTTTCTATCCTGAATGAATTTTAACTTCACCTGGTACTTGGGTTTTTGGTGAATCCAGTGTTCACAAAAACTGGGCAGAGACATGAGGTTTTGATACCAGTTTTCCCCAGGGCTTCAAGTTCTGCTGTCAGAGCTCGGTGAAAGCCAACCGCAGCAAATTTGCTGGAACTGGAAGAGAATCATCAGTCACCTTTAGCTGTAAGTCAGTGAGACACAGTCTTCGCTTATGACTTAAGAATAAGAATGCTCCCCTGAGCTGTGTGCCGTGACTTCTTTCAAGAGGTTAAGTGGCCATTTCTTTTCACATATGACCAAACAGAATTCTGATTGTACCCAATTTCTTTTGGGAGCTGGAGATTGACACCAAGGGCTTGAACATGCCAATAGTGTGCTCTAACCTTGAAGACACCCCCCGCCCAACTTGCCACTTGTCATTTGGATCTTTTTTTTATTGTAAAGACACACACACACACACACACACACACACACACAGAAAACCACATGGAATTTCAAAACAAGGTGATAGGAATTAACAGTGGTTATTGTATTACATATTGTTACCTTCAAAGTAGATGCTTGAATCGCCAGGTACAGGCATGCAAAATTGATCAAATAACGTAAGCACTATTGCTTTCAGCGAGCTGATAGGCATTAGCAGTTCAATCATCTTAGCTATCTTGTGTGTTCCTATCTTTTTGTTCCCTTCCTTCTCTTGTCTTTTTCCCCATCCCCGTTGTTTCCTGTTGAGCAGTTTCTTTCCCTTTCACTCTACCTATTGCACCTTTTGGATCTTACTGGTACCTGGATTTTTTTTGGTACCAGGGATTGAACTCAGAACCCTGCGCTTGCCAGGCAAGCACTTATTCTACTGAGCTATCTCCCCGGCCCAGGCACCTGGATCTTAACTTGGTCGGAAACCAGGAAACTGTGAGGTATACTGCGTGTAGATCTGGTTTATTGTCTACATTTAAAGTTTGATCAAGTTTTAGAAAACCCTTGGACCTCTGTCTATCTCTGTCTCTCTGTCTCTCTCTCTGTCTCTCTTTCTCTGTCTCTGTCTCTCTCTCTCTCTCTGTGTCTCTGTCTCTGTCTCTCTCTCTCTCTCTCTCTCTCTCTCTCTCACACACACACACACACACACACACATACACACAGAACTTTCATTGCACAATCACACTGGAAAAGGTTTTGATCCAAAGCCATTATGGTTGGCTTATATTGGTTTGAGCTACCTATACCATAGCATGGATTTATTTTCATTTTAAGGTCTGTATGTTTTGCTTAAATCTATATGTTTCTTGTTTCCTTTACCAACATCAGCTCATGCCAGCACAGAGTGGAAACATACTGGACATGACTCTTACATTGCTTTAAAAAATTTTCACTAATCTAAAAATATTTGAAATAAAATTACTACCAGTCTCCTGCTTTGGATATTATTTAAAAAATCAGTCTACCCTAATGTATAAATCTACAAATCCACATCACCATTCTGTGATCATTAGAATCTGAACTCTAATAATCCCTTAAATGTAGAGAAATAGACAGCTCTGCTAGCTGGAAAAGCTCACCAGTATGGGATGAGGTAAGGGATCACTCCGTGGCCACACACCGAAGCCACTGTGACAATGTGGCCATAATTTCTCTTCATCATTGATGGGAGAAGTGCTTTTGTGATCTTCAGATCAATGCAGAAAAAAGAGAAGCAACCACACAGAAATCAGGTTTCCAAATAAGATAGTTTGTTTTTCTCAAATGGCATTTGAGAGAACTTTTACAGTAGAGTGAAACACTTGTCAAGAGTCCATGCCACACAGAAGTCTACACCAAAGTCAGAAATGAAAAAGAGAAGACTAAGGGTTTGGGCCACTGGTGAATGTGGTGCTCCCCTTGTCATGCTGGGAAGCCACCTTATTATTCTCCTTCTTCCCCCAGGAGGGAACAGAGAGTGCCTTTGTGAGTGTGTCAGGTGAACAGCATCATTATTACCACTGTTTTTCTGGTGATGGAGTTCACACTGCGCCTCACACACACTAAGCAAGCACTGTACCCCTGCACTTTAACCCAGGCCTGAATGATACAATTAAGGGAGGAGTTAATTTTTCAGGAATAAAGAGATGCCCTATGGTAACCTGGGATTGTGCAATTGTGTTTGGTCTGGGGCTTTTTCCTTCCGATGAATGAATGTACCTGTAATTGACAGGGGAGTAGAATAAGCAAAGAGTTCTATACTGGCCTGCAATTGTTACATAAGTAGATTCCCTCTCTCCCTATATGTAATATTACAGTGTGTATGCTATGGAAAACAACAGACTTTTTCTCCAAAAAAGATTTAATGTTTACACAAGAATAAGAGTAGCATTTTACTGAGAATCAAACTCAGGGTCTTGTGTTCGCCAGGCAAGTGCTTATGCCGCTGAGCTATATGCCCAGGCAACAACAGCATTTTGTAAGATCCTGTGCAAATGTGTAGAGCCAGAGCTGCCAAAGCAAGGCTTCTGCAGACCGCTGACCCACAGAACGTGAAGAGAGACTGCCGAGGTACTGTTGCCTGTGATGGGAGAAGTACTGGGGATTGAAGGTGAGGCCTTCCCACTGGACTATGTGCCTAGCCCCCTCCCCCTTTTATTTTTATCTTGATAAGTTTCCAGGCTGGACACAACCATGGATTCTCCTACCTTAGCTTCCCAGAGTGCTGGGAACTTTGATATAAATTGTTATGCAGCTGTAGATGAATAATACATAAGGTCTCTGTGTAGTATGGTGGGCACGATAGCCAATTCATAGTACCGTGTGTGGGGAAGGTAAGGAGGCACATCTCCTTTCCCTTCTTTCTTCTAGAATCCAAAGTTACCAGGCATGGTGGCACATGCTTATAGTCCTTGCACTCAGGAAAATGAGGCAGGAGGATTGTCATAAGTTCAAGGTCAGCCTGGGTTACAGTGAGATCCTGTCTCAAAAAACCAAGGAAAAAGAAACAAAGAAAGAAAGAACGAACCCAGGGTTGTACCAGGTTCTATGCTAATATTGAGAAGACAAATTATTTTATTATTTTTTTAAATGATTCTTTTTTTTTTTTTTTTTTGTGGAACGGGGGATTGAACTCAGGCCCTTGCGCTTGCCAGGGAAGCACTTATTCTACTGAGTTATCTCCCCAGTCCGAGAAGATAAATTCTTACTACAAGGACAGTTGAAATTTGTTTCAAGTCTCTGACCAAAGTAACTAATTAAGCCATACGTATGGTACATGCGTGTAATCTTAGTACTCTGAGAGGCAGAGGCAGGAGGACTGCAAGTTCAAACCCAGCTTGGGCAATTTAGCAACTCTGCAAGTCTTTGTCTCAAATATTTAAAAAACCAGGTAGGGATGTAGCTCAGTGCGAAGGTCCTGGGTTTAATCCCCCGTACTGCACATAAACCCAACCAAACCCAGATTCAAGAGGTTTCTTGAGTCATATTTCCATGTACAGCATTCTGTGGGTCTAGGACTTACTTGAGAGTCCCACCCAAACGTGCCCACTGCCTGCATACCTCTGAGTAGTTCCTTCTCCTGTCTTTCAGTTCTGAATGAGGAAAGGATGTTGCAGATAAATGTATAGCGTGTGTATTTCCTCTAAGCACTGAGAAGGTGAATTAGGAGCAACACAGCAAACGTCCACACCTGTGTGCTGGAGTCGGCTACATGCCAGGATTTGTGTTGGACACTGGTGGATAAGAAAGACCCACCCACTCTGGGGTGCAGTGTTCCCCCAAACTTTGTACCTTCTCTGAGGGCCTTCGTGGTGGTTTTTCTATTCAAAAATTAGATGACCCTTATTTAAGGCAAGTACTTAGCCAGTTTCCCACTCAGAAATAGGTGCACTTCATGTGTCCTCAGAGAAGTGTTAGGCATGCGCTCACTAGACTCACTCACCCAAAAATGTCCTAGGATGTTGACTTCAAAGGTCTTGGCAATCTCTTCATCCTTGGTGCTGAGAAGATCCGCTGGATATATTGCTCCAGCGTTGTTTACCAAAATGCTTATGTCACCCACTTCTTTCTTCACCTTTGCAAACACGAAGAATGCATTCATTGGGTATGTTAGAAAAACCCCAAGTTTTGGGGCTGGTGAGATGGCTCAGTGGTCTAAAGCACCTACTTAGAACAAGCTTAGCAAAGCACAGGGACCGTGGTTCAATCCCCCAGCACCACATGCCA
>NW_004524604.1:3316418-3326865 GCF_000260255.1 Octodon degus | reverse complement strand
CCTTGAAGCAGGACAGTCCCACAATATTCCTTTTCCTGTCTCTTGCTTTCATTTACCACCCCTTTCTTCTTGAACATCCACCTACCCGAGAGGACTCACTTGTTTTTAATGTGTAGATGTCAAGACTTACACATCATGAATTTTGAATGCTTATCAATGAAGTAAAATTGGTATTTGTGGTTGATACAAAAAGAAACTTTAGGACCAGTGGGCACTCAGCGGTCTAAAGTGCCTGCTTAGGCAAGTGTGCAGGGACAGTGGTTTGATCCCTGGCACCACATGCCGCACCAGCCCTGCCCCCAGGGTGGGCTGAGCCAGCCGAAGGAAAAAAAAAAAAGAAAGAAAGGAAAAAGAAACTTCAACCATTTGTACAAAAAAATGGATGTACATTGAGACCATAATGTTAAGTGAAATAAATCATACATACAAGTTTAACTATTGGGCTGGCAAAATAACTCAGTGGATTAAGCTCCTGTTTAGGCAAGCATAGGGATGGGGGTTTGATCCCAGGCACCACATGCTGCACTGGTGCCAGCCCTGCCCCTCGGCATGCTGAGCCAGCCAATGAGAATGAGCATGCCTATAATCCCAGCACAGGGGAGGCTGAAAACTGGAGGATCACTACAAGTCCAAGCTGCATAATGAGACTCTGTACCAAATACATTAAAAAAAATTTAGTTTTCTTGCATGGTTTCTCTTACGTGAGAAACCAAAAATATGGATAAAGTGCAAAATAAAAGATAGAGAATATAGAAAAAAGAGAAAATTATTTTAATTCAGCATGGCCAAGGAATCTAAAAGCACATCTTGGTTTAGTCTAATTATCTTATGTATTTTATACTTTTTTTTGCCTGTTGTCTGGCTGTTAATCTATGTTTATGATAATTAACTTGGCAAAGACTTATAAATAAATAAATACATAAATCTGATACTAGCAAAAAGAAAAGACAGAAAAAGGGGTGGAAAGGAAGGGATGTACATGTAATATATGTTCATGTATTAATTTCCCATGATGAATGTGATCATTACGTACAAGTATATAGTAACAAAACATTGTGTTGCTAAATTGATAAATAAGTTTTGACCAAATCATTTCAAAATACTCATTGAATAATCCTGGTTCCACCACATGTGAGTTACGTGATCTTTGTCTGGCTTGACATTCTGATCCTTAATTTACTTGCCCTACAAAATGAGATTAATAGAATCACTGAACTGAGTTAAAGAACACAATGGTGTGTCGGATTGCTTGACTCACTGTGAGTACTTGATGTACACTCTTTTAAAAGTTGTTATAATAATTATTGACATTACATTTCTACAGACGACGAGATAAACATCAAAATAAATAAAGCCTCGCAAAGGAATGAATTGGGGTGAAAAGATGACTGCAAAAGTAGTAGGACTAGGGGCTGGTGAGATGGCTCAGTGGTCTAAAGCACCTACTTAGAACAGGCTTAGCAAAGCACAGGGACCGTGGTTCAATCCCCCAGCACCACATGCCAGCCAGCCGCGCCCCCTGGTGGGCTGAGCTGGCCACACACACACACACACACACACACACACACACACACACATAAATAAATAAAAATTTAAAAAACAAAAAGTAATAGGACTAAAAACTAGAAAGTAACCCATTTTGCCTGGTGATAAATGGATTGCCAGTCTCTCTGGGGTACTGCTAAACTGCTAATCAGAACAACGCTGGCTGAAAACAAGGTACAAATAAGAACAGAGCTCAGTAGATCCCATACAAAGGAAAAGACATATGAATGCTTTGATCACATTGCTATTTTGTTGAAAGGCTCAAGTCTAGTTAAAAGCAGGTAGTGGGAAAAAATAAAGCAGGCGGCTGGTCACTTGGTGGCTGTTCACGCTCCCTGTGAGTGGGCCAGCTACAAAGCCTCTGAGGAAACTGGTGACAGGAAGTCTCACCTGGGCCACCACGCTGTAGATCTTCTCTCTGTCGCTGCAGTCCACCACATATGCATGCACCGTGGCCCCAAGCTTCCTGCATTCAGCTGCTGTTTCCTCAACACCTGGCTGTCATTGAGAAAACCAGATTTCAGGAAAGCAGAGGAAGCAGACACTGGTGGAGTGATTTTTTTTTTTTAAAGCTATCTAAAATGCCTCCTTAGGTGTAAGACAATTTCCTGAGAGGGAGTGCTTGCCTCTCCTGTTATTGGATTATACCTGACTTTCTGTGGTGCTCAGATGAGCATGAAAGAAAAAGCAAAGAAAGCTCTTCCATTATTGTTTTCCCAGCATTTTACCTTGGCCTGGAGGCTGCCCAGGAGGCTGTTTCTCACAGGCAGGTTACTTTTATAGTCTGACAATGTGGCTGATCGTTATAATTTCTTCCCTCACATGAGCTTTTGGCTTAGCAAGCTCTTTTTTTTCTAGAAATTTGAGATGCACTATTAATTTGCTTATTTGCACTTGCTCTGTTTTCCTGATATGGATATTCACTGCTATAAATTTCCCTCATAAAAAAATAAATAAATAAATTTCCCTCATAAGTCTTCTTTGATTGTGTCCCATAAATTCTAGTATGTTGGATTTTTATCATGACTTAATTGTAGAAACTGTTTAATTTTTCTTTAACTTCATTTGGGACCCATTGGTTGTTTAGGAGGTTGCTATTTAATTTCCACATGTTTACAAAGTTCTTGTGGTTTCTTTTGCCACTGATTTCCAATTTCATTGCCCTATGGTTCGATAATGTGCATGGGATAACTTCAATTCCTTTGCATTTACTTAAACATGTTCTAGGAGCTAGTATGTGGGCTACTTGAAAAAATGCCCCATGCGCATCTGAGAAGAATGTGTATTCTAATGTGGGGTGGAACACTGTAGACATTCACTAAGTCCATCTGTTCAAAAGTTTGGTTCACTTCTAATATTTCACTGCTGATTTTGTAGTTGACCTGTGATTTTTGACAAGGGGTACTGAGATTCCTTAATACAATGGTATTAGTACTTATTTGATTTTTTTTTCATGTCTGTTAATTTTTTTTTATAGTTGGGTGCACTGATATTTGTTGCATATATATATATATATATATATATATATATATATATATATGATTGTTATCATCTCCTCTTGTATTGTTCCCTTTACAAGGCTGTAGGGACCTTCTTTGTTTCTCTTAGTCTTGGCTTGAAATTCACTTTACAAATAAAATAACTACTCCTTTTTTTTTCTGAATTCCTGTCTCACAGAGTATTGTTTTCCCTTACTTAACTTACAGTGTATGAATTTGTATTAAAATCACATGGTTTTTTTTAAAGGAAATTAAATGTTTATCATGTATGCAGCATATTGTTGCTTCTTGGACCATTCTGCCAGCTGTGCTTTTTAATTGGTGGACTGAGACATTAACATTGATGCTTATAAGTAATATGTATTGACTTATCCTTGTCATATTATTTAACTGCTTTTGGCTCTCTGTTTTTTTCCTCCCTCTGTTTAATTGCTTGCCTTGCCTAGTGGATTCCTTCTGCTGAGCATCATGAAGTTGTAGTTCTTGTTATCTCTTTCTGGATGGGGGCCTGCCCATTAGCTCAGCTCTTTAAGTGATTGCTTAAACAAAGCAGTCAGGCTCAGGATACTGTGGTTTGATCCCCAGATCCTCAAGCTTGCCAGATCTGCCCTGAAGGCATACTGAGTCAGCCAAAAAAAAAAAAAAAATCTTTCTAGAATGTCCTTCTGAACATTTTGGAGTGCAGGTTTGGTGGGCATAAATTTCTTCAGGTGTTCTGTATCTTGTGTCTCTATCAACTTTGAAAGATAGTTGTGAGGGTACATCAATCTGGGTGGGAGTTTGCTTCCTGTGGAGGACCACCTGGGTGGCTCTCCATAAAAGAACAATTATCTTCATTTTGGTTGAGCCTGATCCTAATTCCATGTATTGATATGTACAGAGCTGGCTAGGACTTTTCCTTATCCCTTCAATTGACTTTTTATTTATTTATTTATTTATTTATTTGTTTATTTATTTATTGGTGAAACCAGGGATTGAACTCATGTTCTTGTGCTTGCCAGGCAAGCACTTATTCTACTAAGTCATCTCCCTAGCCCCTTTTTTCCTCTTTTTTTTTTTTTTTTTGGTATCAAATTGACTTTAAGCAATGCCTATTGGTCTAGCCGTCTAGCCAGGTGCTGGTGGTACTCTTTGAAGATGGCAGGGGTGTTTCCCTTGACCCCCTAGCTGCTGCTTCCTAGTGTGAGTCAGGTGGAAAATGAAGAAGAGCCAATGCTCCACACTGTTGCTGGGATTGAGCCTTATAATAGAGACTTCGACCTCCTGGGGCTTGAACCATTACACATCAGAGTTAAAGCACTGACCCCCAAACATCAGATACTATCTCAATTGTGCAATGCAGATTACTCTTTCTGAATACCCTTCTCTCTGCATATTGCAGGGGTGAATGCAGGCTCATGCCCTGCCCTCCTCATGGCACTCAGCTAACTTCCTGCTCTTCGCACAGTCACTCATCCTTAGGCTTCTCCTTTCTTCATGAATGAATCAAACCTGGGTTTGGCCTTGGATGAAGGCCTTTGTTCCAGATAGCTGTCATCATGGCTGGACTTAGGACCCCTTGACTTCCCGAAATTATAAATATATCTTAGTGTACTTATTCTCACTGTGCGTTGTACTGTGTGTGGTAGATGGGAATTAACTTGATGTGATTTCAGTAACTTATTCATAGGATTACAAATATAAACTTTCCAGACCAAGACAAGGACCAGGAAAAGCTCTCTATAGTTTCCCTTTAGAGCCTACAATACTTCAAGCTCTGCTAGACTTGAGGGTTTGTGCTAAAAAGTCATCTATCATTCTGATGGGCTTTGCTTGATAGGTTATTTGTTTCTTTGCCCTAATGGCGTTTAAGATTCTATTTTCGCATTGAATTTCTGAAATCCTGATGATGATATTCCTGGCTATAGACCTTTTTTTTTTTTTGGTACTGGGGATTGAACTCAGGACCTTGTACTTGCCAGGCTGGCACTTATTCTACTGAGCTATCTCCCCGGCCCTATAGACTTTTTTTGATCATGGGTAATTTGAGTTCTATATTCCTCACTTAACTGTATGTCAAATTCATCTTTCCTGCCAGGGAAGTTTTCTTCCATGATGTCTATGAACAGTATATATATGCTATGTCCTTATTTTTTTCATCGACCCCAATTAAACTTATGTTATTTCTCTTTGCATCATCTAGAAGCTGCTAAATTGATTTCTCATAGTCACTTGTTATTTTTTAAAAATATATTTGGTTGTTGTAGGGTCTTACTATGCAGCTTAGACTCATGGTGATCCTGCTGCTTTCAGTCTCCCCAGCACTGGGATTACAGACGTATGCCACTATGCCCAGACTCTGGCTGGCAAAGCCCGGCATGTGGTGCTGGGGTCCCTGTGCCTGCCTAAATTTGCCTAAGCAGACACTTTAGTTCACTGAGCTATCTCACTGGCCCACACCTGCTATTTTTAGGAAATCTTTGTTTTCTTGATTTCTAACTACAAGTCTGTCTTCTATATATGAGAAGCTGTCCTCACATTGGCTCTTTCTGCTGTGGATATCTTCAGTGGAATTTTTATCCTCCTCGATATCTGATTGAATCTGTTTTATGAATTACATTTCTTTCCTATGTTGGGCACTCATAGTTTCCATAACTTTCTTAGGCTCCTCTAACTTTGTGCCTGTATCACTCTATAGTCACCAAACCTGATTTTCATTGTGATCACCATCTCTGTAGTTATCTGAGAAGTTATTTCTTGTTTGTTTTTTTTTCTACAGCCTTATTCTTTTGCTTTGTTGTTACCACTTCAGAGAGGCCAAATGGGTGGCTTTCAGATTGTCCTACCTCATTGTCCCCTGGGTTTGCCTTTGGTGAGTTGGGTGTCTGGGATTGCATCTTAATTAAGTATCTTCTCATTGTTTATTAGCTTAATTCCTATGCTAATGCTTGTAGATTGCCTATGTTTTATTGCTACTATTTAGAACCCTTAGGAAATGACTACTTCTCCAAGGTGTCTTCCAGGTGTAGCTGGTTTTTGGATTTTGAGTGTGTTGCAAGATCCTTTGTCTTAAATTACTTGGGGATGAGAAGTTGCTACCTGCTTGGCACAGCCCCTGTTTCTTTGGCACTGTGCACCACAGTATTTTCTATGACCCTTAGTCATCTTAATCTTGGAATACCAGGAGGAATAGCTGCTCAGAACAATTATGTCACTTTGGCTAAAGTGGTATCATCAGCAATAAAGTAACAATAATCACAGCCTAGAACATGACAACCTGAGGTTACCATTAATTTGTCATATGAACATTTAACCATATGAACTATATTTGTGCTTATACAACAAAATAAAAAGGGCCAGGGAGATAGCTCAGTAGAATAAGTACTTGCCTGGCAAGCGCACGATTCTGAGTTCAATCTTCAGTACCGCAAAATAATAATAATAATAATAATAATAATAATAATAATAATAATAAACAAACCAGAAAATCATACTTAGTAAATAAGTCCTTAAGATGTCAATTTTACCCTCAAAGAAGAAAATACAAAAGGCATTAGGGGAAAAATAGAGGAATAAAAGAAGAGGATGAGACTAGAAGGAAGGCTGGAGGACAAAGAGGGACAACACAAATGTTGGGAATCTGATGCAGAAGGCAGGAAAAAGAGAAGGAAGAAATAATAGGAATAATAGAACAGAAATGTGGAGGTGGGGAACTAGCTGAGTAGAATAAGTGCTTGCCTGGCAAGCTCAAGGTCCTGAGTTTAATCCCTGGTACCACCAAAAACAAACAAACAAACAAACAAACAAACACCAGAAATGTGGCAAAACATTCAGGTTGTTTCAAAGCTCAGAGGTGTCTAAGGACATCTGAGGATGTGTCCCCACTTGTCTAGGGCAGTTGCACAGTGGGATACAGTTATGTAACCATGACTTACCATAGGTAAACATTCATGTGCTGCTTATACACTACGTAAAAATGTACACATGAGATAACCTGTATAAGAATTACACAATAAAGATGCAGGTGGCTCTCTCTCTGGTGCTCTTCTTTGCTCCATGCTGCCTGCTGTGGTTGCTGCTGCCTTGCACACGTGTGTTTTTTAGCTGTGGGACCTGACCTGTGAGAATCTCCTCTGGGCCCCCTTAGTAGGCCAAGAGAACAACACCCACAAAGAAGCTAGAAACTATGTTCACACTCATATAAAAACTAGATCAAACAATGAAAGAGAAACAAATACAAAAACAAAGCAACAACCATGAAAAAGAAAAAGACAAGACAGAGAGGAAAAAGAGAAAAAGTTTGCTCCCAGATTTATCTCTGCTGTCACTGGTAGACAGCGTGTGGACACAGAGCCCAGAGCTACGTGGCTTTGTCTTATCAAGTCAGCAATAGCCTTGTGGTGGGGTACTGGATAATCTCAGGGAACCTGCACCTTTATTTCCCCTGAAGTTCAGCCTGGATTTGGGCCCTTAGGCTGAGACCAGACCCGTTCAGCCTGCAGCAGTAAGCACATGTTCTGTGGGCTTGACATCAGCTGGCAGCCACTAGATGAATCCAGTAGTTGTTCTGAGCTTTGAGCTCAGAGGGCTGCTCTCCAAGATGGCTTCCAGCTGTTGTGGCTCTCCTAAGGGACATCTGAGCCCCCAGCACTCCCCATGGGGACAGTGAAGAGAGGAGTTTCAGTGAAGAAGGAGGTAGCCAGCAGAGCCTTCTCTCTGAGCTGGGACTCGCTGTGTGGGAGGAGCAGCCCAAACCTGTGGACACCCAGCAACTGCTGCCAACATCACAGGATCACAGGTCTCCAGGGAGAGACACAGCAGTGGACGAGAACAGTGACTGTGAAAGACTGCCCTAGCGGGGCATGAGTTCTGGGGCTTCCTATCCCATATACTTTGTTTCTATGATTTTTGTTTTGATAACCATTTAAAAATCATTCTTAGCTCTAGTGAGCTAATGACTATTCACTGGCCAGATTTGGCCCTTACCTATCACTTACCAACCTCAGACGTTCTTGCTAACACAGGAGTTATCACCCCCATTTCAGAGATAAGAAAACAGGCTGAGAGGAATTATGCAACTTGCCTGATTTAAGCAGCTTGCAAAGAGCCTGGCTCTGCATCTTTCAACATAAACCTGCACACAAAGGCATAAAAGCCACCATTCCATCTCAGGTATGTGCCCACCCTCCAACCTGCATATATTAATAAGACTCCAGAGACTGGGTCAAACTTTGAAACAAAGCCACAAAAAGATAAGTAGCTGCTAAATCGAGTAATTTAAAGCAGTGCGTGTACTCTGTGACCTGCCAGGATCATCAGATGTGCTCATTACCTTGTTAATATCCCACAGAACCAGCCTGCTTTTCCGTTTTGCGAATTCGTAGGCAGTCAGCCTGCCGATTCCATGCCCAGCTCCAGTGATGAGGACGATCTCCCCAGCCACAGACTTCCTCCTCCGGGGGATGAAAAGCTTCACTAAGGACTCCAGGTAGGAGTAGATGATGATGAGCAGGAGCACGAGGAGGTCCAAGATGATGTTCATGGTGCAGCTGCCCTGTCCTGCAACTCCCTCCCGTGCGGTCCTGGGGAAGGGATGGCTCTGCCCTGGGCTGGGAGGAGCCGTGGACTCAGGTGCTGGGGGCGGGCAGAGATGGGGCCCGGCTGACTGTTCTGACGAGTCACACACACCTCAGGATTTTGAAATGATCCTAGTTGCTAGTGAACGCTTGGCACAGGTCAAGGGAGCCCCAAGGGACGTGAACTTTGGACCTGCTTATCTGAGAAGTGGTACTGTGCGTGTTTCAACATGAAATTTCACCTCTAAAAATACTTACCCTGATACTGTATTGCATCTGCTGATGGCCTGTTGATATCTTTTCTTTGTTTCTCTTCTTTCCCTCTATACTTCCTTCCCTCTATACTTCCTTCCCTCTATACTTCCTTCCCTCTATACTTTCTTGTTCTTCTCTTTTTGCATGGCATGAGGATTGAATCCAGGAAGCTTGTGTGAGCTACAAACAGCTTTGTACTGACCCACTTTCCCAGTTCATTTTATTTTATTTCACTTTTTTTTTTTTTTTTTTTGGCAGAACTAGGGATTGAACTCAGGGCCTTGAGCTTCCAGGCTAAGTGCTCATTCTACTGAGCCATCTCCCCGGCCCCCAGTTCATTTGATTTTTTTTTTCAAAATTTTAGCAAGCTTCAGCTTGCTAACTATCTCACATGTGACTCAGTTTTGCAAAATCTTCTGCAATTGAAGGGGATTTTAGGTTCTACAGAACAATCAATTTCCTTGGTGATAAAACTGGAGTGACCCGTACTCATAAGTCGCAGCTCAAAAGTGATGATTAGGGGCTGGGGAGATGGCTCAGTGGAATAAGCACTTCCCTAGCAAGTGCAAGGGTCTGAGTTCAATCCCTGGTTCCAGAAAAAAAAAAAAAAAAAAAGTGATGACTTCTGTCTCATCTGTGCCAGCTGCTCAAACTACTGTAGACCCCAGAATTTATAAACAGGAGACCTATTTCTCCCGCTGTGGAGGTTGCAAAGTTCAAGACGCTGTGTGGGCATAGCCTCTGATGAGGCCTGGCTTCCTGGTTTCTAGACTACCGGCTTTCCACAGTCACCTCACTGGCACAGGGGAGAGAGAACACTGGAGCTTTGCTAAGAGTCTATCAATGGCTTGCAGTTATACAGGACCATGTACCCCCCAGAGGCCCGAATTCTAAGGTCCTCACATGGGAGTTCAATGGATGAACTTGCAGGAACATTCAGGCCATAGCAGCTTCTGGTAGCCAGGATGTCCCTTGCCGTGCCCAGGTCAGCCCTGAACTCTGGAATGAAGCATTAGTAAGCCTCAAGGTCAGGGGAGCTGAGTCAGGCACCCGCCTGGTGCTACACCACACTGCAGGGGACAGCAGAACACATGGCTGGTGTTTCGGTTTGAACCCGAGTGGTATTTATTTAAAATGAATTTTTATATTTTAGTTCAGGGTCTACAGGGTCTCACTACACAGTAGCGATCCTCCTGTTTTTCAGTCTCCCAAGCACTGGGATTATAGGCACATGCCACCATGCCCAGTCTCAGTCACCATCTCAGTGCACCTGGGGAAAGGGACCAGCATGGCAGGTGGGGATCGAACTCCTGGCTCCTGCGTCTGTCTATCAGATCAGCCTTAAAATGAATTCTTGATTACCTCATTCTGCATGCAGGTTTGAAGAGATACTGATGCAGAGCTGTTAAATATTAACACATGGGAGGTATAGATGAGACCTCGCACTGGGCTGTGATGCAGGACTCCATTCCAGGCTGCAAGTCTGTGACTGAGACACAGAGCTGCGGACCAGTGCAGGCAAACTCACACCATTGGGAGACTTCTGAAAAGCAGCTTGAATGTTTATAGCGGGGGCTTTTTTTTTTTTTCCTC
>NW_004524604.1:3308811-3316202 GCF_000260255.1 Octodon degus | reverse complement strand
TTTATTTATTTTTATTTATTACATTTATTTATTATGTGTGTGTGTGTGGCCAGCTCAGCCCACCAGGGGGCGGGGCTGGCTGGCATGTGGTGCTGGAGGATTGAACCGCGGTCCTTGTGCTTTGCCAAGCTTGTTTCAAGGAGGTGCTTTAGACCACTGAGCCATCTCTCCAGCCCATTTTAAAATATTTTTATCAGTAAAAAGTTTCATAAACAAGTTTCATTTACTCCAACTATATTTTGAGTTGTGTTCTTCATGAGAATGAAAGTTCCTTGACTTTGTTATTAGCTTTCTTCATATCACATTTTGTTTATTTGGTAGCCGGCTCAGCCTGCCCTAGGGGCAGGGATGACAGCATGTGGTGCAGGGGATCGAACAGTGGTGCTTTAGACTGCTGAGCTATTTTGCCCGCCCATGTCACATTTTAGTATGAGTTTCTCTCAGTAAAATTCTCTCAATTAAGTGAAAATCACCTGTGATGTTTAGGATCTTATTAAAAGGAAAACTCTCTTTTTTCTTCTTTGTACTGGGGGTTGAACTTGGGATCTTGGGTTTGCCAGGCAGGCACTTATGCCGCTGAACTATATCCCTAGCCCAAAGGAAGGCTTTCTGAATTGTGCTCTTGTTTTCTATTCCCCTTGAAATGCCCTTGACCATCCCTAGGGGAGATGCTGAGGGGGCAGCTGGACGTGTCTGTAGTTGAGAGGAGTGACTCCAACTGGGGCCAGAAATGTGGGAATGGTGACTGATGTTACATTTGTGATATGTAATCACCAAACCAATGGTGATTGATATTGAATTTAACATTGTTTAAAAAAATTAAATCTAATAACAATTTTAGTGAGGTGACAGAAAAGAAGACAGGTATAACTCCAGGCCTTTGGCTTGGATACTTGCTGGAAAAGCGATTCTCTACAGGGAACACTGATGGGGCAGAAAAACCCAACTTTTTTTCTATTAAAGCGGCCTTGAAGGATGCTTTATTTACAAGAACCTCCAACATAAAGTACAGAGTTTCTGGAACTTATTCACCAAAGAACTTTAGGGGTCAAGGAGCAGAGTGGCTTCAAGGACTGCACTGGGCCTTCACACAGAAGGGTTTGCTCTGCTCTTGATATCGTTGGTCATCATCACACTAGCTGTGCGTCATGTATGCTGTGCTAGCAGGGGATCATATATTTTTCCTGAAGGTGGAATTGTGGCTTCTAGACTCTGAGTTGGAAAGGAAGAGTTGGAGAGATAGCAAAGAAAAATACAAGTGTCACACAGCACATACCTCTACTAAAATAATCATGATCCATTGTTGATCTAAAATGCAAATTCCACTGGGTGTTCTGCATTCTATCTGGCAACTCTACTCTCACCCATTATCTTATTGTCCCCAGAAACTAGCATCATAATAACCAGTATTTCCTGAGTACAGACTTGTGCCACAGCCCATTATAAATGTTGTGTCCATTAACTTGGTTAAAACGTCTAACAAACATGTGCAAGGTGGGCTTTTCCAGATGAAAAAAATGGAGGCACACATAGATGGATAACTCAGTGTAGAACTCACGACAGGCATGAGAAGGTGGAACACTCCCATCTGGCTGTCTGGCAGGGATAACCAGACCTTTCATCTCAGTGACTGATGAAGAATATTCTGAAGACAGTAGAGCTGAGGGGAAGCTGGCCCAGGTGGTCCCCACCCAAATCAGCTCACAGCTGCTCCTGTTCTCTGCTAGGGCTTGACTTTATGATCCAGAATGAGTTAAAAGAGCCAGATTATATCTTTAAGTTTTAATTATTCCACTGGCTTTGGGAAAAGTTATTAGTGCTTGGAAGAAAACAAAACCATGTACGGGATGAATCATTCTCAAAAAGGTTTACTTGCTTTCAGCCGAAAATGCCATCTTCCAGTAATTTGCCAAAATGGCCAACACGGAGGGCAAGAGGAGGGGAACCCAGTTTATGTTCTCTAGGCCTAAGTTAGTGGACACAACATTTATAATGGGTTCTGGTGCAAGTCTGTACTCAGGAAATATTGGTTATTATGATGTTAGTTTCTGGGGATAATAAAATAGGAATATATGAATATTTGGTAGATATATGAAAATCTACAAAATCTTCCACTAAAGATTTCTTTTCAGTGGAAACCCAACGAAGCTACTCAGTTTTCAATAGGTCGGTCTGCTCTTATAGCCATCTTGCTAAGCCTCATCATTACACTTTCTAGATACCTACAAAGACCTTTGATGACATAATTGATTTTCTTCTCATTTGAAGGTTAAGCCATGTTCTATTAAAGACACAAAAGACAGAAATATGAAGATTTAGGTTTGGTCCATTTTTATTGTTGGCATTTATAAGTACATTCTCCAACTTCTCAGCCTGAGATCCCAAAGATGCTTATTATACTTGCAATGTGTATCCATCTCTGGTTTGTCTGAAATGTTCGGTGTTAGAATATGAGGTATCTCTCAGGAAACTGGCTGCCACCGTGCAGGATGAAATGTTCGAGACTCATGAAATTCACTGTGAAATGCTACTCAGCACAGTCCTTTGTTATATTTAATGAACTTAAAGCTTCTGATTTTAAATAGAATATAAAAAGAAAAAAAAAAGAATATAAAAAGAAATGTGAATTACATAAAACATTAGAGCCATTAAAAAATAACATTAGCTTCAAGTAAACATTTATAGTATAAAATTTACAAATTTTTAGGTAAGCCATAAAATTTGGGGAATTATTGCTATGAAATTGTTCTTTTTATTCATAAGAACAACTTCTAAGATATTTGTATTACATGAAATTAGTTTTACACTAAATAACAAGTGGTAATAAATGAGTACTGTCAGGGATCCAAAAGGTGGCACTGAAGAATAATTTGGAAAAACAAAGGTAAAAACATTAAAATTCTGATCAATATTTGATAGAATCAATTTAAGCTAGATAAGTCAGTTAGCAAGAAAAGCTATTTATTATCCTTTAACTTTATATCCAACAACTGCATCAAACTTAATATTGATCCTTTGTTTTAAAAGTGCCAGGAAACGCTCAGGAAAGATCCTAGAAGAAAGATACGCAAAAATTAGGAAAGTAATATCAAGCACATTTGTAGTTTTATTGGGGTAGTAGGGATGCCAGGAATTGAACTTAGGACCTTGCCCTTGCTAGGTGAGTACTGTGCCACTCAGCTATATCCACAGCCCCAAGTGCATTGTAAAGTATCTTCTTTTAAAATACTCATTTAGAATGATCAGACCTACATAACTCCATGAATGCTAAGCAATGACTTGAAGATTATACTATAATTGGCATTATCTGTTCTAATGGAGTCTAGATAGACATCAGTCACCCAGATTGATGAGCAAGATCTCTCATGATCCCTTCTTTAAAACATTGGGGTTCTTTCTGTGTACCCTTGCCATGTGACTCGCTTCCACATTGGATCAATATTGTTTAGGAGATGACTATACTTGTAATCTTATTGGTTGATCATAGTTTTGGGCTGTGTTGTACCCACCTCATGATTGTGTATCTACCTCACAATCTTGAACTAAAACTTCCTCCGTGAAGTAGGGTTTATAACAACTCACTTTTAGGTCCCCTCCTCCCTCTTAGAAGCTATTTCTCTCAATAAATTCTTCCTATTCTTAAAAATAAATAATAAATAATTTAATTTATTGGGTAGCTTGTATTCATTTGAGACAAGAACTTTAACTTGACGTTTCTAGTATGTAGTCCTTCTCATTGAATTCACAGTCTTTCCAAAGGAAAAGGAAAAAGGCCTAATTTTCTTTAGGGTAGGAGTGGCCTGAATATCTTTTGAAACATATACTCTGTGTGTGTGTGTGTGTGTGTGTGTGTGTGTGTGTGTGTGTGTGTGTGTGTCCGGCTCAGCCTGCCCTGGGGGGGGGGGGCTGGCAAGGCATGTGGTGCCCGGGATTGAACCTCAGTCCACGCACTTTGCCTAAGTTTGACTAAGCAAGCACTTTAGACCGCTGAGCTATCTCGCTGGCCCTGAAACGTATATATTTGAAATAAATACACTCCTACATTTTTTAAAAGATCTGAGAGGAGGATCTGAATGGCTGAAATCCCTACTAAAGAGAAACTTGGCATTGAAAAAGAAAGTGAATTCAGGAGCCAAAATTATGCTTTATAATTCATATCATTTAAATATTCTGCTGAAAGGCAGGGAAGTAGAACTGCTCAGTAAAAACGCAAACAATACACTTAGTTTTGAACATAAAGCTCAACGAACTCATTACCTTTTGAATTTAATCTCTTCAAACGTAAATGGAAAAATTAATGCCTATCCATAAGAGTTCTCAGGAGGGCTCCTGTGTTAAGAAAATGTATCAAACTTGTGATGGACAAGCTGGGCGTGGTCATGTCTGTAATCCCAGCACTGGGGAAGCTAAGGCAGGAGTACTGCTGAGAGTTTGAGCCTAGCCTACATAGTGAGTTCAAGGCCAGGTCAGAGTCTATATTTCTAAACCATTTCCCAGGGAGACCAATGCTGCTAGTCTATAGATGACACTGGAAGAAGTCAGGTGCAAGGATCTCTGTTATCATGAAAGGTTATTCAGCATCTCCTTGGCTATGACCTTCCCAAAGTAAAAGGTCAGTGCTGTCTGTGAATGCAGACCGAAAACCTCACCATGGAATCCTTTCATCTCACTGTCCTGATTCCAGTATGGGAAAATATTTTAAATGGATCCTGCCTCTTAATCACTCATTTATCAAACAAGTGGGGCCAGGGATATAGCTCAGCAGCACAGTGCTGTCTGGCAAGCACAAGGTCATAAGTTGGATTCCTGCTAAAAACAAAACAAAACAAAACAAAACAGAAAAAAACCTTAAAAACATGTGGAGGGCCGGCCAGATAGCTCAGCGGACTAAAGCACCTACTTAGGCAGAGCATAGTGGTCAGTGTTTGATCCTCTGGCATTGCTGTGTTGGCGTTGCCCCCAAGGAGCACTGAGATGGTGATTGAGACTAGTTGTGGTGGCACGTTCCTGTAATCCCAGAGCTTGGGAGGCTGAAAACAGAAGGATCACTACGAGTCCAATCTGTGTAGTGAGACCCCATACTAAGTACAAAAAAAAAAAAAAAAAAAAAGTGGAAATGATATGCCTGATTTCCCAAATAAAGATACCAAACTTACTTCGATGATTAACATGTTTAAAAATCAGCAGCATTGGGGCTGGTGAGATGGCTCAGTGGTCTAAAGCACCTACTTAGAACAAGCTAAGCTAAACAAAGCACAGGGACCACAGTTCGATCCCCCAGCACCACATGCCAGCCAGCCCCGCCCCCTGGTGGGCTGAGCTGGCCACACACACACAAAATAAATAAATAAATATTTAAAAAAAAAATAAAATAAAAAAATAAATAAAAATAAAAATCAGCAGCATCTGTGTGGCTATTCCTTTCATTACCTCAATTCTGTTTAACTGCATGTTATCAACTGTCTAATTTTAAATGACTAAAAATATGCAGTAAATAAATGCTTGTTTCTAATTCTGACAAACATAATTACCACTTACCTTTCCAGCAATGTTAACAAGCGGATAGTAGATGGGACAAAAATCATCTTCTGATCGGTCAAGATTCCATTCATCAGTTTGTCAACCACTTCCTCGGGCTCCAGGGTAGGTCCCAAGCTAGAAACAGAGGCAGGCATCAGACACAAAGCATCTCCCAGAGGCGTCTGCTGTGTTTGGTGCTGAGCAAGTGGAGTGACCAAAGGGACCCTTACAGAGCTGACCTGGTGTGGGGAGCCCACCAGCACGTTCAGAAATGGGGAGCTACTGTACCATCAATAACCATACCAACCACTTATTTACTGTTTACTGGGACCCACACACTAAGTTAACCCTTCTGTCCAGGCTAAGAGGGTTGTTTCCCCCACCGCCCCAGAACCTGAGATTGAACTCAGACCCTTGCACTTGCCAAGGAAGTACTTATTCCACTGAGCCATCTCCGCGGCCCCAAAGAGGTTTTATAATAACCTAAGAAGGCAACATTATAATCCTAATATTGCAAATAGGATCTGTGGCAGTAAGCAGGACTCAAAAATAATTCAGCTAGACTGGGATTGACAAGCTCACTTTCAAATCTTCAGCTTTTTCAGGAAAGAAGTCAGATACCAGTATACCAGGCTTATTATCATCATTGAACAGTGTCTAAAGTGTTGTCACAATTAAAATACGATAGATGTGTCTCTCGTTGTGGATGCCATGCATCCACATGGACACTTTATAAGGTCCTGATTGACTTTTTAGCCTTGTTACTTGGTTCCACCACACCTTTGTTGTGCCACCCAAATTCATGTACCATCGACCAGCTAAAGGGCAGTAGGCAAAAAAGTGGTTTGTAAAAGTCTGGATGTTGAAGTGCATTTAAGGAAGAGCTGCAAAAGGGCTTGTTCTCAGAGGCCTTTTTTTTAATGAAAACATCTCACCAACTTTACTTTTTTTTTGAGACAGAGTATCACTATGTAGTGTAGGCTGGCCTCAAACTCACAGCAATCCTCCTGCCCCAGCCTCCTGCGTGCTGGGATCACAGGCCTACACCACCATGCCCAGCTTCCCAACAACTTTAAAAATAATTTGCATTTTTAAAATAGGAAGCTCTGTGGGGCTGGGGAGATGGCTTAGTGGAATAAGCACTTTCCTGGCAAGAGCAAGGACCTGAGT
Organism: Octodon degus; assembly: GCF_000260255.1. Taxonomy (NCBI): domain Eukaryota; kingdom Metazoa; phylum Chordata; class Mammalia; order Rodentia; family Octodontidae; genus Octodon; species Octodon degus. Next base: position 3,309,512 of record NW_004524604.1, on the reverse strand, counting down.
TCAATCCCCAGTTCCACCAAAAAAAAAAAAAAAAAAAGGAAGCTCTGTGGCATCAGGACTTATTTCCTGCTCCACAGGGTTTTTTTCAGGCAAGGTCTTACTTTATTATTAGACTGGTCTTGAACTATGTAGCCTGGGTCTGTCCTTGAACTTGCAAGGATTCTTCTGCCTTCGCCCCCTGAGTGCTGGGCTTACAGGTGTCCACAGGCTTCAGCTGCCGCTGCACTACTATCTCCCCGGTACTCTTGAGGCACATTAGCCATGTTCTCTTCTGTGGGAAGTCCTTGCGGCAGTTTCAGGGGCTGGATTCTTACGAGATGCTTAACCACTTTCAGCTTTGCATTTACTGAAAGGATGTTCTTATGAACTTGAGGAGTGTGTGCTTTTTCTAATCCAAGCATCGATTACATTTTTTTCCCAATGTGGTCGTCTTATTGTACTTTTTATTCTGGTAACAACATGTAGTTTATGAGGGTGCTGTGGATCCCCACCATACTTTTCACGATCTTGAGGTGAAGGCTGAAACACTTTATCTGGAATTTTTTTTTGAGGAAAGATTTATTTTTTTAATATACATATTCCACAGTTTATTTATTTATTACATTCATTTAGTGTGTGTGTGTGTGTGTGTGTGTGTGTGTGTGTGTGGCCAGCTCAGCCCACCAGGGGGCAGGGCTGGCTGGCATGTGGTGCTGGGGGAT
>NW_004524604.1:3303505-3307961 GCF_000260255.1 Octodon degus | reverse complement strand
TTAAATATTAAAAATTAAATATTTCAAAACAATTGAACTAAGAAAAAGTTTTCATGATAGTAAAGAATTACTAAGAATAAAATGTAAGATAAATATTGGAATGGCAAATATATGACCAGCACTTCTAACAGTCTGGGGATAGGATATCGTACAAAGTTCTAGCATGTTGTGGACACGGACAGTGTCCATGACACTGGTGGCCAGCTGTCACTTATGGGACTGAGCTACTGCTATTGCCTTGATATCCACCCTGTAGACCAAGACGAAATCATGACCCATAGGGTGCAGGAGAAGTACATTTGTAGAGTATACTGATGGAAATGTTTTGCTTCTGTATACAAAAGAAAAGCTGAAAGATTGCTTTTGTATACCTCTTATTCTCCTGTGTTTTTTGCCCTATTTGGTGGGTTATTTCCACTCTCATTCATGGAGTTGTGGTCATTTTGATCCCTTTCTACAACATCTTTTAGTAGTCTGCGTAGGATTGGTTTTATCATCATGAAATTCTTAAGTTGTTCTTTGTCATGGAAGTGTTTCACTTCTCCATTACATTTGAAAGAGTTTTGCAGGGTATATATATATCATTCTGGGTTGAAATTTGTTTTCTTGCAATACTTGTACTTTGCTCCATGCTCTTCTTGACTTGATGGTTTGTGAAGAGAAATCTGATGTTATTCTGATGGGTTTTCCTTTAAATGTGATCTGTTTCCTTTTTTTAGTGGCTTTTAGTATACTGTTTCTGTGCTGAATTTCTGGGATCTTGATTATTGTATGTCTGGGTGTGTTTTTAATTGGGTTGATGTTACCTGAATGTCAGATTGTTTCCCCATATTTGAGAAGTTTTTGCTATTACTTCTGTCCATATTCTCTTTATATCATTTGTATTGACGCCTTCTTTCTCATTTATGTCTATTAGTCTTATGTTCATCTTTGCATCATCTTGTAGATGTTGAATTATGTTTTCCTGCATCTTAGTTGTTTTTAAGAGATCTTTTCTTTCCTTTTCACTAGCTGCAATGGTGTCTTTAAGGTCTGAAAGTCTATTTTCACTTTCATTTAAATGGTTTTGCCAGCTTGCGACTACAGTTTTAATTTCCTGTATAGCATTTTGAATCTGCTTCATGCACTCTATTTCTTTCCTATATTGCTCATTCAAGGATTCCATCATTTTTCTATTCTCCTCTATTTTTTTTATCAGTGTCTTCTTTAGAAGCACTTAGTACTTCTTTCATCATAGTTATCATTTCTTTTTTACTTCAGAAATTATTTCTGATCTGATTTCCTCAAGACCTTTCTGCAGTTGTTTCTTTGCTTCAAGCCACTATTATTTCAGAGATTTCAGGTGTGTGATTTCTAATTTCTTCTATGCTGGTGTCTCCTGCATTTGTTCTGGGTGGGTTCCAGGCCTGAGAATGCATTTTGCTCCTTCTCTTTGTCATTTTGTATAGCACTGTCCTCTGACCTTTGGTGTAGGGCTTAGATAGTTATTACCTTAGTACCAGGTTCAGATCTACCAAGTTCAAACTCATCCAGGTGGGTGTGGCTTGGGTCTGGCTGCTGTGCTCCACTTCTTCCTGCTATAATACTCCTTGGAGATGAACCCTCTGTGCCACTCTGGCAAGATGTTCTGCTCCTGGATCAGCTGAGTGGGTCTTGCCTCTAGCCTCTCTGCAGAGAGTTCTGCTGGAGGGTTCCACACCGAGCCTGTCTGATGGAGGAAGTTCTACTCACACGCCGGGCCTGGGTTGAATGAGGACTTGGCAGGCCTTGGGTGGTCTCACACATGCTGGACCTGGGCTCTGGGTCGAATGAAGACCCGGCAGGACCCAGCGGGCCCCGGAAGTCTCATTCACGCTGGGCCTGGGCTCTGGGTCGAATGAGGACCCAGCAGGCCCCGGCGGTCTCACTCATACAGGCCTAGGTTGAATCGGTCCTCACTTTTTAACCAGCTTATCAATCATTTAGGAAGAAACTCTCCTTGACTCATTTTATGAGGTCAGAATTACCCTGATACTGAAGTTAAATGAAGACAATCCAAGAAGAGCACAGACCAAAATCTTCATTGAATATAAATACAAAAATCCTAAAAAAATATTAGCAAGTTAATCCTAACATTATATTAAAGGACTCTACATCACAACCAAGAAAGTTTTTTTTTTTTTTTCCCAGAACTGGGGATTGAACTTGGCCTTTGTGCTTGCCAAGCAAGCGCTTATTCTACTGAGCTATCTCCCCAGCCCCAAAAGTTTTATTCTAGGAATAAATGCATTCACCACACCCAAAACAACCCACACAAAAGATCATTTTAATAAAATGAAGGAAAACCCCACACAATCATTTCAGTAGTACAGAGTTTGACAAAACCCAACACAATACACTGAAACAGGATAAAAGACAACATCCTCAACTGATTTGTGCAGGCCTCTAAGGCAGACTGATCTGTACAAGCAGAGTGGAGTGAGGTTTATTGTTGGATTTATCAAATATGGAAAGGGAATACTAGCCTCTCTAATAATCAAAACACCCCATTAACATAACACAGAGATTCCTATTTCTCTCAGTCACTTCCTGGCCATGAGATGAGAAAGCCTGTTTTGAGGATCCCATCTGCCTTGCCCTAGGCCCCACAGCCGAGATCAGAGAAACCTCCAAACTGAGGTTCAGAATACTTACCTACAGGGCACAACATAGGATTAACAAAAACAAAACAACAACTGTTTCTACTGTAAATTTATACTTCATCATAATAGCAGCTGGCTGTGTGTCTCAGTAGTGGCACTTAGGGAACACAGGGAACAGTCTTTGTTTTTCCCCATTTGTATAATGAATGGAAAGGTATGTGTACATGTGGCAAAGTGTCATACCAGAACTTTTACCCACATTTGTGTTTCATAACAGATTTTGTGTATGTTTACCCGAGAATTATTCCTTTGCTATGTAAATGTACACTTTACCATAATGGAATAAGGGTTTGTTTTTACTTTTTCTGATAGAAGTAGCCCAATTCAGTAGCCCATTCAAAGGCATGTGAAAAAGATTTTCAAGTTTTGGAAGAGTTTAAAAGTGAATCATTAGATCATTCATGTATGGAAAATGAAGATGATAATAATTTCGATGTTGACCATGTGGCCAAAGTTCCTGTGGCAGTGAAATGGAGCAAGAACCAACCAATAAAAATGAAGGGAATGCAGACTTCATTGATTTAGATGAAGAAGAAAACAGCAATGTAAGTATATATTTGACTGGTCGAAAGGCATAAACTGGTCATGTAACAAAATGGAATGAGCCAGTATTAGAACTAGATCCAAAAATATAGTGAGGATCTTGGCAGAGGTAAGACCTATTGGGTGAACTACCAGCACTGGCATCCAGTGTTGGAAATTGTTTGTAACAGACGAAATGCTACAAGATGTTGTGAAATATATAAATGCTGAAATACAAATAAAATGTTCTGTATGCACCAATATTCATACTCAAAAACGTTTTATTATGATATCTCACTAGCTAAAATGAAGGAATTCATAGGTCTGCTGTACTTATCAAGGCTTTCGCATGGTAATCAGAGGAATGTAAAAGACTTATGGAATATCACTGGGTGTGGGCTTAAGGCTTGTAAAATAAGGATGACACTGAGGACATTTGGTTTCCTTTGAAGGTGTCTGAGGCTTGATGACAAAACCACCTCACGAGAAAAAACAAAACAAAAGTAATAATCTGGCTGACATTCAATCATTGTTGGAGAGATTTGTGGGTTAATTGTCAAAACAATCTACACGCCATCTGAGTACAAGACTACTGATGAACATTTTGCAGCATTTCATGGTTGCTGTAGCTTCAAACAGTATGTCCAAAAAACCTTTAAAATATGGCATAGGCCTTTTTACCAAGATGGTGCTGAAGGTGAAGAAGGAACCCCCTGCCCCTCCCAAAGCTGAAGCCAAAACAAAAGCTTTGAAGGCCAAGAAGGCCGTGCTAAAAGGCATCCACAGCCACAAAAAGAAGAACACTTTCGTAAGTGGCCCACCTTCCACCATCCCAAGACATTGAGGCTCCTGGGGCAGCCCAAATACCCTCAGAAGAGCACCCGCAGGAGAAACAAGCTTGACTACTATGCCATCATCAAGTTCCCCCTGACACAGAGTCAGCCATAAAAAAGATAGAGGAAAACAACACACTCATGTTCATGGTGGATGTCAAAGCCAACAATCACCAAATCAAACAAGCTGTAAAGAAGTTCTGTGAAGGCTGGGGAGATGGCTCAGTGGAATAAGCACTTCCCTGGCAAGCGCAAGAGCCTGAGTTCAATCCTTGGTTCTGAAAAAAAAAAAAAAAAAAACCCAAACCAAAACTGATTGTTAGTGTTAGGGCTGGAGAGATGGCTCAGTGGTCTAAAGCACCTACTTAGAACAAGTTCAGCGAAGCACAGGGACCACGGTTCAATTCCCCAGCACCACAT
>NW_004524604.1:3301835-3303405 GCF_000260255.1 Octodon degus | reverse complement strand
AAGAAGTTCTGTGACATCGATGTTGCCAAGGTCAATACCCTGATCAGGCCTGATGGAGAGAAGAAGGCATATGTTCGACTGGCTCCCGATTATAATGCATTGGATGTTGCCAACAAATTTTGGATCATCTAAACTAAGTCCAGCTGGCTAATTCTAAATATAAATTTTTTTTCCCCGTAAAAATAAATAAATAAAGCCAGCCAAATAGCTCAGCGGATTAAAGTGCCTGCAAGTAGGTGCAGGGGCCAGGGTTGAATCCCAGGCCTGCTGTGCCAGCCCCGCCCCTGGGGTGAGCTGAGACTGCAACTGAGACTGTGCGTGGTGGTGTGCACCTGTAATCCCAGCTCTTGGGAATCTGTAAACAGGCAGATCACTATGAGTCAGAGCTAGTAGTGAGACCCTGAACACCCTGTAGACCCTTCCCTAAAATACAAAAATAAATAAATAGATTAATTAATTAAAATATGGCATAAAAGTTATGCCTTTATTCTTTCTTTCTTTCTTTCTTCTTTCTTTTTTTTTCTTTCTTTTTTGTCTTTTTGAGACAGGGATTTGTTATCTAGTTTAGTCTGGCCTCAAACTCAGAGCAATCCTCCTGCCTCAGCCTCCCCAGTGCTGGGATTATAGGCGTGTGCCACAATACCCAGCTTATATTTTCCATTTAGAAATTTATCCCAGAACTCTGCCAACAGGTCCTTATTCACTTGTAACAAACCAAAGGATGTTGTGAACAAACTTGTTGCTCCTATCTCCTAAACTAATTGGAATGAATGTGCCACTTCACAATTGGTTTATCAGTTTATAACTGATGTTACATTTGCTAACAAAGCACAAACTGACCAGCATAGGAGTCGTACACAGAAACAAAGCAGAAATTCCCCACAAAGTTTTGCAATTTCAAAACAGAGAATTTTGAAATAATACGATCTTTGGATTTCAGAAAGATATAAAACTGGCCTCATATATGGCAAAGAAAAACAAACTGGTATGGCTAGTGTCAACATTTTACCAGGATAAAAATATTGATAGGGAAACCTCAATGAAATGGAAGCCTGAGAAGGAAACTTTCTACAACAAAACCAAAGGTGGAGTAGATGTTGTTGATGAGTTATGCAGCAACTAGGATCTCACTTGAAACACAAAGCATTGGCCAATAATTATATTTTACTAGAACCTAAAGATATGAGGTATAGCTTAAAAATTTACAAAGAAAATAACAAATGCAAAACATCACAGAGAAATTTTCTTAAGAGGATTGGGACTGGAATTTATAACAGATTATTTACTGCTGAGGAAAAACAAAATGTTTCTTCCCAGTAAACTATGAAAAAAAAAAAAAAAAAAAAAAAAAGAGCACCCTGGTGACCTGACAGGTAAACAGACAGGGACAACAACAAAGAGCTACTATAACAGGAAAACAAAAAAGATGCTAACTGGGCCTACAAGAAGGTACTGGAAAACAAAACAATGCTAGCAATGTGAGTGATACTTGTGCATAAAGCATATAGTTGTCATGAGTGAAGACTGTCTTGGGTGTGATAGTTGAAGCTAAATTTATTTCTGTGGTAGA
>NW_004524604.1:3285002-3300683 GCF_000260255.1 Octodon degus | reverse complement strand
ATGTGGTGCTGGGGGATTGAACTGCGGTCCCTGTGCTTTGCTAAGCTTGTTCTAAGTAGGTGCTTTAGACCACTGAGCCATCTCACCAGCCCCAGAATGAGCTAGGGCCAGGCCTCTGAACAAAGTGTCTTTAATGCCTGGCAAATGCAAGATCCTGAGTTTGATCCCTGGTACCAAAAAACAAACAAACAAACAAGGTGTCTTTAGGACAAAACTAGCATGACATGCTGTAGGCCACGCCAGATGTGGGGGCACAGGCCTGTAATCAATCCTAGTATGCAGGCGGCCGAGGAAAGAGGGTCCCCACAAGTTTGACCCCAGTATTGGATACATAGTGAGTGCTAAATTAGCCTGGAATACATAGCAGGACCCTGCCTCAGAAAAACGAAAGAAACTTTTCCTTTTACAAATTGATTATTTTAGGGCCGGGAAGATGGCTCAGTAGGATAAGTGCTTGACTAGCAAACGCAAGGATCTGAGTTCAATCCCTGGTTCCACCAAAAAAATAAATAAACAAATTGATTATTTTATATATTTCATGATAGTGACAGAAAGCTGACTAACGCAGATTTTTCTTTCAGAGCTGTTTTAGAAATTAGTCCAGCTATGGCCAGGGGACCAATCTGTCCCTCCAGGATTGGAGAGTAGAGAGAACTTATACAAGGAACATAAAAGGCTTCTAGAATTAACAGGCTGTCAATACTTTAAATAAGCTATTGATATTCAAATTTAGTTAACAAAAATAATTCTTAGTTTTCAGAGCACCAGATTGTGTCCAATTCTCATAAATTCCAATTATGCTACATTACAGCCTTTAAGGGAATATGGTCTCTCTGCAATGCATAAAATTTTAGATTCCAGGATGAAAGAAACCATTTCAAGTTCAGCCTCTTAAAGCTTGGTTCAATTTTCTTCCCTCAAAAATCTGACTGAGTAGCTTTGGCGGGAGTTCTGCTGCTCCGGGGTGGCTACTCTCCCTCTGCCTCATCTACGGCAGAAGGCTAAGGACCTCTCCTCAGGAGATGGGTGTGAGGCTAACGGCAGATTTCACTCAGCACCTGAGTGTGGACAGGTAGATATTCCGTGAGGGCACGTGTTCTTTTCTCCTCCTACTACACCGCGTTTTGCTTTCAAAATCAGCTCAGCTTTAGGACTCGTCTACACCGTTTATCTTGGGTGGGCGGCCCAGGCAGGTACACAGCCCGGGGCTGGGGCGAAAATCGCCCCGCCTTCCAGCTAAGCGCTTTAGCGAGTTTCATCATTTTTAGTTGCAGTAATGGAGTTTTGCATAGAGAGGGCGCCCTTGCCTCGCAGCTTATGCTGGCAAGGTCAAAATATGTCGAAAACTTAAAATATACATTGTTTTTAATCCCTGAAAAAGACTGAAATTAAAAAAAAAAAAAAGACTCAAATCTGTTACTTGAGTACCCACCTGTGAAATCAATAGAGAAAACTGGCAAGTTTTATCTTCATCTGCTCTTAATATTGCTTTGTTTTTTTGCAGAACCAGGGATTGAACTCAGGCCCTTGCGCTTGCCAGGGAAGCGCTTATTCCACTGAGCCATCTCCCCGGCCCCTGCTCTTAATATTTTTAATGACCTCTTAATCCTTTCTACTGCTCTTAATCTACTCCTCAGGGGCCAGGGAGATGGCTCAGTGGAATAATCGCTTCCCTGGCAAGCGCAAGGGTCTGAGTTCAATCCCTGGTTCTGCAAAAAAAAAAAAAAAAAAAAAAAATCTACTCCTCAAAGTTAAATGCTTGTTTGCTCATTTTATTTTTTCTTCAGGGATAAATTAGGTTTTCATTGATGAAGGTAGATGAATTTAAGCTCTGGCATGTTGAAATATACACTCTTACATTTTTGTTTTTCATTTATTTTTTTAAATTTATTTATTTATTTATTTGTGTGTGTGTGTGTGTGTGTGTGTGTGCGCGCGTGTGTGGCCTGCTCAGCCCACCAGGGGGCGCAGCTGGCTGGCATGTGGTGCTGGGGGATTGAACCGCGGTCCCTGTGCTTTGCTAAGCTTGTTCTAAGTAGGTGCTTTAGACCACTGAGCCATCTCACCAGCCCTATTTTTCATTTATTTTGAGATGGAGTCTTGCTTCGCTATTAGGGCAGGTGTCCAACCTGTACGCTCAAGCGACCCACTCACCTCAGCCTCCCCAAGGCTGGGATCACAGGGGTTTTACTCTTACCTTGTCTTTCTAACAGAACTGCCTTCAAAATTGACTTTATTGGAGCTTTGCCGGATAGCTCAGTTGTTTAAAGCACCACTTGAGTAAACGGAGGCAGGCGCATAGGACTGCGGTTCGATTCCCAGCTCCAGAAGCTGTACCAGAACTGCCCTTAAGGCAGCCTGAAGTATTCCCCCCCCCCAAAAAAAAAAAAAAAAAAAAAAAAAAACCAAAACCAAAACTCCTTCTCAAATGTGTGGGGCCAGGGATGTAGCTCAGTAGAATAAGCACTTCCACTTTACCATCACAGGGGAGTTAGGATAGCTCTGTTTAGTAGGAGTTCTCAGCTTTACGATGGCCAGTGTTCAGTAGAACTCATGTTTCAAGTTTGAATTTTGGCTTCCCTGGGGCTCACGAGCACTATGCAGCCTGTGCACAGTCCCACCCACCCTGTCGCACAACCACTGTCTCAAGGGGACAGTGGCCTGCAGGGCATGCTGCTACACAGCAGTGCTGGGCAGGTGGGGCCTGCTATGTGCACTCCCACTTCCAATATTTTTAATTTACAACGCGCCTCTTGGGCTCTGGTCTGTATTTGATAGATTCTGGCGCAGCTCCCGATTTTCTGCCTGATGTTGGCTTTGCACTGTGCCGCCTGCAGGGTGATGGAGGCTAAATATACAGTATTTAAAATACAACCTGCTGTCCTCCCAGGTGGCCACACTGAAAGATCCTCCTTAATTTCAAATATATTTTCAGGGCCGGGGAGATGGCTCAGTGGAATAAGCGCTTCCCTAGCAAGCACAAGGGTCTGAGTTCAATCCCCGGTTCCACCAAAAAAAAAAAAAAAAAAAAAAAAAAAAGTGTCCTCAAATATATTTTCGGGCTGGTGAGATGGCTCAGTGGTCTAAAGCACCTACTTAGAACAAGCTTAGCAAAGCACAGGGACCACGGTTCAATCCCCCAGCACCACATGCCAGCCCGCCCCTCCCCTGGTGGGCTGAGCTGGCCACACACACACACATACACACATAAATAAATACATAAAATTAAAAAAAAATTTTCATCAACAACAACTAAATTAGAAGAAAAAGGGATGAAGTTTTAAAACCTAAAAGTTGAATCCCGAGCAATGCAACCGAGAATGCAAAAGAGTGCATCTTACATGACAAAGGTGTTGTGGGCAACTGAGTTAGATAGAAATATTATGGCAGTCAGATAAGGCTGGGCTCTCCTGGAAGGAGCCAGTAGGAAAGACAAGATACCTTGCAGCTGTGGGAGGGACAGGCACTTCCACTGGGGGCCAGGCCTCGAAACAAAAGAATAAACAAACGCAGCAACATAACTCCCTAAGGATGGACATCAGGGACTGACATTCAAAATAGGCATCGATCACCTTGAAAAAGCCAGAAGGAATCACTAACCCAACCCTCTACAACAGTCCGTTTTCTGTACTCAAGTCCACTTGCTATGCCATGTGACTCGCTTTCCCATTTGATCCCAATTTAATCAATTTTACCTCAGCAACTGTGCTTGTAATCTTATTGGTTGACCAGAGTTTTGTCCCACCTCATGCCCACGTTTCCATTTCTCATGTTTCCCCACCTTAGACCTGACTCCCCCCACGGTTTTGCTCTATTAAAGTCCCTAGAAAAGGCCGGGTCCTTGGCATCCCACCTGGGTCCCCCTCTGTCTCTCTCGGACAGCTTTCCTTCCTGCAATAAATATATTCTGCTCTTAAACCTGTGTTGTCCTAAAATTCATTCTTCGGTTTTAGAGAACATGAACTCACACCAAACATGTAGCAGGCTGGGAGTTTCTTTCCACTATATCAACATCACTTTAGGTAAATTTTCATGAAGCCAAAAACTCAAATATAAAAAATGCAATCACAAAACATCTATTAGTGGGGCTGGAGAGATGGCTCAGTGGTCTAAAGCACCTACTTGAAACAAGCTTGGTCAAAGCACAAGGACCACGGTTCAATCCCCCAGCACCACATGCCAGCCAGCCCCGCCCCCTGGTGGGCTGAGCTGGCCACACACACACACACAATAAATAAATGTAATAAATAAAAATAAATAAATATTTAAAAAAAATCTATTAGTATCTGCTCATTTTCTTGTTTACTGTACTAGTTTTGTCTTGCAGTGTTCAACCCCCAGCAAAATGAGTAGAAAATAAAGATAAGTAGATATATTTTTAAGGGTGGGATGGAAAAGACCTTTCTAAATACCTCCTAGAATCTACAGGCTACGAAGGAAAACTTTTAGAAACCTTAATCCAAAAAATACACATCAAGGCAATAGGATAAAGATGTATATGCAATGGACATGAAGAGGTATGACAGATGTACAAAGAGCACATCCGTGTTTGTTTTTAAACTCTGTAGCTCCGCAGAAAAAAAGGAGCAGAACATGAAAAAGACAATTTGTAGACGTGAAATGAATATAAATCATATGCATGTGTATTAACTAGACATCACGGTGGAAATAAAGAGGAGTTCTGATGTATTATACAAGCAGTAATTAAAAGATCAGCAGGAGACAGCCTGGTAATTAGGGACTGAGGGGCTCCCTGTGCTGCAGCAGCAAGGCGACTCCGTGAACACTGGGGGCAGCGCAGCACGCTGGGGTATTCACCACTGTGCCTTTCATGCAGGAATGGGCTTCTGGAATCTACCAGAAGGACATAAGTATCCAAATGTCAAAATATTATGCACTCAGAATATTCATGGTAACTTTGCTATGTTAAAAATCCAGAACAGGGGGCCTGCCCCTTAGCTCAGTTCTTTAAGTGGCTACTTCAACAAAGCAGTCAGGCTCAGGTTGCTGCGGTTCGATCCCCACAACTCAAGCCAGCCAGTCATGCCTTGAAGGCATTCGGAGCAAAAAAAAAACCAAAACACTTCTTCCACTCTTTCCTCACTGTTCGTGAGCCTGCAAGCATGGTGAACGTTCCCAAACCCCGCGAACTTTCTGTAAGAAGTGTGGCAAGCATCAACCCCACAAAGTGACACAGTATACAAAAAAGGCAAAGATTCTCTATATGCCCAGGGAAAGCGGCGTTATGACAGGAAACAGAGTGGCTATGGTGGGCAGACTAAGCCAATTTTCCGGAAGAAGGCCAAAACTACAAAGAAGATTGTCCTGAGGCTTGAGTGTGTTGAGCCCAACTGCAGATCTAAGAGAATGCTGGCTATTAAGAGATGCAAGCATTTGGAACTGGGAGGAGATAAGAAAAGAAAGGGCCAAGTGATCCAGTTTTAACTTTTCATGTTTTTTATTGTGAAGACAATAAAATCTTGCTGTGTTCAAAAAATAAATAAATAAATAAAAATAAAAATCCAGAACAGAGGGCCGGGGAGATGGCTCAGTGGAATAAGCGCTTCCCTGGCAAGCGCAGGGGCCTGAGTTCAATCCCCGGTTCCGTCAAATTAAAAAAAAAAAGAAAATCCAGAACATTGAAAATAGCCCTAAAATTTTCATCACGAGACACTATGCTATTTGCTGTTTGCGCCCAGTAATCAATAACACTTATGATAAAACTCTGCATCTATCAATATGAAAAGATGCCTATAAAAGAATGCACACTGAATTGCACTGATAAACTTCTTTTTCTTTTTCTTTTTTTTTGTGGAATCAGGGATTGAACCCAGGCCCTTGGGCTTGCCAGGGAAGCACTTATTCTACTGAGCTATCTCCCCGACCCCTGCACTGATAAAACTTCTATACAAGAGATGTCCATGAAATAATACAACAAAAGGAGGTTATTTACTGGTTCCAGAACCTCATGAATAATACAGTCCAGTTATTAAAAATATAGACATTTATTCAATACATAAAGATGACTAGAAGGACATTTATACAAACATTGAAGAGTGGTTTCTAGATTATGGAAGCTTGAAAAGAATCTTTCTGATTTGTATTTATTTGTAATTTTGGGATTTGAGAATACATGCATCCTGATCATAAAGGCACTAAATCTAGTTCCAAAGAAAGAAAATGTTAAACAATATTCTTAGAGCTGATGTTTTGCGATTTTACTTTTTTTCTTTCTTTTTTTTTTTTTTTTTTTTTTTTAGTATATGTACTGCCAAAGTGAACACATCTGTCACTTTTCAATCAAGGAAAGAATGTGGCCTGGTACTCATCTTAGATGATAACCTTCATTACCAAGGGAAAGAGCTTTTCACACGCAGTCCTGGACAGCTTTTCACAGTCACTAGGATGCTTTCTAAACACAGCGCTCTAGGACCCCTGCCCTCCTACTACCCTGCCTTAGCCAAACCTGACAGCCCATTGTCTGTGGGTTAGGAAGCCAATACGGGTCGCAAGCACTTCGGGTGACAAGTGCATGTATTTGAGTCTGAGAACCACTATTTAGGAAGGGAAAACAGGAAAGGGTAGCAAGTTCCGCTGCACCATGCATGTGTACCTACACAGTCATTCTGTCTGCTCTTTCTTACTTTGTCTCTCCATCTGTTTTCCCCCAATCTACAGAAGCTGAAAGCAAAATGAATAAAGGCACTGAGTATCAGGTGTTGGGAGGGGGGATTAAGCTATTTAAGAAAACCCAAAGAATGATGGATAGGCAAAGCAATAACTAATCCTTCAACCTTGATTTCAGTCTCCACTTACTTGGTACTTGGGTTTTTGATGAAGCCAGTGTTAATGAAATTCGGGCAGAGACAAGTTGTTTTGACTCCAGTTCGCTCTAAGGCTGCCAGTTCCTCAGTCAAAGCTCTGTGAAATCCAACAGCAGCAAACTTGCTGGAGCTGTAAATGAAGAGAGTTTAGGAAGGAATGGAATGCCACAGTGTGGAAAGAAATAACAGACCTTACTCTGACCTAGGTAAGATTTGAGTGGCTTTTGCTCTTCTCTCAAGGCTGGTGTTGATGGGCCCTAACTTCCAGATGTGAAAGTTAGGTCAATCTATCTCAGAGGAGTATTCCCGAGATATTGCTGACATGTTCTCTTTCTCACTGAGTCTGTTGTCTCATAGATAAATATTCTTAAGATTCGTTTTCTCTTGGGTTGGAGGCCCCATGAGGTTTGTTTTTTGTTGCAGGGAGAACCCTGTGTTACCTTACCAGGGAATCTATGGGAATGTTGGCAGTTTGTTTTGGTTTGAAATCCAGCCAAGAATCTAAATTAGTAAAGAAAAGAAAAGGAAAGCTAAATTTCCCAGGATGTTATTGTCCATTTGTTTGTTTGTCTGAATTGTTTGTTCTCTGTCCCCAACGTGCCTGTGTCCCCAGCTGCACTTGTGCCAGCGCAAGGGCAATGGTATTAGTTGTTTCTTTCCCCTTTTGCCTTTTGTGATAGTCTACCTAGAAATGCAGAAGGATGCAAACCTAGCTTCATTGCCCTCTTACATTCCAGTTATTGCTGCTGTGTCAAATTACATTAGTCTTGGGCTTCTACTGTGTGGACCGAGAGGGGACACTGCTGAGAACTTTGATATGGCCGGATCGGTACAGAGCAAACCGATTGTCCTGGGCTGCATGATTCGGAACTTTGATGGGTCCTGAGGTGAATGTGGGGAATGCTTTTGGGATTCCTGTTGTCTCATCCTGGGCATTGTGGCATCCAGGGGAGCTTCAGCCACGGGTGCTACAGCCGCTGTTCTTGCTTCGTCTTCTGGGTTCTCTTCCTTTCTCTACCCCCTCTTCTCACAGTTGAACTGATGGTAGGGTAATAATAGCTCACAGAGCTCACTAGCTCAACTCATGGGCCCTTATCCATCCTACCCTTTCTAGGGAGGTTTACTGCTCACCTTTCCCTGCCCCCCAGCCTCGTGGGCAGCTGCTTTCCTGCTGCGGCCACAGGGAGGGGATTCTGAGTCTCCTCCCCTAGCCTATGCTTCTTCTGGTTATCTGCTGCAAACTGCAAAAAATAAAAAGTTTGCAGGGGGGCTGGTGAGATGGCTCAGTGGTCTAAAGCACCTACTTAGAACAAGCTTAGTAAAGCACAGGGACCGCAGTTCAATCCCCCAGCACCACATGCCAGCCAGCCCTGCCCCCTGGTGGGCTGAGTTGGCCACACACACACACACACACACACACACACACACACACACAAATGAAAAAAAAAAAAAAGTCTGCAGGAATAAGTTACTGCTCTATAGCAGAGAAAGTACAAAATAAAAATATAGACAGGAAAAAAGTGTCTCATCATAGTTTAATCTGTCCAGAAATACATTTGAGTGCACTCTGGTTTTGTAAAGATATTTGTTTGATTTACATATTTGTTTATAGATTTACATGTTGTTACCTAAGCTTTAAAGATATCTTTTTTTTTTAATTTTATTTATTTATTTGAGAGAGAGAGAGAGAGAGAGAGAGAGAGAGAGAGAGAGGCCAGCTCAGCCCACCAGGGGGCGGGCTGGCTGGCATGTGGTGCTGGGGGATTGAACCGCGGTCCCTGATGCTTTTGCTAAGCTTGTTCTAAGTAGGTGCTTTAGACCACTGAGCCATCTCTCCAGCCCCTACCTAAGCTTTAAATATAGATTCTAAAGTGTGTTTTCTCCTGAGTTAACAGCTGGTCTAAGTGATATCTAAATTATATATATATATACATATATATATATATATTCATGTCAAGCCAACATGAACAAAAACTTATGTGATATATATGATAACTAAGCTAGACAAATTTATCTTCACTTACGTTACTATATATATATTTACATATATACATACATATATATATGTGTGTGTGTGTGTCAAATGTTCACTATAAAAGTATAATTGTTGACTGTTAACACTCTACTGGGATTTAACCACTGAAATGTCCATGGCTGATAAAAAATAACAGTTCTCAAAAAAATAAATAAGGGCCGGGGATGTGGCTCGGTGGCGCAGCGCCTGCCCAGCAAGTGCAAGGCCCCGAGTTCGATTCCCGGTACCAAAAAAGAAAATAGTGAAAATAAGATCAAAAAAAGTCCCTTTGGGAAAAAATAAATAAATAAATAAAAAATACCAGTTCTCTGGTCACACTTTATATTTAAGGTGCTTAAGTCTGCTTCCACCTAACTGGATCTGGTATGCTGTGTTACATTTAAAGATAGATTCTTTTGTATTCTCTTGGCAGCTGCTTCCCAGGAGTTGTTTGCCTTTAACAGGAGGATCCAGAAAGAGGGAGACACAAGTGCCAGTGATGTGGACATGACATCCCAAGGATTCAAAATTCGGTTTACTTTTCTTGGAAAAGTTTTATCAAAAAACCTGATGCCTTTTGCTAATAACAATCCTAAGTTTTCTCTCTTACAGTATATAGATGATTTGTTATTAGCTAGAGGAACCCAAGACCAAAAAGAGTTATGAGAGTTCCTGGAAATGTGGATTTTTGTTGTTTTTAGGTGTCAAGTTTTGCCTCTGTTGCTAAAACCTTATATAAAACCCTGAAGGGAGGTAATAGCGTCCCACTTGGATTAGAATTCAGAACAGCAAAAGCACTGATAAATTAAACAAGAAACTCTTTTTTTTTTTTTTTTAATTTCATTTATTTATTTTGTGTG
Source organism: Octodon degus (assembly GCF_000260255.1). Lineage (NCBI taxonomy): Eukaryota > Metazoa > Chordata > Mammalia > Rodentia > Octodontidae > Octodon > Octodon degus. The sequence goes on along the minus strand of NW_004524604.1, from coordinate 3,290,985 downwards.
TGTGTGGCCAGCTCAGCCCACCAGTGGGCGGGGCTGGCTGGCATGTGGTGCTGGGGGATTGAACTGCGGTCCCTGTGCTTTGCTTGGCTTAGCTTGTTCTAAGTAGGTGCTTTAGACCACTGAGCCATCTCACCAGCCCAACAAGAAACTCTTAAGGGCTCGGGCTCGGGCTCTGGCCCTACCAGACATCACTGAGCCCTTTCAGCTGTTTGTTCATAAAAAAGAAGTAGTTACAAGGAGAGTCTTAACTCAGACCTTAGGGCTATGGAAGCGCCCCACGGCCTATCTGTCCAAAGACTGGAGTATGTGGCTTGCTGGGTGCCATCATGCTTACAAGCTGCTGCAGCAGCTGCTGTATTAGTAAAAGAGACTGACAAATTAACTCTGCGACAGAAGTTGAGCATGTTCGTGTCCCATGAGATGGAGATACTGCTGTAGGGTCCTAGTAGAAAGTGGCTCTCTGGCTTTAGGCTAGCCCAGTACCACACAGCCCTCCTTAAGGACTCACACCTAACTCTTGAGACTATACAGGTCAATAACCCTGCATCCCTCCTTCCAATGTCATTGGAACCCCCAGAGAAAGATTATGTAAAGACCATGAGGCTATTTATTTTATAAGACCTGACTGCAGGACACACCACTCCAAGACCTCGTCTTGTTTGCAGATGGAAGCAGTATGGTAATAGATGGGGCATGGAGGGCAGGAGCAGTGGCTGTGATTGTGGAAAGATCAGTGTGGTCAGCAACACTGCCCCCAGGGACATCAGCTCAAAATAAAGAGGCCTCCTAACCGCAAGAGGAAAAGACATAAAAAACTCCCAAGAGGGGCCGAGAGATGGCTCAGTGGAATAAGTGCTTCCCTGGCAAGCGCAAGGACCTGAGTTCAATCCCTGGTTCCACCAAAAAAATAACCAAAAACCTCCCAAGAGGGGCTGGTGAGATGGCTCAGTGTTCTAAAGCACCTACTTAGAACAAACTTAGCAAAGCACAGGGACCCCAGTTCAATCCCCCAGCACCACAGGCCAGCCAGCCCCGCCCCCTGGTGGGCTGAGCTGGCCACACACAGAAAGAAAGAAAGAAAGAAAGAAAGAAAGAAAGAAAGAAAGAAAGGTAGCCTTTAAAAAAAAAAATCCCAAGAGATTTTCTTGTTACAGAAAATATGGTAGCCCATTAAAGTGGCAATGATACACCATCCTGTTTTTTGTTTTTTTTGTTTTGTTAGGGAACCGGGGATTGAACTCAGGCCCTTGTGCTTACCAGGGAAGCACTTATTCCACTGAGCCATCTCCCTGGCCCCGATACACTGTCCTGGACATCAAAAAGGCCGAGGCAATAGGGCTGCTGACCTGACAGCAAAGCAAGCTGCTGTGGGGGACTCACTGCCAAAAATACAGGTCATGTTAGTGCCACTCCTTCAGCCACCCAAATATTTTGAGACTGAGTTATTGTGGGCCAAGCCAGAAGGGACATCAGAAAAAATGGGTGACAAATCTTGTCAGGAGAAAAATATTTTTTTTTGTCTAAACACATGGGACATTTTGTGATTCGGAAACTATATGACAAGACCCATCTGAAAAAGATAGCTATGACCAAGCTGCTTGGCCACTATTTTTATATCTCCGGGCTTTAGACCTTGTACACCTCAGCGGCCAGCAAATGTGTGACTTATGCTAACAATAATCTAGTTTCTCACCCACAGTGTAAACCAGGTGTCTGCCGACAGGGAATCTTCCCTTTTGAAGATGTCAAAGTAGACTTTACTGAGGTCAAGCTGACTGTTAGAAACAAAAGTACTTGTTGGTGCTAATTTACAGCTTCTCAGGATGGGTGGAGGCCTTGCCCTCCAGACTTGAGACCTCTAGAGAGGTGATAAAAACACTGATAAAACTAATCATCCCCAGGTATGGGCTCCCCATTAAGATAGGCTCAGATAATGGGCCTAGTTTTGTGGGTAGAGAGCCTTTCCAGTGTTTTGGGCCTGAAATAAAAGCTAGATACTGCCTACTGTCTCCAAAAGCGTGGGCCAAATATAGTGACAAAACCGCACCCTGAGGAGCACCCTGTCCAAACTGTGCCAGGAGAGAGGTACGGACTAGGTGCCTATGCTTGTGACAGCCCTGCTGCTGTCATGCTGCGCCCCTACCAGGATGGGCTCACTCCTTTTAAAATCCTATTTAGAAGAATGCCACCCTTGGTGCCAGTATTGGAGAAAATATAAAAGATTGAGATACAAGGGATCATGCCCTTTGAATCCCTAAGTTGGGGGAGGAGAGCCTGACATCCATTTCTAATCAAGAACTTGTTAAATCCTTACAGGCGGGCTGGTGAGATGGCTCAGTGGTCTAAAGCACCTTCTTAGAACAAGCTAAGCTAAGCAAAACACAGGGACCACGGTTCAATCCCCCAGCACCACATGCCAGCCAGCCCCGCCCCCTGGTGGGCTGAGCTGGCCACACACACACACACACACACACAATAAATAAATAAATAAATAAATAAATAAATGTTTAAAAAAAAAAAATCCTTACAGGCTCTGCAGTCTATTCTGCAGGCTACACACTCCCTCTTCTGCCATCATCACCCATAACTCAGAGGAGCCAACACCCTGTTAGCAGCTGGCCTGGATCCTTGGTGTGAATCAAGAAGTGAGACTTGTCAACTCTTGGACCCCGATGGAGTGGACCACACCCTGTTGTCCTAAGCACTCCCATTGTGGTCCAGGTAATAGAAAAAAAAAAAAAAAAACAACAACAAAAAACACTGGACTCACCATTCCCACATTAAGCCAGCCTCCACAGATCAACAGTCAGATAAGTGGACTTTACAAAAGACTGCTAACCCCCTCAAGGTCAAACTGACCAGATGTGGCTCTACTGGTTCTTGTTAGGGCTAACAGAGAGTCAATATTCTCCCACCACTTACACATGGTGGCTGACTTGGACCTTAGATGGGGCAAAGATTGCTACTCAGAACCCTGAATTCTATGTCTCCCTACCTATTTAGATATAAAAATGATAAAATAAGATGGGCAAAAAAATTTGCCAGGGGTCTCCACCAGTCTATCTGTGCCCTAGCACAAACATCTATCATACTTGTGGGGATGCCACTGAAGACGGGGAATTCTTCTGCTAAAGCTAGAGATATAAAACTATCGCCCCTTGGGCAGATAAAAAAATCCCTTTTTGAGTGTTACTAGGGTTCCCCTCATCATATACAAAAACCAGTGGAGAATGTGATAAGTTAATGTCAACCTGAATGTAAAAAATTACTCTGCTCAACTTTCTGAGACCCTGCTTCCTTGTAAGATGACCAGGAGGCTCAGGGTACCGTTGATAAATCATCAGTAGAGTGAGAGTTCCCAGAAAACAATGCTCCAAGAAAAAATATGCTGAGCAAGGGTCACGCTGTCCCTAATGGTACTGTTCTATGTTAAATGACAAATTCGTTTGCCAAACAGGATGCGGTTTCTACCTTTAAAACCTCTATACTTCTAAGGCTCCTGGCCATTTGTCCTCTCCTGCGTGAGTATGGTCAAGTGGTCCTGGGCCCGGTAATAAAAAGCTCATATTTAAATTTTAATTTTGCATTCTGGTCTGGTTTCTATGTTGAAAACACATAACACAATAATATCTTCCTTTGGTCTGGGGTGGTTTAAGATTTCTGTTTTCTAACTTAGATAGATAGATAGATAGATAGATAGATAGATAGATAGATAGATGAGAGAGAAACAGACACACACACACACACACACACACACACACACACACACACACAGGATTAAGCCCAGGGCCTTGTGCATGCCAAGCGAACACTCTTCCTGAGGTACAACCCCAGCCCAAACCAAAAGCATCTTGACAAATCCCCAAAATGATGGCACAGAAATTGATTTTTTTTTAAATTTATTTATTGATTTTGTGTGTGTGTATGGCCAGTTCAGCCCACCAGGGGGCGGAGCTGGCTGGCATGTGGTGCTGGGGTTTGAACTGAGGTCCCTGTGCTTTATGCTTAGCTTAGCTTGTTCTAAGTAGGTGCTTTAGACCACTGAGCCATCTCACCAGCCCCAGAAATTGATTTTTTAAAAAAATGTATTTAGTACAGGGTCTATAGGATCTACAGGGTCTCACTATGCAGATCGGACTCAAAGTGATTCTACTGTGTTCAGCCTCCCAAGTGCTGGGATTACAGGCAAGTGCCACCACGCCCAGTCTCAATAGTCATCTCAGCGTGCCCCATGGCCAGGGCTGGCAAGGCATGATAGGCATCGAACCCTGGCCGCTGCGCTCTGCTTAAGCATGCGCTTTAGTCTGCTGAGCTATCTGGCTGGCCCTTTTTTTTTAGTGCAGAAACTGAAAATGATGTTGCACACATCTATTTATTAGCCTGAAATACATATTTTAAAGTGAAAATACAAGATTATGAATGCAGATTTTTCTCAGTGATGCTATATCTACATTTATAATTTGTCTCAATGCATTGTTATATCTAAAAATTATAAAAAATGCTTATCATGGTTGTATAGTCTCTGTGTGTGTGTGCATGTGTCTGTGTGTATGTGGTTATCAGTAATTTTTTGAAACTTTTTTTTTGGTGGAACCGGGGATTGAACTCTGGCCCTTGCACTTGTCAAGCAAGAGCTTATTGTACTGAGCCATCTCCCTGGCCCTATCAGTAATTTTTTTCTTTCACTAAATTCTGATTTTTCTTAAACGAAGCTGTCTTTCTTACTCTTGTCTCGTTGCTGGGACAAATACCCAACACTCAAATTAAAGGAAAAGAGGTTTATTTAGCTCACAATTACTGGAGGTTTCTGTCCATACTCATCTGGGTCCAACGCAGAGCAGCACATAGCAGAAAGCAACCTTTCATGGCAGAGGCAAAGAGCAAGAGCGCAAGGGAGGCTAGCAGCAGCTCAAGCAGCTGAGTTCTCTTCCCTCCTTACATTGTAATGCAAATTACCTGCCCCAGGGCAGGGGCAGCATCCACACCCACAGTAATCAATCACAAACTCCAGAAGCCACCCCAAGACTGCATGAGGCTTTGGGGAGACACCTAGACACAAACCATAACAGAAGCGGAAACTTCAGGAAACCCTAAGAGTTGCCTACCTTGAACATGTTAAAAAAGAATACTATATTTTTGAACATTAGAGTAAACCTATGTGTGCTCATAGCAACATTTTTTCCAGGGCTGAGGAGATGGCTCAGTGGAATAAACGCTTCCCTGGCAAGCACAAAGGGCCTGAGTTCAATCCCTGGTTCCAGAAAAAAAAAAAAAAAAAAAAACACATAACATTTTTCCCCTCTATTGTTCATAAAATCATAGCAAGTTGTTTATTGTAACTACTCTGAATTTTCACTTTTTATTCCAAATTATTCATTTGGATTACATTTCATTATAAGTTAAGGCTCAGGATTCAGTTTCGCTGAATTTTTCTACCCTGGTGTCTCAGCTACTCTTCTCTCATTGTTGGGACAAATACCCAACACCCAAAATGAAGGGAGGAACGGTTTATTTAGCTCAGTTATTGGAGGTTTCAGTCCACACTCAGCTGGCTCCAAGGCAGAGCGGCACATGGCAGAGAGCAGCCTTCAAGGCAGCGGCAGAGCGCAAGAACACAGTGGAGGAGCAGCAGCAACAGTGGCTGCGGAGAGCAAGTCTGTCTCTCTGTCTCCCTTACGTGTCACTGAGGCTATCCACCCCAGGCTGGGTGTAGCACTCACACATCCATAATCCCAGATGATCATGAGCTAATCACAAACTCTAGAAGTCCGCCCCATGACTGCATGAGGCTTTGGGGGACACCTAGACATATACCATAACACCTGGTATTCTCATAAACAAGCTATCTGGATTGGCAAAGCCTATCAGGCAACTCATTGTTTTCTTCTTAAAATCAAAGGTGGGGGCCTGGCCCTAGCTCAGGCCTTTAAGTGGCTGTTTCCACAAAGCTGTCAGCCTCAGGTTGCTGGAGTTCGAACCTCAC
>NW_004524604.1:3275184-3284842 GCF_000260255.1 Octodon degus | reverse complement strand
AAAAAAAAAAAAAAAAAAAAAAAAAAAAAAATCAAAGGTACTGGTAGAAAAAATACTCAGCAAGCAGAAAAGACATTTCAGAATCAAAAGACTTACCCTGCCCTACCGGAAGTTCAGTTCTATTGTCTTGAACCTTTCACATCAGTTAACAGAACTACTGAGCTATAGCTAACTCCAAAAACAAACTGAAGTGCTCTCTCCTGAAACAGACTGGGACTGTAACAGAGTCCACAGCTGTGCAGCCTGGGACAGTGGCCCCCTCACTTTATCCAACATTCAGAGGCCAGGACCCCTGTGATTAGTTCCACAGAGGCCAAGTGCTCCGGAAGTGGTGAGGAGGGATGGCAGGACCTTGCTGCTCTCTGTAAATGCAGGAAGGGACTTGAATACAACAGACATCTCCTGTCATGGTCACCTGCTGGACTCCTGGCCCAGCGCATCCCACCGAATAGTTCAAGCCTTACACTACCCGGCAAGCTACATAGCATTATTAGTCTGTCTTATGGAGGAAGGAAAGGAGGCAGAGAAAAGTTGAGTCACTTGCCTAAGATCACATAGCTAGGAGTGACTGGGTCAATATTCACAGCCATGCTCTGAAGCAACCTCAGTGTTCACAAATGGTAGACAGAAAAATAAAGTAAGACCACATAGCTAGTAGTGACTGGGTCAATATTCACAGCCATGCTCTGAAGCAACCTCAATGTTCACAAATGGTAGACAGAAAAATAAAGTATTACAATTAAGTCACATAATGCAAAACTATACAGCCAATGACAGCTTGGATACATCCCATAAATAGTGTGTGCTACTACCTGAGGGGCTCCTGGCCCTGGCTGTGCTCTATCTTTGACCTGCACATGGTTTACAGGGATACACATCCAGGAGCAGCCCAACAAAGAGTGCCCTGAGGAGTTCTTCACTTATAAATGCACACTGTGCTTCAATAAGAATGTTTGCATTTCAAAAGCAGTGAGTGAATTTAACAGCCAGTTGCTGAGAACTACATCTGATAAACATCACTTTCTTTCTGCCCACAAATATCTCACAGAGCAGGTGTCTGGCAAACATCAGCACCAATGGAGATGCAGATGACTTTGATGGCTGAGGAGCCCAGGCAGGCAGCTGCAGAACTTTGCAAAGAGTTCTGAAAGGGCTCAGAACTACAGCTGTGTCCCCAAGTTGGACAGGGATAAACCACGCGTGTGGCTACAATGCTGGCCTGTTAGCCATAGTGAGACCTTTGTGTGCCATTTATTTGTGTTTATTTTCTATCTTTTCTTATTTATTTATTTATTTATTTATTTATTTATTTATTTATTTATTGGAACCGGGGATTGAACTCAGGCCCTGCACTTATTCTACTGAGCTATCTCCCCGGCCCTTCATTTATTTACTGATTTTTGCTGTTTTAAGACAAGTTGTTGCTGAGTAGTTTAGAATGATGTTGAACTCATTATGTAGCCCAGACTGACCTTGAATGTCGTGATCTTTCTGCCTCAGCCTTGAGATTGTTGGATGTACAGGGGGGCAAATCCATGCCTGGCCCTTCTGTAAATTTTGCAAAGCCAGGCCTCTTCTCAGGGTATCTGATGGCCATATGCTGGGAGAACCATTCAAGTCCAGAAGGGCCGGACCGTGAGTGCTGGAGCCTAGGTCTGTAAAGCGCACACTCGGTGTGACTGTAGATGGCCCGCAGCTTGGGGGGAGGGAGGACCTTTATTTCTACCCAAGGTGCCATCACCAGGCCGCACAACACAACTTCTTTGCACAAAGCACTGTCTCTCTTGTCTATCAAAAGAAGAGGCACAGGACACCTGCTCGCCCAAAGGCCCAGTAACTGAGCTAAGAGTCTGGCGCGGGGGTGGAGTGCTGTGGCACAGCCTGGCAGCAGCACCTGAACGATCGCTCATCAAGAAAGTGAAGTAAATGCCAACTCTGTTCGAGTACTTTCCCTCCCTTCCACTCTGAGTACTTTTCCCTCCCTTCCCTTACCTCTTCCTTCCTTCCTTACATTTAATCTAAGTCTGTATTTTTTTAAAATTAAGTTTAATGAAAAACTTTTTTTTTTCTTGATGGTATAAGAGATCAACCCCCGGGCCTTTGAGCTGGACTGGATCCCGAACCTTTTCTTTACTTTTTATTTTGAGACAGGGTATCTCTAATTTGCCCAGGCTGGGTTTGAACTTATGATCCTCCTTCTTGTCTCCACCTTCCAGAGTGGTGGGATCACAGACACAAAATCATTAGGAAACAAATACACCTGCAGAAGAAGCTAAATGATACCTACGCTATTCTTCTAACTTGGGTACTGAGAGAATACAACAGAAAACAAATGTCAACATTACTTGCCCACACACATATCTGCTACTTACAATTTGAGTATTTTTGAAGTTAGGTTTGATAGAGCACAGAAACAGCTTGGATCTGCTAAGCGTGTACCGCCAGCAGGGTCCCGTCCCTGTGGGTTAGCCTTGTTATTGGGCCTGCACAGCCCAGGGCAGTGCACTGTTCAGGGACCTGCTTGTTACAGCTTGTACGACAGTGGCATGGACAGCCAGCCTGGTGAGGTGGCACATGCCTATAATCCCAGCACTCAAGGGCTGAGGCAGCAGGACTGCTGAGAGTTTGAGGCCAGAGTGGGCTACACTGAGTTCAAGACTAGACTGAACTACACTGCCAGACCCTGTCTCAAAAACAAAATAAATGGATAGCCACTAAGTTTTAAAATTCTGTTTGCTCTCAGTGTTTAGAATACCAGATAATACATGTATATACACATACACTCACACACTCTTCTAGTTTTCTTTCCACAAAATATTATTTATTTTTATTAATAATAAAAAGTACTAGGGGCCAGGGTGATGGCTCAGTGGAATAAGCGCTTCCCTGGCAAGCACAAGGGCCTGAGTTCAATCCCTGGTTCTGCCAAAAAAAAAAAAAAAAAAAAAAAAGTACTGATTTTAACTTTGTTCCTGGTATGGAAATATTTTTATTTTGGAATCCCTTGCTATTCTGAGGGATGAGAACGTTTTTTGTGATGGCCTAAACTCAGACTCTCAGCATAAGTATTGCCAGGATAAACTTCAGCTGACCCCAGTGTTGTAAAAACAGGCCTATGTGTGACACAAAGAACCATATGGAGGGAATATACCCTAAAGCTGCTGACCCTAAACAATAACAGGAAAAAAAGTAGCCAGATGTATAACAAGAAAAGAATCTGTTTGACAGGCAGGATGGTTGCTAGTCTGTTCAACAAGCAAGATATACTGCATATTTCCTTTATATACTGCCATGTCCTCTGGTCAGGACCGCTCAAGACTCTGAAACAGGGGTCCAAGCTGACAGTCGCTGAGCTCAGCTAATAAAAATCTTCAAATTTTAATCGGCTACTTGGATTCCTACACTGATTGTGAACCCACAACATTTTTATGCCAGGTTTACCTCTGGACTGACTCCCAGCAGCAACCTTAGAACTGGCCTGGGGGCGAAACATAGAGGATTAACCCTGGAAGCTGCTGTTTTACAAGAAGACCTTGTGCTGTGCTTTGTTTTGGCAGCTCCAAGTCTATTCCCAAGACAAAGACAGTGCTCCCGGGACAGAGGGAGCCTAGCAACGGAGTAGGAAGCAGCGCCACCTACCAGTAAGCCAGCAGGAAGGGGACCACCGTGTGCCCAGCTGCAGACGCCACGGTGACCACGTGGCCGTGATTAGTCCTCATCATTGCCGGGAGGAACGCCTTTGTAGTCTGAAAAGTTGGTATGGACAGAAAAAAAAAAAAATTAGAAAATATCTTTGATTCACAGATTCGCTGGGACTAGTGTGAAACAGTTATTTTTTACAGCGCTGTTGCTGGTGGAAAATGGGAAAAACCTGAATTGCATTTGCATCCACCAAAGGTAGAAGATCCACAGGCCCATGTCAGGACAACAGAAGCAAGCAGAAGAGAGACACCGGCGCTCTGAGCATCTGCTCAAACGGCAGCCGACCCCAGCCTCCACCTCTGCCCAGGCACCCTTCCCCTCCCACCCACCCAACAGGGATAATAATCTGAAAGAATTCCCATGTAAAGAGAATTTGTGAGAAAAGGGCTCAGTAATCCATCAACAGTCAAGGGAAGTGCAACCACCCAGCAGGCACCAGACGCTTTACCTGTCACATACTGATTGCGCACCTTCCGTGTGTGCATGCTGGGGATGCACAAACAAATCGGACTACTCTGCTAATAACAGACACTTTGAAAATAGGTATCAGGGACTGGGGTTTAGCTCAGTGGCACAGCACTTGTCTGGCAAGAGCCAGGTTCTGTCAGGTTGTTGTTGTTTTTAATGTATTTGATACATGGTCTCACTACGTAGCTCAGACTCATAGTGATCTTCCTGTGTCAGCCTCCCCAGTGCTGGTTACAAGCGTGCGCCACCACACCCAGTCTTGGTGGGCGGCTTGGCACAGGAATGGCATGTTGTACCTGGGAATCAAACCTGGGTCCTTGAGCTTGCTTAGGCAGGCACTTAGACCACTGAGTTATCTCCGCAGCCAGAAAGTTCCACTTTAAACTTAATCTTGGGGCTTTCATGAGGAAATATTTTGGTAAAATAAAGATGATACTCACCCAAAAATGTGCAAGTACATTGACTTCGAAAGTCTTTTCAATCTGAGGGTCTTGGGTGGCAAACAAGTCTGATGTATAGACCACACCAGCATTATTCACTAAAATACTAACATCTCCAATTTCTTCTTTCACCTTTAGGATAAAACAAGAATGACATATTTAATAAGAGGTGTGATGGTAAGTTTACATACAATGACTGAAAGAGGAGTCTGCATTTTTCTATCCAATGTGATAAAAAGTAGTTTTGTCACCTATCTCCCCATATAGAAAAAATAAAAAAATAAAATAAAATAAAACCTTTTTTTAATCTTAGGTCCTGATCTCTAACATGCCTCTGCCAGTCTACTAGGTAGAAATTTCCTTTTGCAACTATTAACTTTGCTCTATTGACTGTAGCTCAAGAGGCACTTGGCTGAGCAGAATTTACAATTTATTTTTCTAAACGCTACTTCAAAAAGTAAGCAAAAACCAAATTACTGGAAAATTCAGGACATTATGTAGAATTATGGAGAACTGACTACACTACTGAGCTGGGTACATCTCCTATTTCTTTATTTCTTTCTGTTTTCATGGTCACTCTGTTCCACTGCTTCCCAATGGTTCCCCTTTAGGTGACAGCTGGCTTAGGGCCAAAGGGTGGTACCTCTGCTCACCCTCAAATTGAGTCCAGCTCTGCCAGAGCTTGCTTGGGAGTTAAGTGGGGACAGATGAAATGATGGAAGTAAAGATGAAAGGGAAAAGCTGTGCGGGAGAAATTGTTCTTTTTAAAAACTTAGTTCTTTTGAAAGTTCTGTAACTGCTTCATGGATTTGTGATTACTTTCTTGACCCTTGTAATTATGAAAGCTTAACCAAACATAACTGATGATCAGTAATCCACCCTTGTAACAATGATCTCATCCTGGATTGGGTTCAGAGTACTCAGTGATCCAGACACTCCACCCCTATAGCTGGACCGCAGGAAGCTTGGGTACTGCTCTAGCTGGCAGACCGTTAGCATCATCCATGTGGTGATGGTTTTAGGTGCATGCAGAATGGAAGAGTGATGGGCCCAGGAAGACCTGGCAGGCTGCAGTGTACCCCTGAGAAGGCAGTATGTGAAGATGAAAGAGACCCCAAAGGTTTGGAGAAGCCAGAACCATGGATCATCCAAGGAAACTACTAAGAGGGAACAGAGCTGGCCAAGAGAGAAGCCACAAGAGCTACAACCATTGGAAATGCTGTAGGGATGCAGCCACAAGCCCTTCAGAGCGCATATCTTGCCAGACTGGCAAGGATGCTGGACATGGAAGTACAGGATTTAATGTCTGCACTGCTGGATTTTAGATTTACTTTGGCACCATGACTTAGTATTTCCATTTGTAACTTTTGGAATGGTAATATCTATCTTGTGCCACTGAACATTTGGAGTGATTAATTTTCATTTCATTTGTAAAAGGCTTGAAGATAAGACTCTTCCTTCTATCTCAGAGACTTGGGACTTGGAATTTTCAGTAATGGTGAAACTGTTAGGATTTTGGCAACTCTTAGAGATGAACTAAATCTTTTTGCATAAACAGATATGCCTAAGGGATAGAAAATTATAGTTTGTGTTACAGTACTCCCAAAGCTTCATGCAGTCATAGGTGGGGCTTTTTCAGAGATGGCTAGTTCTAGAGTGCGTGATGCTGGGACTGATTTAATGTACAATGCAGAAAAATGGAATCTGAAGGGCACAATAGCCACTGGTAAATGGAAATGAACTTATTCAAAAGGAAAGAGTTACTGAGTTGAGGAGAAGTACAGGAGAGAGAATGGGAGAAAGAGGTTCATCTGTGTCTGTAAACAGGAAGCTTTGGACAACTGTACTGTGCATTTCTGCTGGTCAATGCAAAGAAGCAGTTAATATTTTAACTTGTTTCATCTCCTTTATCCAATTGTACTTTTTCTATTAATTTCTTATACATTTCTTTCTTCTTCCAATTTTACATGCATACATCTGGTAATATGAATAACTGGTTGGAAGACAACACTGCATTACAACAAATATTGTGAAATTCATATTACTTTGTTAAGTGAAAATCTTTATCATTTGTGATTTTTTCTGTTTTAGTTCTAACTTGTACTCTCTTTAAAAAAAATAAAGTTTTTAGTGTAAAAAAAAAAAAGGTACAATGCTAGGATCAAGCACACTAGGTTTGGGGGCCGGGGAGATGGCTCAGTGGAATAAGTGCTTCCCTGGCAAGTGCAAGGGCCTGAGTTCAATCCCCGGTTCTGCCAAAAAAAAAAAAAAAAAAAGAGGACACTAGGTTTTTTTGTTGTTGTTGTTTTGTTTTAGGGCACTAGGATTAAGGGTGTGAGTGCTACCTGTCATAAGTAGCATGGACTAATACAAGGATAGAAAGAGCTGTGGTCATTCCTTGTTGCTTGGCTACTTTTGCCCAACATGAGCAGCTTTTCCTCCGCAATGCTGATCTGCCTTGGAGCCAGCTGTCCGTGGGCTGAAACCTCTACCAACTGTGAGCGAGGCAAACATTTCCTCTTTTAATTTTGGGTTTCAAGTATTGTCTTATATGAAAAGTAACTAAGACAGGTGTATTTTTCTCTTAACAATCAAACATTTTCTTTGCTATTAACTGAGAAAGAAGAACCTTTGAGAAATCAAGATAATCATGGGGAAAGCTTATATAAGTCCCTATGACCAAATTCCGAAGGCCACTGCACCTAACATAGTAAAATGATTACAAGTTGAGGAAATATCAACAAAAGAATATGCTGGCCGGCTGCCAAGAGCAACAAAAAACCAACTTCGAATTGTAAAATCTACTTGACTCAATAGGGAAGAATTATAGACAGCAATTTGTTTTCAACAACATCACTCTAACTTTTCAAACCTAAAGTAACCAGTAACTTTACCCTTCAAGGGTCGGGGAGATGGCTCAGTGGAATAGGCGCTTCCCTAGCAGGCGCAAGGGTCTGAGTTCAATCCCCAGTTCCACCAAAAAAAAAAAAAAAAACCCCACCTTTACCCTTCAAATGATCTTTATCTTTTTGGTCAGGTCTCACTATCTAGTTGAAGCTAGCTTTGAACACACTCGGTCACAAAGGTTGGCTTCAAACTCATGATCCTCTTACCCCAGCTTACCAAATATTGGGATTACAGGTGCATACCACAACTCCCAGCTCATCATAGACTCATTGAAAACTCAACTGCCTCAATGAATTTTGAGAATTAAATGCTGGCAATAAAAGAAATCATGGTAAAGGCACAACAAAGTGTGTGAAAGCACCTAAAAGGCTATCTGGCACTTTTCCCTTAGGCCTCCACCAGAGGTAGTACCATGTATAAGTGATAACTATCAAGAGAAGCTGGCTTTTATTCAGGACATGATGTTTAACACACACCAAGATTGTAGGGTGAATCCAACCAATGAGCTTAATTATTCAAAGAAATGTAAACAGATTGTGCATTGGGACTATGGCATTTCAGTAACCCCAGGGTGTTGATGTCTGGCTTGATCATTTCTTAACAAACAAGTTGGACTGTGTTTAGCTGGCATAAGATGCCTAAATAGCTCCTCCAAAATATCTGATCACAAGTTCTTGTCTATACTGTTTGAGCAGAAAGCCTTGGAACAATTTCAGTAAAAACATTATTGTAAGGGTTTATGGGATAGGTTAAATAATAAAATTGTTTTTCCCAGAACAGCTTACTCCCAGATGTCTGTGAAAACACATATTTTTCATTTAGCAGACTAAGGATGTTGGGTCAGAAAGTCCTTCCAAATGCCTAAAACCAAGCATATACAGGTACTATCCATAATTCTAGTAAAACATGAATACAAGGTAATTATCATGGGCCAGGTACTGCAAATTCTCTAAATGCTACTTATAAACCTATGAAGTACTACTGTGGCGATCCCTATCTCCTAGCTGAGTAAACTTAAGACCCAGAGTTAAGAAACATGTTTAAGGCGATACACCTCATATTAACTGGAAGAGGAGAATTGGCGCCTGGCCACCCAGCTCCTGGTCTTAATTATGCAACATGTTCATCTACATGAAAGTTAATCATTGTTTATTTGTTTGTATTTTTTAATCATTATTAATTTCAGTGAAATAGTTATTGTTTAATGCAGGTGTTTCTGCTTGCTGTTCTTGCTTTTACTATACTCCTTCCCAGGGAAGATATTTTCCATTCTTTGCCTGTGTAACTTCTCTACCTGAACTTCTTTTAACTTAGCTTGGGCCTCAACAAAAATGAAGAGGAATCTGGTTGAAATTTTAAAAACTAAATTTTAAACTAGAAGTCAAAAATATGCCTGGCAAGCAAAAAAAAAAAAAAAAAAAGTTAAAAATAAACCCAAATTAGCACAGCTACAATCCCAGCACTTGGGAGGCTAGGCAGGAGGATTATGCTATGTTTGAAGCAGCCTAGACTACACAGTGAGTTCAAGGCCAGTTTAAACTACTACATAGTAAGACTCTATCTCAAAAAAACCCCAAAATCTAAAATTCCCTAAAGAGGTCTGTCCATTATTTATTCCTTAAATAATCAAGTCTGTTTGTATCAGAACCTTTATACCCACTGAATCAGAATATCCAAAGTTGAGAAGTCAAAAGAAGTTGTATTTTAAAGAGTTTTGCCTAACGCCACCTGTGCTGGTGCATGCCTGTAATCTTAGCACTTGAGAGGCTGATACAGGAGGATTGCTGAGTTAGAGGCCAGACTGGGCTACATAGTGAGTTGAAGACCAGACTCAAAAAACAAACAAACAAACAAACAAAAAAAAAAAAAGAGGAAGGAGGAGGAGGAGAAGAGAAAGAACAGCAAACTTAATTACACAGACCTATTTGAGATCCTGTTTCAAAAAAAAAAAAAAAAAAAAGGATCTGCCTAGTAATTCTGATGACCTTCCTTCCATTAAGGTAGGGTGTAGGGGCTGGTGAGATGGCTCAGTGGTCTAAAGCATCTACTTAGAACAAGCTCAGAAAAGCACATGCCAGCCGGCCCCGCCCCCTGGCGGGCTGAGCTGGCCACACACACACACAAATAAATAAATAAATAAA